>NC_140557.1:463000-748000 GCF_057381845.1 Rhamphochromis longiceps | reverse complement strand
CCTGATTAATTGTTACAAAGTGTCATCCATAAATTTGCCTTCATTTTAACAGGACTTTGGCCAACACTAACAATATCCCCCGTGACCACAGATTTATGGAGGCCTTGGCCGATTTGTGGGAGCGGGGGAGAGAGGAGGACTGATGGAGAGGAGGGGAGAAAAACAAGTTTGCCTTTAAGATGCAGCTCCTCGCTCTTCACTGCTGGCCTAACGGCACTGTGGAAGCTCCACCCCCCACCACCCCCGATGAGGTGAATTTCTGGAAGAAACCATTGCAGCTGACGGTTCCCCCCTCCTTCCTCTCCACCTGATGAGGTGAGTAGCTGGAGTAAACCATTCCAGCTGACAGTTTCACTTTTCTCTCTCTAATTACTTGTTCCTGCCCATGTGGCATTTCTTAGAAAAATTTGTTGAATAATGACCAACATTAAAATGGAGGCTCTTAACAATTTATACGCAATGCCTTAATTCATCATGTGCTTTCTTTATCTGCACTGTAGATTTATATCCCAGCATGTCATGGGGCCCTCCGCCGTGTGACAGCGACCGTCATCTCCTTAAGGGCAAGGCGTGTATATTAGTGCCCACCATGCCCAGCTGCTGCTCTCTGTCAGCGGCCTCGCTGCAGGTGGAGGCGACGCAGCTCCTGTCGGCTGTCCGATAACCACATTTCTGCTCGTATATTCTCCCTCAGATCAGAAAATCAGGCTTTCAGCCTTAGAGCTTGTCTGAAGAGAAAAGAGAAGATTTCTTTTATTCCAAAACATTTCCACGTTTACATGTATGAGCTCACGTACATGTATTTCACATGTTTGTGTCCGTGTTTGTATCCCCCTCCTCCCTCCAGTTTAAGCATGCAGGGATTTAAAATTGGGCATTAGGATGATTTATGTCCAGGATCACACGCAGCGTCCTGCAGCCTCGCTTTTACTTCTGTTGTTTTTCACTCTTTCCTCAGGCTAATTTACTACAGCCTCTCTGGAGCATTGCTGCTTTCAAGGACATCTTGGTGGACGTCTCATCCGAGCTGCTCGGTGGTGACCTGCACACACAAACAGAAAAACACAAATCCCAGTACATCCAAGGAGGAGGGTGAGCTGGTGGAGGGTGTGTGGGAATACCTCTAATTCCATATTTAATTTGGATTCCACGGAAAAAGTCAGAAATGGTGTTTGCTGCTTTTTTATTTAGATTGTGGTTTTTCTTTTCACTTCGGTTTAGTTTCATTTTCAGATCTTGCTGCTTTCAGTTCAGGTTTACTAGTTTAACTGATGTTTTTACATTTTGAGCTGAACACCTGAGTCATGCCTCTCTCCTCAGAGGTGGTATTTTTGCCGGCATGTTTGCACCGTCACTGCTTGGACCTTCTTCCAGATGGTGCAGGACTCTAAACCAGGACAGTTACTTCTCTGCACTGTGATGAGTCAGACTGAGCGCGCTCACCCTGATACTGATTCGTTTATACTTCCACAGTCACCAGGACTAGGTTCAGTGACTCGGTGCTCACCAGCGGGATGATGGTCTCGTGCCATTTACTAAGTAACTGACTGAAGCTTCAGCTTCTCAAAACTGTTTCCATTCAAGGCCATCTGAAGTGTATATGTAAATGAGAAACCGCGTCCTGAGGTAAAAGAAGAACAACGAGTTCGCTCCAATTAAAGACTCCCTCCAGTGGACCTGTACACTCGGCCGCAGTCCAATCGCTCCACGTGTTGGGCTGTCACGCTGCGTGGCCTCGGGCCTGCGGCCTTCTACATGCTAATAACATGCAAATGACATCACAGCTGACACACTTCTGATCCGAGTGACACTAAGGCAGAACATCTATTTTTACCAGCACAACAGAGACATTAAAGTTTATTTTTCTGTGTCATCGTCTCCATCCAAGTACTGTCATGGGATATCAGGAGCAAGGCAGCTGAGCGCACAGACACTTTGTGAAACTGGTGATTACCTTCAGATTTGTAGATGGAATAAAGGTGTTTGACACACTCCTCCCATCGCTGAGCTAACCAAAAAAAAAAAAAAAATAGCAGATCCACTGCTGTCGAGCCAACGAGCCAACCCAGTGACTGGAGATGATTCTGGAAACAGAAGCTGATGCTTTGTGGAGGAAACCTCACCCAATTATCATGTGTGTATGTATGGTCTTTGGCTGTGATAGCCCAACACAGATTTAGATAATGTGCATAAATCAGTGATTTATTGATATTTGTGGACCTGAAATTGTTCAAATTAATGAAACAAATTCAGTTTGACAACATGTATGAACAAATGAATATCTGGGTCTTGTTTAACCATAAGTCTCTACAACTGTCACGGCGAGTGAGATGAGCCGTGTGAAAATAATAAAGGGGGTTCCAATCGCAGGCAGTAGTGGAGGAGTGAAGGAGGTTTATTGAACACAATGCACCAGTGGAAAAACGGAAACAGAGATCACACTAAACTATACTGGAGACAACTAAAGTACTGAATACGAACCGGAACTCAAACATGAAGCAAGGTGGACGATGGTACAAGATGGTGACAGCAGGGAAACACACAGATGAAGCAGGGTGGAAACACAGACGGACCAGCAACTACAAACACAGAAGACACGACTTAAATACACTCAGAGAACCACAGGGAGATTACACACAGGTGGGGGACACAGCTGGGAGTCATTAACGAGACGAGAGGTAAAACTGAACACACTCACATGAGACGCAGACCTTCACAATAAAACAGGAACAAGAAACCATCACACTAAGACGCAGACTCGACATTGAGAGACAGACAGAAAATGACACATGGAACTAGACATATACTAAGCAGACACAACCGAAGAACAAATCCTAAACACAAATAAACAGAAACATGAAACTCTAATAATAAACATCGTCATCATCATCATCATCATTAACACAACAAGAGAACAAGAAAATCCCTGATGCAAAATTAAACCAAAACATAATAAACTCAAAATACTGGGTAGAAACTGACCCAGAACCGTGACAACAACAAATACTGCTACCACATAAAAACAGTAAAAATAAGAATGAAATCAAAGAAGAACGCAAAACTCAAAACACAACAGGATCATGACAAACAGACCTCCCCTGGATCCACCGTGGATCTGGCTTTTGGACTTTTTGAGTCTGAGGTTGTTTTAAAAGGTGTTCTTAGTTTATTATTCATATTTCAACTTTCATGTTTTGATCTTTAGAAGTCTGTTGAATGAGAGGTTAAATGTCTTCATGAAACTCCAAAGCCCCTTTTACCGCTCGGATGCACTTGCCACGGTTTTTAGGGTTTTCCATGAGGTCATGTTACCTGGTATCAGGTCCTAAAATAGTACCTGCTGGGCTCGGTTTCAAAGCGATCCGAGCAGGTAATAAAATGTTTCCAAACTGCATATCACTGACGGGCTGCTCAGTGGCATCACATGATGAGTCATGAGAGCGCTTTGTTAAAAAAAAATCAAAACTGCGATTTTTTAAAAATGGCAACGAGGGAAATGGCTTCAAAAACAACGCCGTGGGCCCCGAGTCTCACGAAAGCTCACAGACGTCCACCTTTGTTGTCGCGTTCGTGTCACATACCAATTATGTCAAAGGACGCTTGGCCACATTGCTATAACGACAGCCATCCTTCAGAGGCTGCATTTGAAGGCCAATTACATCACAGCAAAGCGACGAAGGCTGTCCCGATTAAAAGTCTTCTCCAGATGAGCCCACAAATGCTTCCTCCTTTTCCCCAGATTTCAAGGACATGTTGGGTGTCTCCCTCGTGGCCCGAGCTATCCCAAGATTCACTGCAGATTTAAGGTTGAAGAAATGTTTGGGGAAAATGGAGGATGGTTGAAGTGAAGCGGTCCAGAAATAAACTTTCAAAAGTACATACTCAATTTTATCTTACTTAAATGTCCAGCGGAACAAATGTTAGCAAAACGAAACATATTAAAAAAATCAAATGAAGCTAACTTTTGGCCAACTGTGACATCAGTGATATTCAGTTTAAATCACAACAACAGTCACCTAAAGGTGCTTTATAGTAGACCCTACAATAATACATACAGAGAAAAACCCAACATGCTAAATTCTAGTTCTCAGTTATTGGTTTGTTTTCCGAGTTTGTGTTTCTTTTTTTCTAGTTTCCAGTTTAGTTTCCAGTTTTCATGTTTCAGTTTATTTTTATGGAAAGTTCCCAACAATAAAAATGCCTCTTTACATTTTCATTCTGTGTACGAGTCCTTTGCTTGGGTCCTTCATGCTGCCTGCCACAGCACCCACCTGCATAACACTAAGTGCAATTCTCTTTTTCTGTTGTATTTTATTCTGTTGTATATGGTATCTTATTCTTATCATCTTATCTTATTCCAGTGTTTTCTTAATTTTTGCTACTGTAACTTTGCACTGTCCACTTTCTGCTGTGACACAACAAATTTCCCACGACTAATAAAGGTTATCTTATCTTATCTTATCTTATCTTATCTTATCTTATCTTATTACCCTGACAACCAGTCAAACTCTGCAACAGTGAGAAATGCAACTCAAAAAATTATTTATGTTTGAACACGAGTTTGTGTTTTTCATAAATATTTGTTTTAATAAAAAAGAAAAGACTGAAGACAAGTTTCAGTATTTTTGATGTTAGAAACAGCTGAATGAAAGGAAAGGACACACAGAAAAGTCTCAGCCCTTTATTTCTACCCTACACAGCGAGGAGGCGGAGCCTGACCCCCGCGATAAAGGTCACTCGGGCGAAATGTTAGCACCTTTGATTTCCAAGGTTTTTTTTCGTGTGCCACCGCTCTACCTATCAGCATTACAAAAAGGAGAAAAAAAACATTAAGTGTAGTAATGTGTGTGTGTGTTTGTGTACAAACACACGGAGAAACATCAGTGGTGAACGTATCAATCAGATGTGACAGCGTTAAAGTGTGAGGCTGTGACACGACAGCAGCTTCCTGCCAGGAGGCTCGTCTCTCTAATGACAACTACTGCTGTGGAACGACACACACACACTCTCTCTCTCTCTCTCTTTGATAACTATCACTGTCAGGGGGAGACAGAGCCCAATGTATGACAATTTGTTCATTATCATAGTGAATAGATTTTCAGAGGCTCCCTCGCCGTCTGCCCGTGGCGGATAGATGAATATCAAACAGGCCGTCTTTGTCCTGCGGGCCAAATTTAGGAAATAACATCTCATCCACCTCTCTGCCTGCCTCTCTCCATCTCTTCCCCCCCCAGAAGGACCAGTGACACTTCAAGTACCTATCACTCAGTCCTGTGTGTGTGTGTGTGTGTGTGTGTGTGTGGCTTCTAAGGATGTGTAAAAGAAAAAAACACTTTGGAAACATTTAAGTTGAGAGATAAAAAGTCATATAAAATGTACAAACCCAAAGACTGTGTGCGTGAAGTCGGGCCCTTTAAGGCAGAACAGCTCTTTGTGTGTCTGAGCAGCAGATTCACAATCAGACCTCCTCACTGTGAGGACGCACCGCTAACCGCTGCAGCGCCGCGCCGGCCCGGCCTGCAGGAACGATCCTCTGAGCACGCTCATGCTGACACGGAAACACACAAACGTGCTTTTAGATTGAGAAGCGGCATCTGTGTTTTCAAGTCTCTGTGACAGATACCACATGTTCGACCAAATTTAGGCATAATGAGTAATCTGAGGTGAAACTGGTGTGAGAGAGGAGAGCGCTCCCAGGTCTGAAACGAAAACAGGAAAAAGATTCAGGAGAAATCGGGGTTACCTCGCGCTCGCCTCCCCTCGCCCATATTCCTGGCTGTTGTTTCCAAACCATGCCGGCGAGTGCACACAAAGCCGGCCCAACAATCCTTTTTTTTAGTATGAGATAATTTATGAAAATGACTTTTTACTCATTTTGTTTAATGTATGCACTTTAACAATTAATAACCCAAGTGCTGGGAGATTTTCAAGTAAAGGCCATTAATTTGTATAAATCTGCCAGGCTCTGACAGCAAGAGATTTTTTAAACTGATCTGAGGGAAAGTGAAATTATTCTATAGCCTCGGGTTAAATATTACTTTTCTCCGGGACTTCTGCAGGTCTGCTGGCTCCTTGCTGCTTCCTGACCTTGTCATTGATCTCTCTCACTTTTTCTCTCCTTTTCTCTGCTTCTGCCATCCATTTGCATTCTTTGGCCTCATTTGTTTGTGAGCGGCCTCAAGGCCTTTTGGAAAACCTCCTTCTGAATCCGAATGCTCCCGCGATGGCCGGATGAGACTGCAGAGGACTTGCGGGGAATGTTCTTGGCCCTCGTCTCAGTCGTCAAGTTCACAGGAACATGAACTGGAGCCCTTTGTTGATCTACGTGTTTCACAGAAGATGAATTCAATGAAGATACGTACGCTGACGGTAGGTTTGGAGGTACAAGAAGTGTTGGACGTGGAAGCTTTGAATCCAACTAAATATCAGCAAACATCAAAGAAATCAGAAACAGAACAAAACAAATCTCTCCTGCGACTTTTTAAATTTACCAACAATTTACGACATTTAAAGCGCAAAGTTAACGTTGTCCTGGTGATTTGAAGTTTCAGCTGTTTCTCACAGATTGGTGGGAACCATGGCCTCCAGTTGAGTTCATGCCTCCCTACAGCCATATCCTTCTTTCTTGCTGTAACAACTGTGTCCTGGTACCTGTGTCACAGCATGCTCCATCTGTAGGAGCCGGACTATCTGTGCAGCCTGAAGGCCTGCAGGCACCATCTCATGCTGTTAGTAGTGTCAAGAACACCATCAAAAAGCAATGCCAGAAAGTTCAGAACTTTGGACACCTTTGAGGGCGGGGGACTGTTTCCACCTGTTTCACTGTGAGCCTGAACTGTACCTGTGCACAGCACTGCTGCCTACATGTGGCTGAGGGGCTTGCAGCACCGGGGGCTTCCCACATTCAGTGTCACTCTATGTAAAACATCTAGGGACAGGTTCTGTTTGCTTTGTTTTGTGTTTTTCATCCAGCAAGTTGTTACTTTTGGCATCAGCTGTTTTGTGTTGTGGTCTGTTTGTTAAACGCTGAGAAACAGAAAGTTAGTTTGTCCTAACAGAATAAGAGCTGACATTGGAAAACGAAATCATGTCATTTTGTGATTTATGCTATACAACCACAGTTTTTAAGACCAATATAGTAATACCATCTTTAAGAAGCGTTGTGGACACGATTAGACAACATAAGGTTCGTATTTTTATTAACTGGGAGAGATGACTCAAGGAAAATGGGCAGACCACAGGAGAGTGGTCAGTCTCGCAGATCCAAATTTGGAGCGCTGAAAGGGATTTTCTGTAGGAGCGGGGAATGTCAGAAGGTGAGCAGGCAGGTGAGTGAAATGTTCCAGCTCAATGGAAACAGGGACAAAACTCTGGCAAGAGTCCGCAAGAGTCAGCCGAGGAAGCGTGGAGATAAAGCAGTTAGCACAGGGAGCTAATCGCCGCTAAGGATGATCTGGGTGCTCGAGCTGGTCCGTAAACGCAACTCGTGAAAAAGCCTGATGAGAGTCTGAGCTCCAATCAACCGAGCCTTCTGCTCAACTCAAACCAAACGTAGAATATGTTCTGCTCTGCTGTCTCTGATATGCACAAAACTTTCATGGTCCAAAGTTTGAATACATAACTTAGCATCATATATCAAAAACCTTTTTAAGGCCTGTGGCCGTTTTTCTGGTGCATTGAAAACTATTAAAGATAAAATCCTGAAAAGTTTTCTTTCCTGCTGTAATTTGATTCGAGATTTTGGTTTGGACTCTTAGAGCTCTGCGTGGAGGAGTACCAACATACTAATCTTTTACATACAGACGTCTCCAGCAGGTTGCTGAAGTCATGTGACCAGCGTCTGTGATCAGGGCTGACTGGCCGTGAGACCTGAAGCTCTGTGGACTCACAGACTCTTGTGCTTTTATTTTACTTTAATGAGTCTCCATTTTCAGAGGCTCAAAAATAAGGATGGGTATAAGCACTTATCTTGAAGTACTGCAGCGCCTCTCTCAGCCGGCCGCTGCTGCCGCTGGGCTTGTTTTATCTAGATCACAGACATTTAAAGAGCTTCATTCATCACGTTCACCACATTTGAAACAAGGCAAACAGAGGAGCCTGCAACGGCCTGCACTCCTGCCCAACACCCATGCTCTTTTACACTGTAAAAAGAATAACCCTATTCAAATTAAAAAAAATGATGTCCAATTGTCACATCCAAAATATTTGGCTTCAGAGAATCCAAATTGAGTCACTTGATTTGACCTGATACTTTTATGTTGATATAAACAATATTACTAGACTTGACTGAAACTTTAAATTTTGCATTGATCCAAATTGATTTTTTTTACATAGAACCATATTTTAATTATTGAACCAAGCTAATATATTGAAATTTAACCAACCTAATGTATTCACATCGAACCAAATTAACATGAACTAATATGTTTGTGTTGAAGCCAGGTAATTGATTTACATATATTCAAACTATATTTTTTACATTTCATTTTATTTCAGTTCAAAAATGCTCTGCATTTCCTATAAAAAACAAGACAGTTGGCCAACCAATTATTTCAAAATTATTTATTGTTCCAAACCATTTTAACTATAATCAATAGAGAGGATTAGTAATATACAGATTTAGTGCTACGGCAGAAATGATTAGAGAAATGTTTGTTTTATAAAACCTGCAACCTTTTGAAAACCAGTATAAAACCTGCAACCTTTTGAAAACCAGTATAAAACCTGCAACCTGTCTAAAACTGGCATAAAACCATTATAAAAACTCTTTTTAAACCAATTTGCAAGTACTCAAAAATGTTTATATGTGCACTGTGCCTGTACAATGTAAAAAAAAAAAAAAAAATCTACACATGTATCAATGAAATCAACTTAAATCTCCCTTTCAAATGGGTGTTCTTATAAATTTTGAATGTAGAATACCACTGCAGGCCAACCAAGCAAAATAACCAAGCACACATGCACATGCATGTGCACATACACATGCACACATGCATGCAAACACACTACTGTGCAGTGTTAAGTTCACAATTAAGTTTGCGAATCTTAGAGGTCATCTTGTTAAAGTCAAGCTCCATCATAATCTTTTGAAGAGCCTCAAAGGTGAACCTGAATCCTCGTGGATATTCCATATTAAGAGCATAACAGAGTCCAAAGACCATTGCCACTCCAGCTGCCACAGAAGGCAACTCATTCAGGACTTCCACACCATCAATGATTATCCCGATGTCTCGAGGCTGATGTAGGAGGCTTGAGTTGTCCCTGAAGACGAAGAGTGCCATGGTGGTACTCTGCAGCTCTTCCTCAGCTTCATCTTTCTGGGATATCTTGAGGTAAAATATGGAACAAAATGTACAAGTGAAGAACTGAAGTCTGGCACACCTGATAAATCTTTGACCATAATAAACTACTATTTTGATAGTTGTTTGGTCACAGACTATTAGAACAATTATTTGACTAATCAGATTGTGAATTGCATAATCATTAAATTAAATCAATGGTGGAACATTTTCATAAATGTTCCACAAAGCCCAAGAAAAAAAAGAAAACAATACAGAACCCTAAGATATTAACTTGATGAGTTGATTAATCGTTGCTGTCCTACATTAATCATTGCATTTAATAGCAGAGTTGTCAAATTTACATCAAGAGACTGCATCTCATGTAGAGACAGAACAGATATGGACATACCATGTATTCTTTTATCAAGTCCTCAACACATCAGCAAGGTGAATGAGAGGATAATGATGGAGGGTCTAGATTATTATGAAATGTTTAAAAAGGATGTGCAGTGTAAATGCAAAATGATACCTGTTCAGATTAAATGAAAATGTATGCATCAGCCATGGAATGGATGGAGCGATCTGTGGTTCTGAAAGCATACAGAAAAAAAAGAATAATGTTACTTCTCTATAAAACACATAACATAGAAAAACCAAGAAATACGTAACATGACATACCAAACAGTCTACAGACCAGCCATTAGCGACTAAGTTTGGCATAGGGTCAATTTTTTGCTGTTAAAATTAAAATTTCTTCAGAAAATGCACATTTTTCCGAGCCGCGCCTGAAAGTCAATTGAAGGAATTAGTCTTATGTCATTGATCTTATATGCTGGCTTGTTATTTCTGTCTCTAAATCATGCACATTAATAATTATCTTTTGCGCTCGGTGTACACACACATAACACACAGATATTTATATGAAGAGAGACAAACGTGCGCGCACAAACACAAGCTTGTGTCTAGAAACCGCGAGCTCACCAGAAAAATTCAAACGAAGCGGAGCACGGAGTTATACTATGAATGTTATGAACTATGAACTTATGCTAGCTAGCTGTATCCACCACCGATGCATCGTGGTAACGCTAGCTAGTTAGTATACTGGTAAAAAACGGCTTTTTGCCTAACTTGCATTCCTGACTGTGATGGTCGGTTTCTGGTAACCAGTTCTAACGTTGCGCAGGATAGCTAGCTAGCTTGTAGCTAGCAGCTACAATCATGCAAAAATTAGGGGTGGCTGTCGACCCAGCTTAAATGGGGTTATTTTCTGCAATTTTGGCAATACAAATTATAAAAGCTTTTGTAACACACTTGGCTTTACTTACGTTTATTTTCAGATGAAATTAATCAAAGATGTGACATGATGTTTCCAGCAGCCATGCAGAATAAAAATGGGTCCCGGTCTATTTCTGGTGGGCGTGTTCAAGTGCAAATCACTTTGACTCAAATTAAAGATATTATCTGTTCAACATGAAAAGAAATATATGTTTTGAGAGAAATCAAAAACTTTGCGTTGTGTCCTTTGTACAGATATTTAGTTTCATCCAAATCAAAAGTGGTATTTTAAAATGCAAAAAGAAAGGGTTTCACAATCAAATCAATGATTTTATTCTGTTTTGAATGGCACTTATTAGATTGAATGAATGACTGCATGTTAGACTTTTTTCAGTGTAGGTCAAGGTCCGGAGTTTGTTCTTGTACCTAAGGACGTCAGTGGAAAACCGACACTGCAAACCAAATCGCTCTTTTGTTTCTGCGTTGATTATTCCAGTAAAATGTAATCAGAGGTCTCTTTATTCCAAAGCTTGCTGACTTGTGGCTTCATTATTTGACTCTCTTCGCTCTTTTATGTAAATCATACCTACAGCAAGCTTCTGTAAAACAGCAGCTGCATTTTTATCACAATAATTCAGTATTTTTATTTTTAATGGAGCCAAATCATGGTAATAAAAATGAATTTGTAGAGCAGGACTGGCACTGCTTTCCATGAATCAACGCAGTTTTTAATTCACTTTTGCAATACGTGTCCATCCCTCTCCTCTCCTCCTCCTGCT
Source organism: Rhamphochromis longiceps (assembly GCF_057381845.1). Lineage (NCBI taxonomy): Eukaryota > Metazoa > Chordata > Actinopteri > Cichliformes > Cichlidae > Rhamphochromis > Rhamphochromis longiceps. The sequence goes on along the minus strand of NC_140557.1, from coordinate 736,665 downwards.
GGAAGTTTTTTAAGTTCAGACTCTGAGAGCATGTCTTCATTAGCTGCATTAACATTCACAGGCTGTAGTAAATTCTGACAGTGAAAAGGTCCCCGTAACCTTTAGTTGTGCAGAAATTTACTTCCCCAGAAAATTACAGCTGGCACTGTCTTAATTAATGCCCGCTTTCTTCCCTTGAAAACCCCGAGCCTGTCAGCTGGGGGAGGAGAGGAGGAAGAAGACGAAGAAATTAGAAAAACAGCGGAAAGAAAAGGGGAGAAGTGGGGAGAAAGGAAATCAGAGAGGAGAAAACGGGGCAGATTTGAGTTGACTAAAAGCTTTTACTTGGAGTCTGCGATGTGTGAGATGAAATGGTGAATAAAGGATCACAGTACTGCTGTTTGTGTGTGCAGCGGCTATTCCCCAGTAAGGAGATTCAATAGATTCAAATCTATACTATCTCCTACACTACTCCCATCTCTCCTCGCTCTCATTTTCTTCTTTTGTCATCCAAAGTGGGGTGCGAGGCAGAGGCGAGGGGCTTTGGAGGAAACTAATACATATTTTATCCCAGGCTATCTGCTGGCTACAGATACTGCTGTTTTCCAGGCCCTCGCGGCTAAAGAAGAAGAAATCTATCTTCACGCTGGTCACCCAGCATCGCAATCTGCAGCTGCCCTGATTGGGCTGCAGCTTAAATCCCCAGCCTGCGTCTGCAGCGCACGTACAGGGCCGACGTTTTGGGCGCGAGTGGAAAAAGATGGTGCTCGCCGATATTTCTTCCCTCCCAGGACTCGATCATCTTTCTGTCTCTCCCTCTCTCTGTGTCTTTGTCACCCTTTTTCTCCTCCTTCCATCTCTGCAGACGCTAATTAGAGAAGTGAGTTGCAGCTCTGTTGATAGACAAATGTCAGCAGGCGTCTCCAGTTGCCTGGTAATTGCCTGAATCAAAGAGAGCAAAGATGTCGAGGAGATGAGACCTTGTACGTTGTCCTCCTACCCATCCTCCTGCATCTACAAGTCAAATAGTCGTGGGAAACAAAGCCTTAGAGTAACCAAGAAAGAGGAGACTTGAGCTAAATTTGAGCTTCAAACCTTAAGCTGCACAATTTGATATGAATATATATTTTATATATAATAGTCCCTAATCCCTACCAGATTATACAGCCTCAGATGAACAGACGACATGCTGTCATTATTCATTTTTATAGCAGACGCAGTGAGGTAAACACCAAGCTCACCTCATCATCCAGCAGCTATAGATGCTCGTTGAGCGGCAGTGACCTGCACTGATGTTTCTGTGGGACTCTGTCAGTGTCATATCTTTGGTCCTCTCTTCTTCACAGCATTCGTTCATGCACAGCTCTCCGACGGTCCCACACAGCCTCTCGGTCAGGCTGAGGTTTGCACTTTGGACCAATGCGGCAGTGCTGTGCTTGGGTCATTGTCCTGTTTGGTCCAAGCTGTGGCACAGACGGCCTCACGCTGGCATACAGAGGACATCCACTCAGTGCTGATGAGATGTTTGTTTCCTCCGAACGTGCTGCTGTGCTTTACTCGCTTTGGTCTCGTCTGTTCCAGGAGTCTTTGCTTTATTCTGATTCAGCTTTGCTGGGAAAACATTGATGAGCAGCAGAGTGAGTTTCGTTTCTCACACCGTGGCTCTTTTCTTCATTTTGTGTTCATAAATAATGACACGCTGTAACACGTCACCTGAGGTTGTATTTGAATCATTTGAAGATCTGCAAAGAATCATGTGATTTTCCTGATCGGTAAAACCTTAGAAGTGGAAGATGTACTGTGGTACGTTTTACTCGACACAAGGTGCAGGACTGAAACTGTCCCGCTATGCCCTTGGATTTGATCACAGTTGTGTTGATTCGTGATAAATCATTTGCAGTTTATAGGGGGACCATAGACCCCTGATGGTGGGAACCAGGAGGAGAATGAAGGGAACTGATGACTTTAATCTACACTTGAAAATCAGTATTTTAGCTAAGTGGCAAACGTTCCTCATCATCCTCTTTTCTGCAAGTTGTTCAATTCAGTTTAATTGATATAGCCCCAAATCATGAGTCACCTCAAGGTGCTTTATCACATAAGGTAAAGACCCTACAATTATCCAGATGGACCCCTATGAGCAAGCACTTGGTGACAGTGGGAAGGACAAACTCCCATTTAACAGGGAGAAACCTCCGGCAGAACCAGGCTCAGGGCAGGATTCAGTCTCAGCCTTACAACATGAAAAATAATGAGTCACAGAGAAGCGTCGGTTTCTGTCCGTCCCCTCGATCAGAAAGCTAAGGCGGACCTCACCGACGGGGACGCCGTGGCACTCGACCGACCTCGAGTAAAAGACCTTTGTGGAAGTGATTAGATGGTGGTTTAAAAACGTCACGCTCCTTCTGCCTTTGGGTTCTCTCTTCTTGCCTTTAGTTTGAGAAAAGAATAAAAGCACTACCACGGCTCCCACTCTGGTCACAACAAATGATTAAAGTATGAAGAAAACTTTATGATAACACACGGTGCTCGAGCCTTGCACTCTGCGAGCCGCTGGTCATTATTTTGTAACACATCAGGAAATTTGGGGGCGTCTAACGTCAAGTAGTTAGGACTTTATTTTTAACAAATGGGCAGCAAGCTTCAGGCTACTTGTTTAGCAGTCCACATATGACACCTCCATTAGAAGAACACCCTGACCGCTCTGCAGTAAATTCTCATGTCTCCTAATTATAAAGGTTTGACTCTGGCCTTAGTACCACCAGAGACTCCTCTCTAAATAACAGCTCGAGCCACACCATCAAATATCTTCATCTCATTTACACAAGAGCTCCTTCGCTCTCTGTCTCACATCTCTTTTAGCTCACCCTTCCTCCTCCTCTGTGTGATTTGGTGACTTTATGCACACATTAGCATCAGTCCAACAGCACAGTTAGAGATACCAATTATATCCGTTAATCAGAACAATTAGGAGTTAGAGAGGATCGCAGAGCTTCGTGTCAGACTATTAAAGCAGGCGCCTAATGAGCGTCAGCCTCACGAACATCCGCCGCGTGTCTGTGTGGAAACAGAAGCTCAAACTTCCAGCAGCGTTTCCTGTTTGTTTCCTTCTTGGCGAACACGAGGAACTCTCTCACATAGACATAGATTAAAGGCGAAGCGTCGCTGCGGCTCATGCCTGCACGCGCTCACGCACGCTCAGCCCGGCCCCGTCCAGTTCGCCGTCTTACCTGTGATGATAAACGGCTCCAGATTTTAAGATTCCCATTTCTAATTTTCTGAGTGGAGAGGCAGGACTGTGGCGATTGATCAAATTGGGCAGCAAGTTAAGCTCAACCCCCCTCCGTCCTCCCCATCCTCCATCTTCCCTTTCCTCTTTTTTTTCTTCATCTCTTACCCTTTTCCTGCAGAAAGACTCTCCTAAAATATTAAAGTAGATTTATGAATGGTCACTGCTGCCCCATCTATTAATATCTGCAAAATTGACAAGAAATGATGCATTTCCATTGGGTAGGAGAGACCAGTGATAAATTTGCTTTGTGCAGATGTGATGGATGCAGATTAGAGCCTTCACCTGGTTTTCCTCCTCTGAAAACCACCGAGTGGAAACGGCCACAGTGAAAGAATAAAATGTGCAGACGCTCTCGCACCTCCTCTGAGGTTCTGTGAAGGGAAACAAATTGTAATTCAGCTTCTTGTCTTTTATTTTGAAATGACGAGAAGCGTTTCTGTGGTGTCGTTATGAGTTCACGGTGCGCAGCAAATGTTAATGTTACATGTTTTAAGGTCGCCACATTCGCTGAAGAGCCGAGAGTACGACGGAGGCGATTACCATCTCTTCTCCAGCTGCAGACAGCAAACCTCTCAGAGGTTCCCTCAGTATCATTTTTAAATCTGATAGTTTTCACTCACAATGACAAACATACAGAGAAGCATTCACACCAGCACGCAGACACGTGTGTTAACAGACTCACAAAAATGATTCTTTGTCCTCGACAAACACAAAAAGCACTAATGTGGTTTAAAATGAACCAGAAAAATATAACAATTATATTTAGTCAAATAATTACGAATAAAGGAAAAAAATCTTTCACATGAACTGAAAGTAAATTTCTTTGGACCAGATTTCATTAAATTTAATATTTTACTTTGTACCCACGAAGAAAGTGAGGTCACGCACACACAGAAACACACAGACACACTTACAGACAGACACACAGACACACACAGACACACTTACAGACAGACACACAGACACACACACACACACAGACACACAGACACACACACAGACACACACTCTGAACACGATTTAAACTCACGGGTGGGTTTCCGACTCTCCCCCTGCTTCCACACTGAAGCTGGTGACATATTTGATGTTGACTGTGGGGACGTGAGTCCACGTCACAGAAAGTGTCTGAATGTTTTTGTCCTGAAGGATGACCTCTGACCCTGCAGAGCTCACAGAAGCTCTGAGACGTCTGAGGAGGACTCTGTGATGTATGCTTCTCATCTAACACCATCACTGTTCCCAGTGAAATATATGAACGTCTGGTCCAAACAAAAACAGTCTTTCATATTCTTCCAGCCCGAGACGAGAGCAGCCCATCGTGCGGACGCTGGCACCGCAGAGTGACCAGAGCAGCATTATTCAGTATGAACAGTTTCACAGCACCGTGATGAGCACTCGCTGAGTTTATACGTGTGGCCGTAGCCAAAGCCCATCGGTGATTGTAAAAAGGTTAAAAAAAATGACCCCCCCAAAAAAGGATACTTTTGATCCCACCGAGGGTTTTCCATCTTCTCTCTTCCTCGGCATATTGATTAGCTCGTGCTGCTCCTGCTTGGATTACAGATTCACGCTTGGCTCCTCGGCACGCCGGCATCTCCCTCTCTGAAGCTGCGAGGACAGCGAAACACTTTGCCCCCCCCCCGACAGGGAGGGGGCAGAGGTTGCGCTGCAGCGACTGAAGTGACTTTGTCTCAGGAGAGGAGCTCCTTCGATCTGATTATTTGGGGAGGACAAAGTGCTTTTGTTGATGAAGAGTCGCTGTGATATGTGGGAGTTGGGAAATCGATGGGACGCACGGAGCCCCGGCGCATCGATCGCAGCCCCGCCATTGACAATCCATGGCCTGGTTAGTTATGCGAGAGAATGAGGTAAAATGAGCTAACGTGAGAGTGTTTCTCTTGCTACTTGCTGCTGTATTTGTATCATTTGTATTGACAAGCTTGGCTCGGGAATGATTAATAATCAGCCGTTCCAAAGTTTGAGCCCCGTGTGTGTTAGCAAGTTTTATGCTAATACGCATGTTTGTATTTCTAAAGTTTGAAAGAAAGAAAAGATGAATAAAAGTAACTGTGCATATTTTGTAGCACATTCCAGGGACAGACAGAGACTGAAATCACTCAAATGAGGGCCTCTCATTATTGGGCCCGCGCGTTGTTTGTCCAGGCAGCCTTTTCCTGGCACCTTGTTAGAGATGTCCACGGCTGGTAATTGGATCCGTCTCGCTGTTAGAGAGGAGTGCCAGTTGACAGACGCTCAGAGCCGAGAGACGCTTAAATGACAAATGTTCCCTCTTCTTCTAAAACCTGAGTGTAAAGCTGTGACGTCTCGTTATCGTCTCTCACACCGGATTTGAGGGTTCTGGCAATCAAGCGGCTACTTAAATCCACAGCGCCGTGAGGGGGAGGGGGGTCTGACACCTGGAGCACGCTCAGTAGGAGAAGGAGGCTGTTTGTGTTTCGTGCAGTAAGAGCAGCGCATTCATTTTGTCTTTTAATCACCTCAGATTTAAGAGCATCTGCTGCTCGTGACGAACACACACAAACACATTCGCGTGAATGTTAAACTGCGTCAGAGACCAGGAGAACCCAGCGGCATCGTGGGCACGTGAATTCACGATGCCGCCGGGTTCTCCTGGTCTCTGACGCAGTTTAACATTCACGCGCAGCAGATTTATGTGAAATCTATCCATCAGCCTCTGCTGCGTCTGAGCCTAGCCCTGGTTTAAGAGCGCGAGGATCACCTCGGTGAAACCGGGCTGAAAGCTCCCTTCTCTCCATGCTCATTTGGATCCACACCAGCATGCAACGTTTTATTGAGAACAGCGATGATATCTCTTTGTACTCGGTTTCTTCTCTCAGAGCTAAAACTCCACGTCCACTTTAAAAGGTCATCAGAGGGCAGAGCTGCCGGGAACTGAACCAATCACAGCTCAGCTTTTCTGTTCATTTACCTCCTGCTTTAGGCTACGTCCACACGTCCCCGGGTATTTTTGAAAACACAGATTTTTCTATGCGTTCGCACCTTCCGTCCACACGTAAGCGGCGTTTTCGGTCACTGAAAAAGGGGATTTCTAAAAACCCCTGCCAGGGTGGAGATTTTTGAAAACTCAGTTTTTGCATTTACGTGTGGACGAGAAAAACGGAGAAAACGTCAAAGGTGTGCGCGTTTTTTGACGTCACACTGTGCGCCACGTTATTGTTTCGGTGAAATGAATTTCTACAATACTGTTACTGTTAATTCTACTCTCTGCAGTGTTTAAATGCTTACATATACACACAGTTACTGTCCCTCCACACATACGACTCGGTTCTGCTTCTATGCCCCATCTTTGTTTACTATTTCCTACCCAGGCTTCTAGACTTCTGATTGGCCAACATTTCTACACGGTTAGGAATCTAGCGCCACCTGCTGCTGTGGCATGTTCCTAGCAGCGTTTTCCTTCATTTCTGCGTTTACGTGTGGACGGGATTATTTTTTTAAACGGAAAGTCTCCGTTTTCAAAAATACCTGTGACCGTGTGGACGTAGCCTTAGTTTTTATTAAAAGTTTTTCATGTCTGTTTTTATTTTGATGAGTTTAGATCATGTTGTTCTCTGACGTATGAAGAGTTAGTCGTGAAGAAACATCACTTTTCTCAGAATGAAGAAGACGTTGTCAGAGAGGCTGATGAAGAGTCGGCGGGCACACTGGCTGTGACCCTGTGCTGCAGGTGGGTGATGACAGGGCTGGGTTCAGGTGTCACAGACAGCTTCCACTGGAACAGCGACAGGACTATTTTTACGACAGAAGAATTAAAAATAAAATCCGGTCCCTGGAATATCGTCAAACTGAGCATTTCAGAGACTTTGAATGTGGTGTGGTTGTTGGTCTGCTTCGGAAACGTTAAAGAGGCTGAAAAACAGAAAATACCCAGCGAGTAGCAGTTCTCTGGGAGTGTATCATCGATGTCAGAGCTCAGAGGAGCATATACTGTACCTCTCAGCCTTGAAGCAGATGGGCTACAGCAGCAGAAGAGCACACCTTAGTGACTCCAGTAAGTAAGAACAAAAACCTGAGGCTGCAGTTCACGCAGAGAAGATGGAAACATGTTTCTGCAGCCTTCTGAGGGCTCAGAGTTTGGAGCAAACACGCTGGTATCAGTGTTCAGGTTCCTTTTGGTGTGATGGTGTGGGGGACATTTTCAGCTGACCGTGGTTTAAACCCATGGCACGCCCGAGTGTTGTTGCTGACGGTGTACATCTCTTTGTGAAGATGGTACACTGATAATGGCTTTGCTCGCCGCACTGAGACTGTCTCCACAGTCACAGGTCCAGCAGAGCACTTTGAGACGTGGAGTGTCGTATCGTGGACACAGCAGCTGTGTGATGCCATGTCCACATGGACCAAAATGTTTCCAGCAGCTTGATAAATCAGGGAGACTTAAAGGTGAGAGATGAGTGTGTGCAGTGAAACGCTGAGTTTAGATGTTTAAACTGAACCGCTGACCGTTTGTTGTGTTTGTTTGCTCCACTCTCTGCAGGTCGGGGCTCAGACCTGTGCAGCAGGGCGAGTGGGTAGCGTGCTCCTCGTGTCTGTAACCGTTACCTACCATAGAAGGCATTCACCTGGCACACCTGCTTCCCTCCAAACAAACACTGTTTGATGACTGCGTTAGTGACTCCATCTGTGAGAATGCAGGCCAGCGCTCGGTCAGCGCATCAGCGGGGCCGAGCTCAGGTAAACATCGGCGTGATGGAAAACAGCTGCACATCATATTTACATGTGTAGCAGAGATTCCTGTATGTCTGTCAGCGAATGAACACATGTTTGCGCGAAGGACGCGTCTGTCTGAGATCAGGTGTCCCGCCGGCCTCTTCCCGCTGTTTGTCTGTTGTTATTGTCTCGTCCGAGCGGTTGCGGTCCGGGTCCGAACTCTGACAGGCTTGTTTACATCCGCTGTAATTAAAGCAGTGCTGTAAGCCATGAGTCACAACTCCATCTGCACCGTGTCATCAGACGAGAGGGTGAGGAGAGAAAGACAGAGGGGAAGAAGATAAGAACATCATAGTCAGAGAGCGAGGTCACTCATAAACCCAGCCAACATGCCACGAAGCCTCCCATAATCCGCAGGGACTCTTCCTCATGATGAAGACAAGAGTGATATGATTAAAAAGTTTCAGGTGCAGAAACCCCAGGGTTTAAATTGATAAGGACCTGTTAGTGAAGTTTGTGTTTGAGTGCAGAGCTGGTGGGACTGTCCTCCTGTGGAGATCACGTGCTGCTGTGTGGATGCAGCGCCTCGTATTAGAAGCTACGAACCTGTTCTTTGCATGATCTTTATGTGATGGATGGAAAGTTCGTGACAGCCGCTGGCTGTCTCTGTGCCTGCCCTCAAAACTCTTTCAGTACCAAACTGTGGGCTAACTGAGGAAGAAGAGTGTGAAGGAACGCTGCGAACGTGCTGTTGTTTCCCCCACCCTCCCTCACAGATCTGAGTGCCATCGAGTTTTTTGCTGCCCCACTCCCTCTTTTCTTCTCTGAAAGTATTTCCTGTTTTGCTATTATCTGCTTTATTGAGCCGAGTGTGCGACGTACACTTTGCCATCATTTCCACAAAGCAGCAAATGACTTATGACCGCGCGTGGGGGAGGGGGCATCTGGCCTTGGGGTAGCAGGCCTCCTCTTCCTCCTCGCCTGGTCCTCGTTTCGGAGCATTTGCGCCTCCTTGTATGTTAGCTGCATGCCGATCTGGCACCTCCTCCTCGGGATGAGCTCTCCTCCTCCTCCCACCTCTGCATTGCAAACTCCAACATTAAATTGTGATAGATGAAGAGCGGAGGGCATTCATACAAATCAATGACTTTAGTGTATGTGTCATTAGCCCGCACCATGAAGCCAGCGGTCAGCGTCATAAATCACGTCGTGATCGGCTGTCGGCCGTCCTGCGCATGCATTAGGCCACACAGGCATACCGAAGTCTGAAGGAGAGGAGGAGCGCTCACCCTCGTGCAGGAGTCTTTGGTGATGACTCAGCACTGCTGCACGCCACGGTGGCCATGATTTCATGACGGAGGGAGGAAACTTTCGACTTCACTTTGGCTAAAAGATAACAGGTCTGAGCTCCCAAGCCGAGACAACGACGAACGTTAAAGATGGACAGAAACAGGATGAAGGAGCGCAGCTGAACGCACCGTGTTTTACAAATGGCAACATTTCTTTATACGCAGATTGTTTTGACTCTGCGTGATCAGAGACAACAAAGTGCTTCACATAAAAGAAGTAACCAGCGCTCCCTTGATGGAGTAAGTGATTCTGTGATTGTTTATTGATCTGTAAATCAGATTAATCGAATGTTGACAGTGAACTCACACATGAACCTTCACGCCTCCAAACTCAGGCTGGTGAAGATGAGCTCAATTTAGCATCTAGCTCAGCGGCAGCTCTTTATGACACAGCCCACAATATAACACAACATGTCAGTAATTACAATGCTGTAATCAAGCCAGATGACACACACCAATGAGTTAAACTGCAGGAATGTCTTATTAAAGAGATAAAGACCTGGATGGCCGCTAACTTTCTGCTTCTTAGTTCAGATCAAACTGAGGTTATTGTACTTGGCCCTGAAAATCTTAGAAATATGGTATCTAACCAGATTCTTACTCTGGATGGCATTACCTTGGCCTCCAGTAACGCGGTGAGGAACCTTGGAGTCATTTTTGACCAGGACATGTCCTTCAACGCACATATTAAACAAATATGTAAGACTGCTTTCTTCCATTTGTGCAACATCTCTAAAGTTAGAAATATCCTGTCTCAGAGTGACGCTGAAAAACTAGTTCATGCATTTATTACTTCCAGGCTGGACGACTGTAATTCATTATTATCAGGAAGTCCAAAAAACTCGCCGAAAAGCCTTCAGCTGATCCAAAATGCTGCAGCAAGAGTCCTGACAGGGACTAGAAAGAGAGAGCAGATTTCTCCTGTTTTGGCTTCCCTTCATTGGCTTCAAAATCCTGCTCCTCACATACAAGGTCTTAAATAATCAGGCCCCATCTTATCTTAATGACCTTGTAGTACCATATCACCCTATTAGAGCGCTTCGCTCTCGCTCTGCAGGCCTACTTGTTGTTCCTAGAGTATTTAAAAGTAGAATGGGAGGCAGAGCCTTCAGTTTTCAGGCCCCTCTTCTGTGGAACCAGCTTCCAGTTTGGATTCAGGAGACAGACACTATCTCTACTTTCAAGATTAGGCTTAAAACTTTCCTTTTTGCTAAAGCATATAGTTAGGGCTGGACCAGGTGACCCTGAATCCTCCCTTAGTTATGCTGCAATAGATGTAGGCTGCCGGGGGTTTCCCATGATGCATTGAGTTTTTCCTTTCCAGTCACCTTTCTCACTCACTATGTATTAACAGACCTCTCTGCATTGAATCATATCTGTTATTAACCTCTGTCTCTCTTCCACAGCACGTCTGTATCCTGTCTTCCTTCTCTCACCCCAACCGGTCGCAGCAGATGGCCCCGCCCCTCCCTGAGCCTGGTTCTGCTGGAGGTTTCTTCCTGTTAAAAAGGAGTTTTTCCTTCCCACTGTCGCCAAAGTGCTTGCTCATAGGGGGTCATATGATTATTGGGTTTTTCTCTGTATCTATGAAGCGCCTTGAGGTGACTTTTGTTGTGATTTGGCACTATATAAATAAAATTGAATTGAATTGAATTGAATCAAGTGGAATTTCAATGTAATTTGCATGAAATATATTTATTTACCTACAAAGAATTAGAGGTAGGTACACTAGAATAAAGTCAGATTTTTACAGTAAACAAAGAAATAATTATTCTGTAAGTAAACTTCTTAATTACTTGAAGAACTTTATAAATGTCATACTTATTTTTTATATATTTATATATAATATACATATTCACTTTTAACAGTATATTGTAAATACACTGGAGTGTATAATCCTACCTTTTCACATTCTTTATTTATAATTTGTCGATGACGGCTGTTCCCCCAGCTTACAGTCGGCATTTAGTGGTTCGGTGATTCTGACTGGGAACCATGATGAACGTCTGCTGCTGTGTTCTTGAAATAAAACATGTTTAAACTTTGAATCCATAAATGAGGTTTGATTCAAAAGCTGCGCTGTTCACGTAACAGAATCGACTTTTGATGAGTGTGTTGTCAGTGTGACTCCTTAGTTTTACCTCAGGACTTTAGAGCAGCTACACAAAGTAAAATGAGAACTTTGAGAGAGAAACCAGATTGTTTGTAAAGCAACATGTGAACCTGAGCGGAGGCTCACATCTTATTGGCTAAAAGAACCTGAAAACGTGGAAATCTTCTGAACTCTCACTGATGACTCTCCGTGAAGCCTCTCCTGCAGCAAAACTGTTTAAAGTTTGAATTCATGGTGAGAAGAATATGGCTAAAGGGATCATTAATCAAGGTTAGCGCTCAATTAATCAAAGGAGGAGAGTCTGAGTCCCGCGACCCTGCTATCCAAACCAGAACCTGGGTGTCAATACTCTCTTCAGGGAGGCAGCGAGCCAGAACCACTGCTCCAGCCCAGTCAATAGAGAGGCCTGAAGATCAAGCTGTCCTCCCACACTGTCATCCCCAGGAGGACCCAGCAGGAGGTAAACAGGCGTCCTCCGAGGCTGCCGGACGGGAGCAGTAATGTTATTCACGCTGCTGCAATCAGAGAAAAACTTCAGCAATGGTCCGTTGCACAAATTGCTCAAATTTAAAAATGGAATGTGAGAAAATCAAAGTTTGAAACTATAACTAAAAACAGACGGCCCTGATTTAGAAATCATTTAAAGATTATATGTAATTAAAAACAGCGAAAGACAGCAGGTCTCTTTGTGAGTGCGGGACGCTGCTCGATTGTGTGCTGGTAACGACGTCAGGACCCGCTCGTCCTCGTGTTGGTGGGGTTCTCACGTTCAGGTTTACGATGTCGTCTTTGTTACATTTCGATGAGCGTGTCTGGAAACAGGCTCAGCGTGAGAGAGTCATGTGACCTGCATTCATTCAGGAGATGTTGGTTTTCACACTTCAAACAGGCCTCTGTTAGTTCATTGGGAACCAATACGTCTGTTTACTCGATAATAAAACAGAAGCTGTGCCAAACAGCTCATCTCAGGGGAGACGGTCGGCGTTTCATCTGAAGAAATTAAAAATAATCATCTATTTAGGAACAAAGAGCAGACTCCATGATTGTTCCTCAGCCTCTTTACTTTGTGAAATTAAGTGTAAGTCACTCATGTATTTGATAACGGATATAATTTGATCTCTAAAGATTTGGGAAGAACTCACTTTATCCCTCCACATCAAACGCTCGGCTCCATCAAGACCTCATTAAAGTGCGTCTGCATTCAGAAACGACCGGTGTCCGTGGCCGTGTGACGACTCACCTCGTTAGAGACGCGAGCAGCTGATTTAAGGCCGTTCACAGCTCTCTCTTTAATGGACTCGGGCATTTTTCCTCTGCTCGCCTTTCATTCGGCAAAAGAAACGTGGCATTTGTTTTTTCCTACAGTCATTTATTAATAGTTTCTTTGGTTCTTCACTCCACAAGTTCAAATCCGAGCGTTTTCTGTTGGGACTGAATCGCACATTTGATTCAGACGATTCTCAGATTTTGGTCAGTTTTTGGTGAACGTGTTCCTCCGTGGCTCGCTGTCCCCCCTCCCTCCCTGTAGTTTGGGGTGATTTATAACCACTGACACCATTAGATGGGGGGTATTATTAGCAGATTAGAGAAAGGGAGAGGGGAGAGGGACACAGAGCGGGCCCGACTTTCTAAAGACGCCGTCCGCTGCTGGAATAACTCCCCTTTGACCAGCTTCCCAATTACAGTGGCTCATTCACTGCAGGTCACAGAGGACAGAGAATAAATATTCCCACATTATCTCCGCCGGTGAAACAGAGCAGAGAACAAGAGCGCCCACGGGGGATGGACTGTGGGGGGAGCGTCCTGCGGGTTATCAGGGAGGAAGGAGGCCGTGTTTGGTGTGGACGGATCAGGGAATCGGGATTTATTCATCACTCTGCCTCTCTCAACCCGGAACAATGGCCACCAATCCCTGACTTTCTTCCTGTTAAAAGGGAGTTTTTCCTTCCCTCTGTCAGCAACTGCTTGCTCGTTGCAGGTCATTCGATTGTTGGCGCTTTCTCTGCATTGTCTTTACCAGTTGTGATGTGTATAAATAAAACTGGATGAAACGGCCTCTCTGTTAAATATACAGAGCGTTTCATGATTTCTACAATAAGACAGTGAGGTATGTAAGCATGAATCAGAACCTTTTTAATTTATTTGAAACCAACTCTCAAACTAATATTTTCCATCTTTGTCTCCTGCTGCTGTCTGCGAGCAGATGTTATGAAATTGTGTGTGTGTGTGTGTGTGTGTGTGTTGGGGGGCAGTGATCAGCTGTGTAACATGCCCAGCATCCACACGCTGATACGAAACACCGTGAGAGTCTCACTGAGCTCCAGTTATCGCTGCTGCACGTGACATATGAGGTGATCATTAACGCTGTTAATTAGCTCACAGTTTAGAAAGGCTGCGGCTCCCATGGCAACAACTCACCTGTTCAAACTGTGATGAGAGGTGAGAGCAGAAAACTCGAGCGTGAGTAAGTTTGTCGAGTTTGTGCTGTCCTCGTGTTTTAATTATTTCTAAAGTGACACTTTGTCCATGCGAGGCTCTCGGCTGACGGCGGCGTGTGAAAGTCTCGTTCTTCCTGCCTCGTTTGTTTTTATCCTTTTAGTCCTGAGGAGTCTAATGAGTGTGTGTGGAGGGCCGCTTGCTCGCTGCCCTTAAATCAGTAATTGGTTTCAGCGCGGCGACTGTCGGGAAATTAACACATCACACGCTGACAGCTGTTCATTTTTCCGTCGTGCAAATGGACGCTGATTCGCCCAAAAACATCAGAAATGAGTGGTTGCTGATCAAAGGGCCACTTTCAAGGATGGGATGCCGCCCTCTGCTTCATGCCGTCTCTGCAACAAGCAAAGAAATCACTGCAGCTGTGTGTGTGTGTGTGTGTGTGTGTGTGTGTGTGTGTGTGTGTGTGTGTGTGTGTGTGTGTGTGTGAGAATGCTCACACGTCAGCTTACCTTATATGACAGGCGGCTCTCTGAAAATCGTTTCACTAAACTCTGAAGACCTCAGCAGGTGTGATGAGGATTTCATACTGTATCTCACTGACAGGTGTCAACATGTCAACCCTATAATGGCCTTTGTATTACATTTGATACATGAGTTCCTGAGACCTCTATCCCATCAACAGGATCAATACTTGCCATCATTTCAAAATGTTATGGACAAAAGTATTTTTTGTCTAAAATTATCATTGTTGTTAACAAAAAGTTGCCAAAGATGGCCAATGTATCAAATGCAATACAAAAAATATATATAATAAAAATATATCACACACAACATGATATCGAAAAAAAAAGTGGATTTTGTAATGAGGGTTAGAAAACATCTCAGTTCCAAAAAATCTAAATTTTCTGGCTATTTTTTGATGGGTTGGGTCGGACAGGGTTAATGAAGCAGGACTAACTCATCCTCGATGTGAGGTATACCTCATCGTCGGTCAGAACCCCGAACCCTCCACATGTTCATTTTTAAGGTGTGCATGTGTCTTTGAACGGCAGGAAGCTGGGCTGCAACTTCTTTAAAGAGTGGCTTCTCTGTCACTTTTTTTCAGCTTTACCTGCAATGAAATCATCCAGTAATGCAAAGACACACGTGAACCACCCTCAGCTTTTATCTCCTATCGTCACTCAGTGATTGGTTAATCACTGGAGTACTTCCTGCCACTCTAACTGTAAAATCACCTTTCAAAGAGTTCTTCAGGTAACCTTGGCATGAACTCAGCTGTTGAGCTGATGCTATCAGTGTGATGCAGCGCTCGTCTTATCAGCGACCAATTGCAAATAAACCCGATCGATGAGCAGAGTCTGTGTCAAGAGAATGGATGAGGCTGAATTAAGAACCAGGTAGAAGTTCAGCAAATGAAGATGTAGCTGAGCTACAGTCAGCTGACGAGTCACATGACACACATCGGATTTAAATGATGCGAACATATTAGCAGTGATAATCGGACAGTTTTTCTTTCATTTGAGAATATTTTCACTGTCATTGTGTAACAGTAAAAATAAATTTCAGCTTTATTTAGCCCCCCTAATCCTTTATTTTACATATTAATACCAAATCACAGCAACAGTCGCCTAAAGGCGCTTTAGATTATGAGGAAGACCCTTCATGTACATAACTCTCCTGTAATTAAATTACAATATAACTATATTACAAATACTTGTACACTACAATAAGGTGGTAAGAAGGAAATAACCATACTGTAAATAAATGTAAGTACTGCATGAATAATTGTAATTTTTAATTCTTGGTAATTTTACAGAAATAAAAGCAATATTTATATCTTACATTTGAAGCATGGTCTGGGTTGTATTACGGAATCACCTTGGCTGACTTCACACCTAAAGAGCAAATCAAAACAAAAGAAATCTGTCAAGACGGGACGTCAGGCTGATGAGGCTCTGTGACACAGGTTGGCTGTTTTCTGAAAGTGTCGGAGAAAACCTTTATTCTGAAAATCTGTGGAGCAGATCCTTTTTTTCTGGTAGCGGTCATAATGACACACAATGTGCCGGTGTTTAGGAGGAACCAATCTGTGCATTGATCGCTGTAATCCTGCCCACGACCACCAGCTTTAGGTTACTTTATTCGGATACTCTGTTTGTTCCCGCCGCGAGCAGCACCTTAACATGAGCTTGTTTATCGGTCATAGAGTGACATAAAACAGAAGCAGAGAGATGGACCTGGTGGTCCCACATCCACCAGCTCACCTTCAAAGCACTTTGGGATTTTATTTTATCCACAAGCTCAGCCAGCAGAAACTGCTGGGTGTTACATATTGGCTCTCTCTTACAGTATTTAGTATTTCCTGTAAAAGGTTCCTCTCTTTGAGACATACACACATATTCTGCTCGTAAACATGTATTCACACACACACACACACACACACACACACACACACACACACACACACACACACACACACACACACACACACACACACACACACCTTCCTGTCTTCTCCTTATTTCAGCTCTCACAGTGTGGAACAGAAAACCAGAAAGAGCACGTTGAGATCTATATGTCCTGTTTAGTACCTGAAGCTGATGAAAGTGTGTGTGTGTGTGTGTGTGTGTGTGTGTGTGTGTGTGTGTGTGTGTGTGTGTGTGTGTGTGTGTGTGTGTGTGTGTGTGTGGGTGAGCACATGTCTCAAAGCGAATGAGGGAAAGTGAGAGCGAGCCCCGGACATCTCATAAATCCCTCAAAAACTACAGCCGGATAATAGCCCAATTAACCTTTTCATTCTTCCCCTCTCGTCAGTGAAATCCTCATTCGCTCGTTTTTTTTATAATAATATGAACTTCTCCTTCCCCACCTTTCATCAGATCAGAGCAAAACGAGGGGCTTGACCTGCACACAATAAGGATTCATGGCAGCGTACAAAAATATCCAGGTTTAATTTCCACACTACATCTCTCTCTCTCTCTCTGAGCGCTGACCTTATTTATGAGGGTGACTTTGTGAAGGACCAATGCCTGGATTAGAGAACAAAGGATGGAGGGTACAGTACAAGGTTGGAGGGGTCAGGGAGAAAGGATCTGATGGTGAGGACACCTGGAGGAGGATGGCGGAGGATGTTGGAGAGTATAACACGCTGATTTTGTCCTCAGTCTGTTTGTAGTTAAAACTCAAAGCCACGATGGAAACGTCCTTGATGTCACATTGCAGTTAAAGCTGTGAGAGCTGTAATGTTTGAGGTAATGAGTGAACTGGAATTACATCACAATGACAGAGTTTATTTTCGTATTTCTATTCCTTCTTTACGAATCTCGGAGCGCTCCCACACCCATGCTGTTATCTGAAGACCGCTGAATGTTATGATTAATGTTGTTCCTGATACAAACAGTTCACCAGAATAATAACAGAATAATGTGCCTGAAAACGCTTCTGAAAAGTGATGCCACAGCTGAAGCTTCTTAAGCCAGCATTCTCTCTGACATCCAGCAGGGGGCGACTGCTCTGGGGACTGATTGTAATGACGCCTATGGGAAAAGGAGCCTACTGCTCAGCTGATTACTGAGCTCTTTAATGAAGAGATTCTGGCTTCAGGTCTGACTGGAACGTGGTGTTCATGTTGGAGATCATGAAGCAAGATTATGCTTCCATGTGAGTGTGATGCGTCTCTCAGACTGTCCGATAGATCCACCTCGCACTCACTACGTCCAGGTTTCACCACGGGGTCACATTCATCGTTCTGTGCTGCAGCAGACACCAAGAAGTAAAGTGTTTCTTTTAGCGCAATCAGTGGCTAAAAGCCATCTGAGCAGATCACACGATCTTAAAAATCAAAAGAAAATCCAGAAAAGATGAAAATGCTGTTTGAATGCTGTTTACATCAGTTTAATAAAGTATCCTGAGGCTGATTGTAGGGTCTGCCTTTCCACAGAAAGTACCTTGAGGTAACTGTTGTTGTGATTTGGCGCTGTACAAATAAAATTTAATTGACTCTGAACTTCATCCGTTGGAGAGGCTTCAGAGATCCTTATCTGCAAATACATAGCTGATATTCAGACCTGACACAGAGGTGAACCTTTACACAAAGTTCCTGCAAGAGAGGAATGGACATTCATCAAAGATGGCCGATATGATCCCTGATATGCCTACATTATATATCACTGGTGTACCTAATAAACTGAGCAGTGAGCATGCAGCAGTAAACGGTGGACAGATTAACTGAGGCACATTATTCACTGGTGTCTGCAGAAGGATCCAGAGATGATGGAGGGGAGCCGTTCGGCTTTCCGTTAATCCCACTGTACAGAAACTGGCTGCGTGCAGCTGCTGTGCAGCAGGGGGCGCTCTCACGTTTTCCTCAGTAACAGGAGTGAACGGAGCTAAACATTTGAAAAATGACGACATCCAGAAAAAGATATTTCATTTGAGTTTCCATGAACCCAACGAGTCGACCTGAGTCGTGCTGATTGGTTGGTCAATAAACAAACAGGACCAAAACGCTCAAACGCTGGGTGACCTCACTGGGCGCCATTCATCCCAGACAAGCTTGAAAACACCCCCACGGAACAGGAAGTGCAAAGAGGGGGCGCTTACATTAGAAGTCTTCTGGAACTTGTCATGTCAATCCCTCGGATCCCGTGTGCGTGTGTCTGAGTACAGTAAAAGCAGACAGATGTAAGCAGCGATGTTTGTGGAGTGTGACGCTCGCCCTCCTGGCTGGCGCCGCCCGGCTCCTCGCGTTGCGCCCAACATGAACTTGGTGCTGTTTTCAATCTTGTCTCTTTTCAGACGTGGCGCAGGAGCGGCGTAGAGAGGGGGCTGCCGTGTCGGGTGAAATTGGACTGCCTCTCCCCATTATTGTAAACATCATGCGAGCAGACAGGCGAGCGGGTCGCTGGGACGCGGGACGAAGGGGCGCTGCCTGGGAGAGTGCCGCTAAAACACATCCATTAAGGCCCAAACTGCATCTGATTTACATGTTCACACTTTTAAACCTGTCACTGGAGAAAAGTCTTCCTTTCTCCTCATCCTCGGGGAAAAAAATCTCCTCTTTCAGTACAAAGTCATGTTCGCTTTTGTGCTGTGGTAAATAAATGACAGCCAATAGGATTTGTGGGTTTCTTCCTCATTACAGTGTGTGCAGAACTTAACGACCTTAACGTCAGCACAGCTGCAATCATCCGTCAGGGCACCAATTAGTTTCATCCACGGCCCGAGATGGTGGCAGAGAGCTCAAAGAGTCTCGGGTCCAGCTGCAATTTCTATCAGGGAGAAAAAAACGCACATACGACAAACAGAAACATTCATTAAGATGAAGAGACAGAGAACAACACCGGGCTGAGTCATTAGAGGAGCGAGCTTTACAGCGGGGACAGGAAGCACTGCAGCATGTGAACAATAATCATGATTGTGTAACGTAAAAAATCTGTTCAGTCACATCCAAAAATGTTCTGTTCTCGCTTATTGGATCTGACCTCATTAACAAACGCACTCCTTCTGCACATTTATAAAATCCGCTCAACTCCTTCCTGATGTCCCGCCGTGCCTGGACTCCCTGAAGATGGTACTGTGGTCGAGCAGAGCGACTGCGTTCACACTGACACTGCATACGTGGGGGCACAGCGCTTTTGACACAATGGACAGATATGGTAAGAGAGGTTAGAAAGTTAAAAGGTTAAAAGTTATCTGTATCATAGACAGCCATTTGTACAAACTGGTCAGTCAAAATGTGTGCTGGAATATTCCCTGTGGTGTCCCACAAGGTTGGGTCCTAAACTTTGGGACAAACATACTGAAGTTTGTGGTTTTTGCAGATGATACAAGGTAAACTGATAAAAAACACGTTATCGTTGAATTTATTCAAAGCCAAAATTATGTTGTTTGGAAATTGAGAAATTTATTCACATGCAAATTAGAAATTCATAAAATGTCCATTAAAAAGTATTTGGAAAACACAAACTGGAAACTACAGATCCAACACTTTTGTAACAAGATGGCAAAAACTATATAAGCAGGGCACATCCTGAACAATGAAACACTGCAACTGTTGCCACCATATTTAAATTGCTGTGTTCTAATCTGGGGTAACACTAACAAGAGTTCTCTAAAGAAATATGCAAAAAAGAATATTACATAATGTTTGGTATCGTGAACACAAAGGATCTTTTTTTAAAACCACAAGTTATGAAATTCATGGATTTGGTACAATTTAAAACCACACAGGTGATTTTCAAAGCAAGTCATAATATGCCATCCCATCCATCCATTCGCTTCCGCTTATCCTTTTCAGGGTCGCGGGGGGCGCTGGAGCCTATCCCAGCTGTCATAGGGCGAAAGGCGGGGTACACCCTGGACAGGTCGCCAGTCTGTCGCAGGGCTAAGTCATAATATGCTTCCAAGTAATATTCAACATTTCTTTAAGAATTGAGAGAGAAGGTGTGACCTGAGAGGAAGATGCAGGTTGAAGCAGCCACGTGTTTGCAGCACTCTTAAAAACAGTTTGTGGAATGAGTTACACAAGGACATTAAATAAAGTGGAAATATTGCACAGTATAAGAATAAATCCAAGCAATACATATTTGATGGGTTTATATATTGGGGTTATGGGTATACAGGGAGTGCAGAATTATTAGGCAAATGAGTATTTTGTCCACATCATCCTCTTCATGCATGTTGTCTTACTCCAAGCTGTATAGGCTCGAAAGCCTACTACCAATTAAGCATATTAGGTGATGTGCATCTCTGTAATGAGAAGGGGTGTGGTCTAATGACATCAACACCCTATATCAGGTGTGCATAATTATTAGGCAACGTCCTTTCCTTTGGCAAAATGGGTCAAAAGAAGGACTTGACAGGCTCAGAAAAGTCAAAAATAGTGAGATATCTTGCAGAGGGATGCAGCAGTCTCAAAATTGCAAAGCTTCTGAAGCGTGATCATCGAACAATCAAGTGTTTCATTCAAAATAGTCAACAGGGTCGCAAGAAGCGTGTGGAAAAACCAAGGCGCAAAATAACTGCCCATGAACTGAGAAAAGTCAAGCGTGCAGCTGCCAAGATGCCACTTGCCACCAGTTTGGCCATATTTCAGAGCTGCAACATCACTGGAGTGCCCAAAAGCACAAGGTGTGCAATACTCAGAGACATGGCCAAGGTAAGAAAGGCTGAAAGACGACCACCACTGAACAAGACACACAAGCTGAAACGTCAAGACTGGGCCAAGAAATATCTCAAGACTGATTTCTCTAAGGTTTTATGGACTGATGAAATGAGAGTGAGTCTTGATGGGCCAGATGGATGGGCCCGTGGCTGGATTGGTAAAGGGCAGAGAGCTCCAGTCCGACTCAGACGCCAGCAAGGTGGAGGTGGAGTACTGGTTTGGGCTGGTATCATCAAAGATGAGCTTGTGGGGCCTTTTCGGGTTGAGGATGGAGTCAAGCTCAACTCCCAGTCCTACTGCCAGTTTCTGGAAGACACCTTCTTCAAGCAGTGGTACAGGAAGAAGTCTGCATCCTTCAAGAAAAACATGATTTTCATGCAGGACAATGCTCCATCACACGCGTCCAAGTACTCCACAGCGTGGCTGGCAAGAAAGGGTATAAAAGAAGAAAAACTAATGACATGGCCTCCTTGTTCACCTGATCTGAACCCCATTGAGAACCTGTGGTCCATCATCAAATGTGAGATTTACAAGGAGGGAAAACAGTACACCTCTCTGAACAGTGTCTGGGAGGCTGTGGTTGCTGCTGCACGCAATGTTGATGGTGAACAGATCAAAACACTGACAGAATCCATGGATGGCAGGCTTTTGAGTGTCCTTGCAAAGAAAGGTGGCTATATTGGTCGCTGATTTGTTTTTGTTTTGTTTTTGAATGTCAGAAGTGTATATTTGTGAATGTGGAGATGTTATATTGGTTTCACTGGTAAAAATAAATAATTGAAATGGGTATATATTTGTTTTTTGTTAAGTTGCCTAATAATTATGCACAGTAATAGTCACCTGCACACACAGATATCCCCCTAAAATAGCTAAAACTAAAAACTACTTCCAAAAACATTCAGCTTTGATATCAATGAGTTTTTTGGGTTCATTGAGAACATGGTTGTTGTTCAATAATAAAATTATTCCTCAAAAATACAACTTGCCTAATAATTCTGCACTCCCTGTATGTATATGATGAGCCTATAGTTGTGCTATTGTATAGAATGGGAATATTAATGTTGGTGATATTTTTCTATACACAGCTGATTGTGTTTATATGCATGTACACATGTATTTGTATATGTACAGATACCGTTTTGGTTTGGAGATCGTAGATAAAGCTGCTGCTTCTTCCTGCTCCTGTTCAAACACCTTTTCTTTTCTTTCAAATCATTTTGTTTTCATGTTTTTCATTTTCTGTGTTTGTTTTGTTCAAATTTTAGATGTTTGAAAAGAAAGACACAAGATGTTCAGCTTTCTGGGGTTGTGTATCGGTGTATGGACATGCCGTCACTTATGATCTGAATGATAACACGGGACATGAAACATAGCTAATATAAATGTCCGCTGGTGTTTCTGGGATCTATTTGTGATTTCTACTCGAAAACAAAGGATTTTTATCCTGTTAGGTAAGAAAAAAGATTTCAGATCTTCTTCGCTCCTTTCGTTTACAGCAAGAAAAGAAGGAAATAGATATTCCATAAGTGCTGTTTAAGTACATATGATGTTGAATATTAGCACAATCCAGAGAGCTATGATTAGGTCCCTTTTTTGCTAAATAAGAGTATATTAGACCATTTATCAAGCAGAGAGGAAACAGTGACATGCCTTCCTCCTTCCATTCATCATGATTACAGCTGCATCAGCCCCAGTTTGTGTCTCAGGTCAGGAAGCTGTGAGAGCAGTTCAAGGCTCAAGGAAAAGGCAGGAAATCTCGCATTTGATGGCACATCACAAGGTCAGCACATGCATGTGATCCATGCACATCGAACGTGAATATACATGTTTAGTCTGTAAAAGCAGAGGCAGACAAACAGGGAACATGATGTTCCCCCTGAGGACACAACAAATAAAATCATGACTGATTATAGGAGCAGACACTGTCCTCAGGTAAAGGTAACACTGTGTCAGTAAACGCAGACGTGGCAAATGAGACGTTTGCCACGTCTCATTGTTTATTAACGTAGATATTAAAGTGTGATAACAGCGACTCCTACAGGACAGGTAAGGTAGTCTGTAGAGCATCCTCAAATCGTGCTAAGGCATGTCAGTCTTGTGTTTCAGACTGAGCAGCAGCTAGCTGCTGACATTAGCTGCTGTTAACTTGTCCTGCAGCTTGAAACCAGGCGCCGTCGCTTTGAAGCATTGTCTAAACGACCTTTAATTAGCTTCGTGGAGGTTGGTGGTTTGATTCCTGGATGCGCCGGTCTGTCCAGTCAAGAAGTCTGAGCTGCTCCTGATGTGTTCATCAATGCGTGAATGATAGAAAACAGAAAAAGGCGCTTGTATGAATGTGTGTGAGAGATATGCATATATAGGGGAGACCGGGGATAGTTGTAACGTGGGTCAGTTGTAACACTTCCAATTTCTCCGATCAGGGCTAAGTTTCAAATGATGTGACTCATCCTGTGCATGCCCAACTCAGTTCTGCTATCACATGTGAAAAATCAGCACATTTTGTCAAACACAGACAATTTAACACGAAAAAAAGCAATTTGTATGCCAAAAAGTAAGTTTTTCTACTTTATTTCAATTTCTAATAGAATTATCTGCTTTGCAGTTAAACTCATCAAACTTAAATTATGTTATTTGTATGTCTATGTGGATATATTCTGTGTAGGTCTTTAGTGCTAGTGTTTTAGCCGTTGGCTGTAATGTTAGCGAGTTCATGGCTATAGGAGTCTGGGTCAGTTGTAACAGCAACAGTCTGGGTTAGTTGTAACAATAATGCAGATGTTACAACTTACCACACTATTACTTTAACTTATATTAAACAAGTTGGGGCAACGACATCAGCAGAGAGAGGTTCACTGGTCACTTTTGTATATGCGGTTAATGCCATTGGCAACACAATTCCTCCACTGTTTGTGTTCCCACGCATACATTATGCAGACCACTGTGTCAGAGATGGACCAGTAGGAAGTACTGGTAGTGGAAATAAATCAGGATGGGTGCAAGAAACAATTTCCTCATCTTTCTGAAGCACTTTGCAAACCACACCAAGGTAAGCCAGGATAAAAAGTAATGGAATTGCGATGCTGGTGAACAACTACATTTTTTCAGCTTCATTGTTATGTTCAAAATTGGTGCAAGAGTTGTAGGTTATAATGCCCACTGAGCCAATGAGGCCAAACTCAAGAAAGACCAACCAAAATTAATGAAATATTCAGTTACAGAAAATTCCATAATTTCTCTTTTTTGGGGGGTTGGTATATGTTCAAAGGCTAGATTTCTGCATTCTGTCACACACACACACAGCTACATAAATGGCTCTAAGTGCATTCATGTGTTGAATAAACAAAGATTACATGTTAAAGTTTTGTTAGTACCCTTATTTCATTGTGTTACATTTTACCCCAGGATATGTTACAACTAATCCAGACTGGGGTTAATTGTAACATTTCACTCTTTGTGTTTGAGGCCATATCATGCAATGAGTAATTGTGCTGCAGAGAAAATAGCTGCACTATTTAATAGCCGAGAGATGTAAATACTTTGCATTACATTTTGAATCCACTACCTTAAAAGAGCTCCAATTTACAGACAGAAATGTCAAAAATGTTACAACTATCCCCGGTCTCCCCTATATATCAGAAGATGGAGCTTTCATCTGTTTCAGACCTGCTCTGTACATTAAGAGATACAGTAGCTTGTGGAAAAACCTAGATCACTGGTGAATCCAAGATGCCTACCACCCATTGGCTGGAGCTCGTCCTCCTGTTGTAAAAAGTTAAACTGACCCTCACAGCCACGCGTCTTTATTCTCCTCCAGCCTCCATCGGTCTGCTCCACAAGTATGAATATAGACTCTGTCGCTAGCAGCGAAGATGTAGCCGCCAAAACTTCAGTCTGCAAAATAAGCCCGACTATAGCCTGGATGCAGAAGTGACCGCTGCAGAGTTAAAGGCCGTGCGTCGCTCTGCTGTATCATAATGGCGAGTCACGAACGGCGGCTCAGGAATCGGCGCAGAAGCAGAGGAGAAGGACGCTCAACCATCATGGCGGGTAAAATGACTTCCTGTTTGATGAAAAGGCGTGCTGAGGGTTTGGGAGGACTGTGATTGCCACGCAGAGGGCCAGACCATTATATCAGTGAATCTTTGTTAAGCAGCCCCTGAGAGCGGCTGACAGCATAATTAATCTTCCATATGAACAAAGGAGCCACTCAATAGTCCCGAGGACGCTTATTAAAAAATACTAAACACCCCCCCATACCGCCCCCGGCTCCAAACAGAAAGAAGGAGAGCGGGTAAGGTTTTTGTTTGGCAGTGTGGTGCAGAGGGTTTATGGGACGAGAGGTGGAGGGCGGGTCGAGGGTGGAGGAGGGGACGGCGTGATGGCAGAATGATGGATAATTTCCTGAGACAGTCAGCGATATTAAACAACAACAAGCAAATAGTTTTAATTAGAAATGTGAGATTAGCACAATCTTTCCCTCATGTGAATATCCAACACACACACACACACACACACACACACACACACACACACACACACACACACACACACACACACACACACACACACACACACACGGCATGTCCTTGTCACATATTGTTCAGACCTGAGTGTGAAAACATGGTAAAAATATCAGGCTGGATGTGACAGAAGGTTCTGCACAAGTTCATTTTCTCATGTTAAAATGATTTATTTTACATTTTGATGCTAGGAACTCAAACAGAAAGAATAATTTAACGGCTTTTTGCAGCGAACGTGATGCAGCTACAGTGAACTCATACATTCATTTCTTCCAGGCTGGACGACTGTGATTCATTATTATCAGGATGTCCTAAAAACTCCCTGAAACGCCTTCAGTTGATCCAGAACACTTCAAATCCTGCTCCTCACATACAAGGTCTTAAATAATCAGGCCCCATCTTATCTTAATGACCTTGTAGTACCATATCACCCTATTAGAGCACTTCGCTCTCGCTCTGCAGGCCTACTTGTTGTTCCTAGAGTATTTAAAAGTAGAATGGGAGGCAGAGCCTTCAGTTTTCAGGCCCCTCTTCTGTGGAACCAGCTTCCATTTTGGATTCAGGAGACAGACACTATCTCTACTTTCAAGATTAGGCTTCAAACTTTCCTTTTTGCTAAAGCATATAGTTAGGGCTGGACCAGGTGACCCTGAATCCTCCCTTAGTTATGCTGCAATAGACGTAGGATGCCGGAGGATTCCCATGATGCACTGGGTGTTTCTTCTTCATACTTCATGTTAGCGTTTGTCTTCTCTCTGCTGTAGGGTTAGGGTTATTCTCTGTCCTCAGCAGTGTTGCCACAGTTATTTTGAAAATATAATATATTACTGACTACTGATTACTCCTTCCAAAAGTAACTTAGTTACTTTATTGATTACTTTATTTTCAAAGTAACTAAGTTAGATTACTAGTTACTTTATTAGTTACTTTCAGAAGCTGCCAATAACAATCCCCACTGCCTCAACATCGACCGGTCACTTTATTGGAAGTGTATTTTAACAGTAATGTCAACAATATATCTCCTGACATTTGAAGTTGAACTTAAAACTTTCTTCCTGACAGAAATACTTAAAAATAAAGACAGTCTTGTTACCTTAAAATACTTTTTATAAAAAAAATAAGTTGACTTCATTTCACATAAATGCTTTTTTTAAATAAAAAATATAAGTCTTTCTTGACTTCCCTTAAGACACTTTTTATACCATCCACATGTAAGCACTATTGTCCACTTTTGTAACTTTGGACTAATCTTGTGAAAAAAAGAGACTGCAGGTCCAACTTAAATAAATTGCTTTACTTCCTTGCAAGTAATTGATTTAAGTTAATCTACTTGACAACTTTAATAAGTTTATTAAGTAACTTTGATAAACTTAATTCAATTACTTGTTGGATTTCCTGTGCTCTTTTTTTCAGTATATGGTGTCATCGCATGTTATGGGGGAAACAGTAGAGTGGAGCGAGTAAACCAGTAGTTGCACCTCATTAACAGAAGCTTCTCAAACCTTTTGTCAGAAAGTTGATTTCTTTTAGGCGTGAGCACCAAACCATTCTCAGCCGAGAGGATTTCTGACAGATCTGAAAAAGTGACATCATCGTCTTTGGGGGTGGACTCTTCCTCCTCCGTCTCATCATCGGACTCCGTGACAGGATAATAAACTTGAAAAACCTTAACAAAGTTGGATCCATTATCAGTAACTGTTGCAACTACTTTGTTGAGTAATCCATAAGAGGAGTGGATGTTTTCGATTTCTGTACCAGTGACATCATACGTGTGTCTACCACGAATTCGGCTACGTGCTAATGCAACCTTGTGGCGCTCTAATGTGGTTCTACTGATCCAGTGGAGCGTTACTCCCATACAGCTTCTGTTGTTAGCAGTCCAAATATCTGCGGTAGTTGAAACAAAGTCAATCTCATTCAGTGAGGCCTTCAGATTTCTCTCCATTTCTGTAAACTCCTTCTCCAGGTAAGAAACAAAAGTCGTGTGGTGAGGCAGCTCAGCATTAACAGAAGTAGGGATCTTCTTTATTATGGTACGAAACGAGGGCGAGTCAACAGTGTTTATAGGTAGCATTTCTTCTACAATATACTGCACGACCAACTTCCTCAATTCTTCATCACTTACTGGTTTTTCACCAAAGTCCAACTTTTGTTGTTTGGGTGGTGTAGGACCTTCTGTGGAAGTCATGGCTCTCTGCTTCAGACCACTTGGTGGGACTCTCTCTGTGAGTTTGACTGTGCTGCGACTCCAAATTTTTCTTTAAGTTTGACATAGTGTTTTTGAAGGTAGATAACACTTTTTCGCCAATACAGAGTGTACAACGAACCTTAATATTGAAATCTTTAGTTGACAGAAACTCAAAATAG
Source organism: Rhamphochromis longiceps (assembly GCF_057381845.1). NCBI lineage: Eukaryota > Metazoa > Chordata > Actinopteri > Cichliformes > Cichlidae > Rhamphochromis > Rhamphochromis longiceps. The sequence goes on along the minus strand of NC_140557.1, from coordinate 708,749 downwards.
TGACTATATTTCCAGCTAGAGAACGAACATCTCCCTCCCTCCATTGTTGTTTACACTTTTTTACGTCGCTGGCTGCTTGTGAGCAGGAAACGTGACCTGGTCACGTATGCGTTTGTCATCCACCGAGACGAAAAGTAGAAACCAAATCTTTTTGCTTAAAAAAATACAGTGGTTTGGACAAGTAACTTTAATCTGATTACAGTTGTGGAAATAGTCATGCATTAGATTAGCCGTTACTGAAAAAGTGGTCATATTCAGTGTAATGTGTTACTAAGTAATGTGTTACTGGCATCACTGGTCCCCAGATACTGATCCTGGATCTTTTGAAGGTTTCTTCCTGTTAAAAGGAAGCTTTTCCTTCCCACTGTCACCAAGTGCTGCTTATGGGCTCTCTCTTTCATATTGTAGTGTTCTTATATATACACACAGGAGCTCGAGACAGCTGCTGTTTTCAGTTGTCTAGCTCATCTAAACAGAATCCAGTGAAATCATTGATTCTTATTAACTGATGAAATGTCCAGCTGAGCTTTCACTGTGACATCATCACTTGAAACTGCACTTTAACTGTTGATGGAAGAAAAACCCTGCAGACTTGACGTGAGCTGAGACGCTGCTGGCACAGTTTACTGCTCATCCTCATTGATCTGTGAATGATTAACAGCTGTTATCGTCTCTCTGTGGGACTGAACTGGATGCTTGTTAAGGGGGCGGAGTCCATTAAGTCTTCTGAAACAGGTCTCTTTCTCACACACAGACTCCCTGTTCTGGATCATTTCTGCAACCACAAAATTACTTTAATATATTCCCAGTGTTACTTCTGAATATTAATAAAATATCAATTATTAATTTTGCCTTTGGCATGGCGAGATCTACTAGTGTTAATTAGTGTACTGTACTTCACAATTAAAAAATAACTGATGACCATACAGACGACCGTGACGTACTTTCTTGTTGTTGTCAACAGTGGCGCCGCTCTTCCTCCTTCTTTTCCTTTGGTGCCCGAAGCCATCGAGCCCCATTTTGACAAAGTGCAACATGAAAACAAGATAATGAGACGGATTCAGGGCTTTGGAGAACTGCAGAAGAAGAAAGACGGGACTCTAATCAGAAGGAAGAGATTCTGTTTCTGATGATGCTGACTGACCTCGCGAAGCACCACCAGCAAGCCGCCATCAGGACAGTTTGTTTAATGTAGGAAACGCACAGCCCTTGCTGTGCTGACCATGACGAACTGGTAATGCTGTGATGTCAGCGTCTGTGCGAGGAGCAGGAAATCTGTCCATGTCAGTTCTGCTCCACAGAACTCTGATAACTGAATAACAACCCATCTGCCTCCTGCTCACAGCTGGTTACCTTTGTCCAGGTACTGGATACAGGTACTGTTTTTTGTTGTTGTTGTTGAAGCTAAAGTTTCACATTCATGCACTGCACTCTTGCTGATGTTAGAATGTTAGAGTGATTCGTGCAGGTGTGGTAGAGGTGATGATGATGTTGCAGTTCAATTCAATTCAATTGAGTTTTATTTATATAGCGCCAAATCACAACAAAAGTCACCTCAAGGCGCTTCATAGATACAGAGAAAACCCAACAATCATATGAACCCCTATGAGCAAGCACTTTGGCAACAGTGGGAAGGAAAAACTCCCTTTTAACAGGAAGAAACCTCCAGCAGAACCAGGCTCAGGGAGGGGCGGGGCCATCTGCTGCGACCGGTTGGGGTGAGAGAAGGAAGACAGGATAAAGACATGCTGTGGAAGAGAGACAGAGGTTAATAACAGATATGATTCAATGCAGAGAGGTCTGTTATGCAGGATGGCAAAAATTTGGTTCTCTCACACAGAAACTTTCCTGATGCAGAACATTCTCATTCCCAATGCGTAACATACCAATGACTTGCCACGGCCCGAGGCGTCTCATAGTGTCGTGAAAGGAACCTTTCCGCATCCTTACGAGACGCTCCGGGTTCTCAGTTGAATCCAATAGAGAGCCACTTATGGCGTTAACACAGGCTTAGAGCAGAGACTCCAGCCGCCCATCCCAGCCCCAACATCAACCCTGTCAGATAGAATAGAATAGAATGCCTTTATTGTCACTATACAGTTGTACAATGAGATACAGAGCATCTCCTACTCAGTGCAAACATGCTGGGGGGGGGCACAGTTCTGCAGCGCTATATACATATGGACAGTATTAACAGAGGAAAAAGATATATATATATAAAATGTACAGATATACAAGTCGGTTTAAAAAAAAGTAATATGTAATTTTACTTTATTTATGTGTTTTCCAAAGTGATTCATGATCAGAACGTAATACACATTTACATGTATAGATCCATTGCAAAAAGCTCTCATGCCGCTGAATACGTAACATACCGACGACTAGAAAATGCATGTAAAAAGAAAAATAAATTGTATAGAGATTATATAAAACTTAGAACAAAGCCTGCTGAAATGAAATATAAAGTTTATAAAAATAAGTTAGTATTAATTATCAGAAAGGCTAAGAAAGAGTATTATAATAAATTATTTTACAAAAACAAAAATAATGTTAAGGGTACGTGGAATATCTTAAAAAACATATTGGGTAATAAATATACATCTTTAAATGTACCTACTTACTTTAATAAGAAAAATAAGGTCGTATGTGATATGAATGAATTGGTAAATGAATTGAATTCTTTTTTTGTAAATATTGGGCCTAACCTGGCAAACTTAATTAGAAAACAGGATGATTCAGAATGGAAAGGAGACAGCAGAGTGGTACAGTCTATGTTTTTAGGGGAAATCACTGAAAAAGAAATCATAGCTATTGTAGCAGAATCTAAAAACAAGACATCCACTGACTGTGATGGGTTAGACATGGTCATCGTAAAAAAGACCTTGGATTGTATAATCAAACCTCTCTGTTATATTTTTAATCTCTCATTTTATTCGGGTGTATTTCCTGACCGAATGAAAGTGGCAAAAGTTATCCCTCTTTATAAATCAGGAGCCAGACATAGTTTTAATGATTATAGACCAGTATCATTGCTATCACAGTTTTCTAAGTGCTTGAAAGACTCTTTGCACAAAGATTTGATAGTTTCATTGAAAAACATCAACTGTTAAGCGAAAGTCAGTACGGATTTCGACGGAACAGATCAACAGCAATAGCATTAATGAATACTATTGAAGACATTTCATCAGCAACACATCATAATAAATATACTATAGGGGTATTCATTGATTTAAGAAAAGCTTTTGACACTCTGCAACACTCCATCTTGATTTCTAAGTTAAGAACTTATGGTGTGAGAGGAATGGTATTGAACTGGATATTTAGATAATAGGTTTCAGTATGTGCAGTGTTTAGGCGACTCATCTGATAGAATGAAAATAGAATGTGGGGTCCCTCAAGGTTCTGTTTTAGGACCAAAACCTTTTAATTTATATATAAATGACATTTGTGATGTGTCAAAAATGTTGAATTTTGTTTTGTTTGCAGACGATACAAATTTTTATTGTTCCGGAGAGAACTTGAAAGAATTGGCTAAAATTATGGTTATTGAAATGAAAAAAATTAAAAAATGGTTTGATGTAAATGAGTTATCACTGAATTTGGAAAAAACAAAGTTTATGATATTCGGAAACCGTGTAAAGGAGGAAGAGATAGTATTATCTGTACAGGGAGTATTAATTGAAAGAGTGACAGAATTTCTGGGTGTAATAGTGGATGACAAGTTACCATGGAAACCTCATATTGAACATGTTAAAAAAGAGTTGGCTAAAAGTGTTTATATCCTGGGTAATGTTAGATATATATTAGATTGCAAGACAATGAGAATATTATATTTTTCATTGTTTCTACCCTATCTGAGCTATTGTGTTGAAGTATGGGGGAATACATACGTGACTAATATGAAACCATTATATTTATTACAGAAGAGAGCGCTTCGAATTATGCATAATGTTAAATATAGAGAACACACTAATAATTTGTTTATAAAATTGAAATTATTAAAACTAGAAGACATCGTGAAATTACAGACTTTAACTATTATGTTTAGGGCGAAAAATAAAACACTACCTCTTAAGTTACAAAGTTTATTTGTATTGTGTTCAGAAAATGGGGACGGCAGAAGGAAGTTTTATTTTAAGCACCGGTTTGCTCGAACCACATGAAGGCAAATGTGTCCAACAGTCACAGGCATAAGAAACTGGAAATCTCTCAGTGATCATCTTAAGTGTTGTATAAATGTTTCTCAATTTAAAATCTGCTATAAGAATAAAATGATAAACCAATATGAAGAAGTTGAAAAAAAACAGAATTTAATTGTAGAAAAATGATCCTTTTAGTTTGATATTTAGTGGTATTGCTCATTGTTGAGTATATTGTTCTGTTTGCTTTGTTTTGTTTTGTTATGTGCAGAAAATTGTCATAGTGTAATTTTGGTTGCTTACTTGTATTATCACAGATAGGGGGCAGGTATCAATAAGAATTTATTCTTCTTCCTGCTCCTTTTCATGCATGGAAACAGTGTTACTTTAATTGAAAGGAAGATTGTGTATGGGAATGCATTACTGCTGTGTGTGAAACAAAAATTTAAATAAATAAATAAATAAATAAATAAATAAATAAATAAATAAATGTCACACAGCGTCAGTATGTGGCGAGTTGGGATGAGACCGTGTTGCGGGATGCCACCTTGGTGTCATGGTTCTGGTGGATTATACCTGAGTATTTGTTTTATTGCCTTCCTTGTGTCGTGCTGGCTGGAACTGGGGACTGGATGCTCTTTGACTTCTATTAGTGAAACAGAAAAAAAAGAAACAGGAGAAAACGACATCCAGAAGCACAGGATTCATGACACAAACACACCCAGATGAGGAAGCAGAGAAGAAGAGTTTGAACCCCCCTAATGGTGTTGGCATGAGATTTGAGAGTTTAATATTGCATGCGGATGGATTTTTTTTCCCTTTTTGTGCAATTGACCAACATGACATGCCTAACTGTATAAATGGGTTGCTTTATGATGATAAGATCACTGGCTAATAAGATATTTATGTGACACGCTGACAGATCCATCTCCTTCCTTCCCTCTTCTTGCCATCTTCATGCCTCGCTGAGCCGGTGAGGATCACACTCAAATTCTCCAAATGGGGTCGTTAAATGGAGAGGAAATTTAATAAATGAATACTTCTTTTTCATAGAAGGGGCTAAAGAAGAAAGATAGGAAGAGAGGGAAGGGAGAGAAGTTTATAGTCTTGACAAATAGCCCTAGTGGCAGAGTGTTTATAATCTTTTCTCCTTTTTTGTACTTCAGTCATTCATTTTGTCCTCGCCTCATCTCAAATCCCTTCTGGGTATTTTCACATGGGTGTCTTGGGAAAGGTGTCACACTTGTCATGCTGAAGCTTAAATGAAGATCTTGTAGTTTTTATCATTATGACAAGCAGGGCCAGCAAAGATAAAACAAAAAATTTTTCAAAGGGGATTTTGTGAACATCACTCACAGCCACATTTCCTGTAAGCTGAATGTTTGCTGACCTACTACACATTTCATGATCTAATCAAATATTTAGCTGTTACGGCATCAACGTGTCCAAACTCAAGCTCTGAAAGCTGCAGTTTGTTTGACATCCAGCAGAGGCAGCAGTGAGTCAGTCCCCATAGACTTCCATGTTAAAACTTTACATCAGAAATAAACATGTTTATGGCCTGATGTTACGGCCAAAAGGCCAAACCGGCTGTGTGGACTCGAGAGCAGACATCGACAGAGGCAAAACCCGACGTGAAAATAGTGCTTCATTTACAGTGGTGCACAAACGCAGTAGTAAACAATAGTAGACAATCCCGATAAAGTTGACTATGAACTATGAGCTAAACTTGAGACAAGTAATCAGAACTATGAGCTGTGACTAAGTCCATGAACAGGTCGAGGGGAGGAAGAGGGGTAGTGGAATACAGAGCCAGCATTGCAGGTGGAGAACAACTTGAGAGGGGTACCGCTCAGTGAGTTGTGATCCAAAATGAATCTGGAGGCAGGCAAGTCGTATGCCGTGACGAAGGAAGTGTAACCAGTTTTGCAGAACATCAGCGTCCAGATGAAGGTAGTAGATGAAGACACAGATGAAGAAGTATTGTCTGCAAGTACAGGGAGTGCAGAATTATTAGGCAAATGAGTATTTTATCCACATCATCCTCTTCATGCATGTTGTCTTACCCCAAGCTTGATAGGCTCGAAAGCCTACTACCAATTAAGCATATTATTATTATTATCATTTTTTTTTCCGCCTGTCCCATTTGGTTCTTTAGCCATCAGAATTGTTGTCTGAAGACCAACAAGGATACCCAATGGATTTACTTTGCCAAATGGATCCTCGTGGCATTGCCGTATTGGTCCATTTGGTCGATCTTTGTTTTTATTATTTATTATATTTTATTTTCAGATGTTACAGACGGGACAGACATGAGTGAGGGATAGGAAAGGGAGAAAGAAAGAGGAAGGAAAGGAAAAACAGAACGGGAGAGGGACAGTGAGAAAGGGGGGGAGAAAAAAAAATAAAAATCTCCTGGATCACCTGTTGAGAGAAGAATAGAAAACAAGCAAAAAAAGACAAAAAAAACAAACAAAGCAACATACTAAACACAACACCATCGCATTAATCTAGCTAAGTGTAAACAGCAGTAAATACTAAATATTCAATGTTGTTGTGCAGCACGCAGGACAGATGTGCTTCGAAGTAGCAGCCAAGAAAGGTATAATTTAAGTCTACGAGCAGTGAACACCCGTGTGCATACCTGTGTGGATCAGCGCGCTTGTATTCCAAAGGTTTCTCCATGTAACGTAATGTAATCTAATAGATAATTTCTATATTGGTTAGAATTAAGATTATTTTTATTTTTCCAGTTCATGAGGACTGTTTTCTTGGCTATGCATAGGGCAGTGAAAATCATATGGGCTATATTCTTTTCTGAAGTGACATTATCTAAGCTGCCCAACAAACACACTAAGGGGGAAGTTGGGATGTTACATTTCAGACACTTTGATAAGTCTTCACATATCTCGCGCCAAAACTTTTGCACTGGTGGACAGAACCAAAGAGCGTGGATGTAATTGTCTGGTGTATTGCCTTGACAGTGTGAGCAGTTGTTGGAAGATGTAAAGCCCATCTTGAACATCCGATGACCTGTATAGTGCACTCTATGTAGTATTTTGTATTGTATTAATTGCAGACTGGGATTTTTAATTAATTTAAAGGTTTTTAAGCAAATCTGAGACCAGAAGTTTTGGTCTAAGCTGACTGATAAATCTGCTTCCCACTTTGCAATAGGAAGGGATATTGATTCATCTAATTTAGAAAGTGTTCTGTATATTTTAGATAATAATTTGGGGGATTTAAGAGTAAGAAAATGTGCCGCACTTAGTGGTGTTTGTAGTTCAACTTGACTGAGGTTAAATTTCTTTTTTACTATGGATTTAATTTGTTGATATTCTAAAAATCTTGTCTTGTTGATCCCATATTGTGTAACTAGTCTGTCAAATGGAATAAATTCTGTTCCCTCTAATATATGTTCTAAGTATTTAATTCCTTTACAACTCCATTCTGGGAAATTAATCATATTATTGTTTTGTAATATGTCAGGGTTATTCCAGATAGGTGTACGTTTGCATGGGATTAATGAAGACTCCGTTATTTTTAGAAACTCCCACCATGCTGTCAGAGAAGAGCTAATATTGATGCTTTTAAAGCATTAATGTCTTTTGATGTTTGAGCTGATAAATGGTAGGTCTGAAATCTCTAGATCCTTGCATAGTGCCTGTTCAACATCTAGCCAGGGCTCAACTAAGAAGGTATGTTTTAACCATTCTGAGATGAACTGAAGCCTGTTGGCTAAGAAGTATTGGTGAAAATTAGGCAGATCTAATCCTCCTCTATCCTTGGTTCTTTGTAGCGTTTTTAAGCTGATACGCGGGGGTTTATCTTTCCAAAGGAATTTGGAAATATATGAATCCAGAGATCTGAACCAATCTTGTGATGGTTTGTTAGGGATCATCAAAAATAAGTAATTTATTTTTGGTAAGATCATCATTTTTATAGTGGCGACCCTTCCCATGAGTGATATGGGTAAAGATTTCCATCTAGTCAGATCGCCTTCTACTTTCTTTAGAAGTGGGATGTGGTTTAATTTAGTTAAGTCTGAAAGCTTAGGAGAGACATTAATACCTAAATATTTAATATTTCCGGATTGCAGTGGGGCAGAGGAAGAGTTATGGAAGGAGCAGTTAATGGGGAGAACTGTAGATTTTGGCCAGTTAATTGAATAATCTGAAACTCTTGAAAACCAGTTTATTAAAGTAATTACCTCAGAGAGGTTGGTTTGTGTGTTTTGCAGAAAAAGCAACACATCATCCGCATAGAGACTGATTTTATGTTCTATGTTCTTACATTTTATGCCCTTAATTGTTGTAGCCTGTCTAATTGCTGCTGCTAGAGGTTCGATAAAAATTGCAAAAAGTGAAGGGGAGAGTGGGCATCCCTGTCTGGTGCCCCTCAGGAGACAGAAGCTGGAGGATGTCTGGTCATTTGTTCTGATACGAGCTGTTGGGGAATTGTATAATATTCTTATCCAGTTTATGAAAGAGTTTCCAAAACCAAATTTGTGTAAAGTTGCGAATAAAAATTTCCAGTTAACTCTGTCAAATGCTTTTTCTGCATCTAGAGATAATATTATGGTTTCGATGTTTTTATCGTATGAGTAGTCTATTAAATTAAGTAATCTACGAGTGTTTGTTGAGGAGTGCCGACCTTTTATGAAACCAGTTTGGTCAGGATGAATTAAGAGGGGGGTCATTTTCTCTAATCTCTTTGAGAGAGCTTTGCAGATTATTTTAAGGTCTACATTTAAAAGAGAAATTGGACGATAGCTTGAGGGAAATAAAGGGTCTTTGCCTGGCTTTAGCAGGAGACTAATGTTGGCAGAATTCATATTTGGTGGTAGTCTGCCATTTTCCTCGATTTCCTGCAACATGCCGTGGAATACTGGTGCCAAAATTATCCAGAATTCTTTGTAGAATTCTGCAGGGAAGCCATCTGGACCTGGAGCCTTATTATTGGGCATACTTATCAGGGCTTCCTGGAGTTCACTTGGCGTCAGTGGCGAATCCAGTTCCATTGCTTGACTGTCTAGTAATTTTGAAAGAGTTACGTTGTCAAGAAACAGATCAATTTCATTTTTAGATGGGTTTATTTGTGGTGAGTATAAAGTTTCATAGAAATCCCTAAAAATGTTGTTTATTCTTCCAGGATCATATATTGTGTTCCCCGATAAATCTTTAGCAGCACATATAGTTGTTTTTTCTTTATTTATTTTTAGCTGGTTAGCTAGAAATCGACCTGATTTGTTACTGTGTTCAAAATTCTGCAAGCGAAGTCTTTGTATAAGGAATTGTGTTTTTTTATTAATAGTTTCATTTAATTCTAGTTTTGTTTTGCATATTTTGTTCAATGTTTCCTGATCTTGGTTGCACGCGTAGGCTTCTTCTAGTGATTTGATGTTTTTTTCTAATTCCTGAATATTTTTGTTTTCTTCTTTCTTTTTATGTGATGAGAAAGAAATTATTTTACCTCTCATCACAGCTTTCCCTGCTTCCCATAGAACAGAAGCAGATATTCCGGGAGTGTCATTAAAGTCTAAATATGAAGTCCACTCTTTTTTAAAATATTTAATAAAGTCTTCATCTTTAACTAGTGATATATTAAATCTCCAGTTTTTTCTTGGCGTAGTATTATTCTTGTGCATTAGTGTTAAAGATAGAGGAGCATGATCGCTGACAGCTATAGGATGAATCTCAGTGTCTAAAATGTCACACAGCAGTGAGCTGCTGACCAAAAAATAATCCAGACGAGAGTAAGAGTGATGAACATGCGAGAAAAAAGTATATTTCTTACTGGTGGGGTGAAGAGAGCGCCATGCATCGCAAAGACCAAAGTCACTCATATACTGTTTGATTATATTTGTGGACTGCCAATTGCGCTGAGTTCCTGTTGTGTTGAGCCTATCCATGTCTTCATTTAGTCCAAGGTTGAGGTCACCGCCAAGAATGAGTGTGCAATCAAGGTGTTCAGAGAGTGCACTAAAAAATCCGTGGAAGAATGAGGGTTCATCAACATTTGGACCATATATACTTACAATACATAGTTTTTTGTTCAATATTGATAGTTTAATAATTAGAAATCTACCTTCTGGATCTATAACTGTATCGAGTACTGTAAAATTAACATTTTTATGTATTAAAATTGCTACTCCCCGTTGTCTAGAATTATAACAGGCTGCAAACACGTTAGGAAACTCGGGTGTTTTAAGTTCGTTTAAACCTGTGACAGGTCTGTGAGTTTCTTGTAATAAAACAACATTTGCCTGTAGTTTTTTAAGCTGGTTAAATATCTTTAACCTCTTTCCTCTGGTGCCAGCTCCATTTACATTCCATGTGACAAACCTCAGCATGCCCATAATTGTGTGTGTATGTCTAATGAAGTATGCTGGGTGTTTCGTTTAGACAGGTGGAGAGAATGTGGAAACATCCCTTGTTTGTAAATAGAAAGAGAAAAAGAAGTGTGGTGAGAGGCTCCATAAGTCTGACTATGTGTGTGTGAATATTCACTAATATGAACAAACGTGGCTTGCTTATGTGTCCTGCAAGTCTGTGCATGCTGTGAGGCTGTTGTGAATGTGCTGCCGTTGAGCTGATGTGTTTGCGTGATCGTGGTGTGAAAATATGGAGAAATAGAGGGTGTTGTTTGTAGGTGAGTGGGGAAGTAGGTGACCACAGCAGTGAAAGACAAGAGAAAGAAAGAAACCACATGAACTGTGAGCGACAACAAAAAAAAAGAAACGAAACGGAAACATTCCAATTAAAGCAATGACGGAGGGTGACGGTGTTATATCTGCTATGACATCATATTGATATTACTAGGTTAAACCCATGTTAAAAGAGAAAGTGTGAATGAATAAGAAACGAGTGTAGCGGGTTCTTATCTGGAGTGCAGTCAATATAACCACGGTGTGGTGCCGGGGTCGCGGTAGAGCTGTCCGTCCACGTAGAGCCGGTCCACGGCGATGACAGCACGGGAGCCTTTCTGGATGAAGCTACGTCGAACTGGGAACAGGACCTTGCGTCGTTCCAGGATCTCTTTGGGGAACTGGTCGTTCATGCTGAAGTCCGTTCCTTTCAGCTCTCTGCCGCGACTCTTCACCTGTTCCTTCTGTTTGAATTGACCGAATTTGGCCACAATAGGCCGTGGTCTCCCGGTCCGCGACCGCACGCCCCCCAAGCGATGTACTCTATCGAAGTTGATGTTCTTTACGGTGTCCTCCGGCAGCTTCAGGTGGATTTTAATGAAGCTTTTCACCGTTGCCTCTGCGTCCTCTCCGGCAGTTTCTGGAATACCAGAAAACACAAGATTATCTCTCATGCTACGGGCTTGTAGATCGATAACGGACTCTTTTAATTTTTTATTTTCAATGTTTAGCTGGGTCACGTTATCGGTGAGAGATTTGACCGACTCCCGTAGCGTGGCATTTTCAGCGGCAAGCGTTTCCACCTGCTGCTGGCTGAATTCCAGGGATTCTCTCAGAGATTTAAATTCCCGGTGTAAAATCTCCACCAGGGACAGCCTCGCATCGAAACTGGACAATCGCTTGTCGATTGACTCCAGGATGTCTGCGATGTCTTTGCCGGCAGGCGATGTTGTACCGGGGGAGTCTGCCGGGCGACATCTCTTCGATGACGGCGTCTCAATTTTGGCCGGGGAAGATGCACTCTGGGTCTTCTTCATTACTAAATCTTGAAAACAGCGGTCGATGTAATCTTGGAGAGCGTCTAAACTCTCCCCGTTGTCCTCCAGGGTGTTAGAGATGATAAAACAGATGTTGTTAGTTATATGACAATTGATTAGTATATTTGGTAATACTGAAGCTTGAAAAACCTTTGTTAAACTCTATGCTACCATTTGCTTTTTCTCCGCCAAAATCTCCGGCGTCTGACGTCACCTACAACATGGGTCGCTTACCTTGTCCGTCACTGTTAATTAAGCATATTAGGTGATGTGCATCTCTGTAATGAGAAGGGGTGTGGTCTAATGACATCAACACCCTATATCAGGTGTGCATAATTATTAGGCAACTTCCTTTCCTTTGGCAAAATGGGTCAAAAGAAGGACTTGACAGGCTCAGAAAAGTCAAAAACAGTGAGATATCTTGCAGAGGGATGCAGCACTCTCAAAATTGCAAAGCTTCTGAAGCGTGATCATCGAACAATCAAGCGTTTCATTCAAAATAGTCAACAGGGTCGCAAGAAGCGTGTGGAAAAACTAAGGCGCAAAATAACTGCCCATGAACTGAGAAAAGTCAAGCGTGCAGCTGCCAAGATGCCACTTGCCACCAGTTTGGCCATATTTCAGAGCTGCAACATCACTGGAGTGCCCAAAAGCACAAGGTGTGCAATACTCAGAGACATGGCCAAGGTAAGAAAGGCTGAAAGACGACCACCACTGAACAAGACACACAAGCTGAAACATCAAGACTGGGCCAAGAAATATCTCAAGACTGGTTTTTCTAAGGTTTTATGGACTGATGAAATGAGAGTGAGTCTTGATGGGCCAGATGGATGGGCCCGTGGCTGGATTGGTAAAGGGCAGAGAGCTCCAGTCTGACTCAGACGCCAGCAAGGTGGAGGTGGAGTACTGGTTTGGACTGGTATCATCAAAGATGAGCTTGTGGGGCCTTTTCGGGTTGAGGATGGAGTCAAGCTCAACTCCCAGTCCTACTGCCAGTTTCTGGAAGACACCTTCTTCAAGCAGTGGTACAGGAAGAAGTCTGCATCCTTCAAGAAAAACATGATTTTCATGCAGGACAATGCTCCATCACACGCGTCCAAGTACTCCACAGCGTGGCTGGCAAGAAAGGGTATAAAAGAAGAAAAACTAATGACATGGCCTCCTTGTTCACCTGATCTGAACCCCATTGAGAACCTGTGGTCCATCATCAAATGTGAGATTTACAAGGAGGGAAAACAGTACACCTCTCTGAACAGTGTCTGGGAGGCTGTGGTTGCTGCTGCACGCAATGTTGATGGTGAACAGATCAAAACACTGACAGAATCCATGGATGGCAGGCTTTTGAGTGTCCTTGCAAAGAAAGGTGGCTATCTTGGTCGCTGATTTGTTTTTGTTTTGTTTTTGAATGTCAGAAATGTATATTTGTGAATGTGGAGATGTTATATTGGTTTCACTGGTAAAAATAAATAATTGAAATGGGTATATATTTGTTTTTTGTTAAGTTGCCTAATAATTATGCACAGTAATAGTCACCTGCACACACAGATATCCCCCTAAAATAGCTAAAACTAAAAACAAACTAAAAACTACTTCCAAAAACATTCAGCTTTGATATTAATGAGTTTTTTGGGTTCATTGAGAACATGGTTGTTGTTCAATAATAAAATTATTCCTCAAAAATACAACTTGCCTAATAATTCTAAACTCCCTGTATAACATGATAACCAGGCAGGTAACTAGAGCAAAGAGAAAACACTGTGAGCAAAAATACCATAAGTCTAAAAGGAGTTTGGCAACCTAGCTCCAACACAGGTTAGCTGTGGAGCTGGCAGAGGTCTGTTGTGAGTCCTGGGCTGTATCCCAATTCAGGGTCTGCAGCCTTAAAGGCCGCATTTTAATGCCGATTACATAACAGCGATGCGACGAAGGCTGTCCCAATTCGAAGGCTGCTCGAAATGCGGCCCTCAAATGCGTCCTTCATTTCCCTGAATTTTAAGGACGTGGCGGTGTAGACTTCGTGGCCCAACATATCCCAGAATGCATAGCATGGCGGTGGGTGTGGATAATTTTGCCGAAAAAAAAACGGCGGATGAGGGGCGGCCGAAGAGTAAACTTTAAGTACTGAATATTATGTCACTTATTTATGTGCAAATGTTTAATAACGAAGATCATTAAAACATTACTGTTGGCCACATGTCGGCAAAGTCATGTGACATCAGTGACGTTTGTACTAACTTGGTTTTAAAGCCTTTACTTTAAAATATACGCCGTTCAATAGCTGAGCTTAATCCTACAGAGAATGATCAAAGCTCATGGGGTGGCTGTAGCTCAGGTGGCAGAGCAGGTCAGCCACTAATCAGAAGGTCGGTGGTTCGATCCCAGGCTGCATCCTGGCTGCATGCCAAATATCCTTGGGCAAGATACTAACCCCATGTTTGCCTACTGGTGGTGGTCAGAGGGCCCGGTGGCACCTGTGTCCGGCAGCCTCGCCTCTGTCAGTGCGCCCCAGGGCAGCTGTGGCTACAATGTAGCTTGCTATCGCCAGTGTGTGAATGTGTGTGTGAATGGGTGGATGACTGAATGTAGTGTAAAGCGCTTTGGGGTCCTATGGACTAGAAAAGCGCTATACAAATGCAGGCCATTTACCATTTTATGAACAAATGATTTTCTCTTTTATTTCTGTCAAACACAGCTGTATGACACGTTTCCAGCTGTTAGTATCACGGTTGCTAGGCAACCTGGGCAGCGCACGGAGGCTAGACTGTCCCATTTCACAAGCCTCGCACTTCCGGCCTTAGCGGTCTTTAAGTACGCGGCCCTTGAGGATCGTTGAGACTGCGTACTTTAAGGCTGCAGACCCTGAATTGGGATACAGCCCTGGTCTTAAATACCAGTAGCTTGATTGCAGACAGGTGTGCAGGCTTATTGGAGACTCCGCCAGAAGGTTGAGCCCAGCTTTCTGGAAAAACAACCAAGACCATAGCTGTGTCTCAACTCAGGGGCTGCATTCTTCGGAAGGACCCTTCGGAAGGTTGCTTCCTGTTAAAAGGGAGTTTTTCCTTCCCACTGTCGCTTGCTCATAGGGGGTCATTTGATTGTTGGGTTTTTCTCTGTATGTATTATTGTATACAATATAAAGCGCCTTCAGGCAACTGTTGTTGTGATTTGGCGCTATATAAATAAAATTGAATTGACTTACTAACGGAGTGTCCTTGTCTCTACAGGACCCATACCCTGACATAATGTCACGGCGTACGGGGTGGACTCACGCGCTGGACTCCGGGGATGATGCACACAAGGAAATTTATTGCAGAACAATGTCCAAAGAGAGTATATACACAGATATGAGGCAGTGCTATTTACAAGGGGGTGCGAGGTAGTGCTATGTACAAAAGGTGAGGGGGGCAGGGCTCCGGGGAAAATCCAGGGGAACACGCTCGTCTCACTCCACACAATCCAGACACGAATCCACTCGCACACCCGGGGAACAGTCCAGGGAATCTGTACACAAAGAGACGCTTGTTAAATGCTGAACACATACACTGCATGGGAAAATACTTGCTGGGGCGCTCGACTTTCACTGACGCGATTCTCGCAACGATCCAGCGAAGAACAGCCGTTGCTTCCCCTCTTAAATACCACACTGATAAGGCACAGGTGTTTCTTCCTCCGAGGGCGTGGGCCAAGGGCGTGAACCCATAATGAGTTCAGCCCTGGCGAGAAAGCGGAGAAGAGAGAGAGAGAGAGGACTAGAGAAAAAGAGGGGGAGACAGCTGATCAGCGACCAGCTGAACCCCCAGGCCGTGACACATAATCTTTAACAACAGAAAAGAAGAAGAAAAAAAAATCAGTTTTCTTTTTGACGTTTATTCAGCTGTGTGAAAACTTTAATCTAAGCCAAACTGATTTACTCAGGAACAAATAAAACACCGAGAAAAGCCAAACAATACAATTTTTAACGCATCTAAGTGACTTATGTATCATGTTTAACCTGATTAGCAAAAGACCGTGGGGGGTCTGAATACGATGTGCCTGGAATTCGCTGTTCTTGCCGGCTAACAGACGTCTCCGAAAAAGTCGGTGCACTTTTGCAAATATGTGATGTCTTGATAAACAAGCAGATATTTGAAGTTTACACAGCTACATTCTCACCTGAAAATAAGTTTATTTTGTGACCCAGAAAGAGTAATATTTCAAACTCTCTGCACTCCTCCGCCATTGCTGCGTATTTTTATATTATTATAAACATTTTATAAATAATAATTTAATAAAGTATTGAAAAGAGTAATATTCAAACTAAATAGCTGCCCCCATTGTTGGAAACGGCTGGGCCGCGCTATGACTTCGGGGATAGGTTGGGCCACGAAGGATACACCCGCTCCTGTATATTTAAGAACACTACACCCGACCCAGCAGCCGTTGAATTGGGACAGCCTTCGTTGAGTTGCTGTGAAGTAATTGGCCTTCAAATGCCTCCAAAGGATGCGGTCCCTGAATTAAGAAACAGCCCCTTATGCCTGATCATTTCCCCCCGATAATACAAGAAAGCTTTTATAACTTACCTGGACTAAAGTTTGCATTATTAGGGGGAATGGTCTCTTTGACTGACAGGTGGATGCTAACACAGGTGACTGTAGCTGCTAGCTATCTGCTAGCTTTACCTGAACTGGACCTCTGGACCGTGTTTGTGCTGGAGCCTTCTGGAGACTTTTAATGACATCATGTGACCAATAATATGGCTGCTGTGAGCTCACTGTACTAACAGACCGTCCAAGAAGCCAGAGCTCCAGTTTTAGGGCAGAAATTTAAGCATTTCAACTGGATGTTACTGAGCACTAATTAGCAGGTATTGCTCTCATACAGTGTGAGATAATTTCCAAATTATCACTCATCAGACGCTGGCTCGTCAGAGCTCTTCATTACCAGCATGGGGTTAATTAGCATGGTCATGTTGGCTCAGTGTGTTTTCATGTCACATGTGTTGTTGTAGATGTCACACACTCCTTTTAGTTCCACAGTTCTGGTCACAAACAAACATCTGAACAATCCCCACAAACAGAAACAGCCTCCTACACATCTGCTTTATCTGCTCACTGTTTGCACAGGAACTTCTTAGAATCGTATTTCCACCACCAAATCAAGCTGCAGCTAAATTTTAAAGTTAAATCTTATTTAAAGGCAGCACAGCTTCCTTGGAATGATTACATCCAAAATCCAAAAGTGGTCCGTTAAGGGCTATAACCCCCCAAACTGTCCAGACTTTTTTTCAGAGTGTGTATGCTGCAATACTTTGTAGTGTCACAGGTTATGTTAGGGTTATGTTAGAGATATCTTGGATCTGTTGAAATGAGTGGAAGAGGGACATTCTGGAGAGAGATCCAAAGAAGAACACAGGAGCAGTGCTGAAGTGAGGTACAGGAAAGTATTTACAGGATATTTCTTGAACTTATTCTAATTTTGAGCTGACACAAATATCTTCATGTATCAGCTCATACTGAGATCAGTGTTAAGTTAATGGTGAAGAAGAAACCATTGCTCATTGCATCATGGGAAGCCCTAGCTGCCTTACCCTATTGCACTGTAACTAAGGGAGGATTCATTATTAATCCTGATAATAATGAATTACAGTCGTCCAGCCTAGAAGTAATAAATGCATGAACTAGTTTTTCACTCTGAGTCAGGATATTTCTAATTTTAGAGATGTTGCACAAATGGAAGAACGCAGTCTTACATATTTGTTTAATATGTGCGTTGAAGGACATGTCCTGGTCAGAAATGACTCCAAGGTTCCTCACAGTGTTACTGGAGGCCAAAGTAATGCCATCCAGAGTAAGAATCTGCTTAGATACCATATTTCCAAGATTTTCAGGGCCGAGTGCAATAACCTCAGTTTGATCTGAATTAAGAAGCAGAAAGTTAGCGGCCATCCAGGTCTTTATCTCTTTAAGACATTACTGCAGTTTAACTAATCGGTGTGTGTTATCTGGCTTCATGGACAGATAGAGCTGGGTGTCATCTGCATAGCAGTGAAAATGTATGCTATGTCTTCTAATGATGCTGCCTAAGGGAAGCATGTATTCTGAGGCTCAACAGAGCTCTGACTTTTTGTCAGCCTGGCTACAGTGCTGAAGAGAAACCTGGGGTTGTTCTGATTTTCTTCAATCAGTGACGAATAGTAAGATGTCCTGGCTTTGCGGAGGGCTTTCTTATAAAGCAGCAAACTATTTTTCCAGGCTAAATGATGATCTTCTAAATTTGTGACACACCATTTTCTCTCCAGCTTAGGAGTCATCTGCTTTAACAGTAGGAGGGCTCATTTTAAAATCTCCTGGAACCACAGCAGTAATTGCAAAGACAGAATTTCTTGGACAAGGTAAGTGATTTTCAATTGTCAGTAAAGTTTGACAAAACAATTATTTAAGATTAATTTTTATGGTTTTTATTAGTTTATTTGTTTTTATTAGTTATCGATGATTTATCAAAATCAGAATCAGAATCAGAATACTTTATTCATCCCGAGGGAAATTAGGGTTACAGCAGGCAGCACGCTAATGGCGCATGCGCACTTACAAAGGAACCTTCTGACCAACTTTACACAAACATCACATTGGGCAGACATGTCAGAAAGGTAGGCTGATAGGAAAAAACAACGAAAATACACTACATGAGGTAAGAGGAGGAGAAAAAAAACTCCACTCAGACTGAGCTCCTAGTGGGAGAACAGTTTGATAACAGAAAAAACACCTCAGCACAAAAGCACATGACTATCAATACACCATAGAAACACAAGACAAGCAACAGGGGCGGGTAAAGGGTAAGAGAGAGCCGGTGTAGGCAGCGCATCCGGTCCTGCAGCATCTGTGCTGGTCCAGTTGACTGCTATCTTCCCCGGTAGGGCAAAAGCATCGAAGGCGTTGGAAAGGGAGGGGGGATGAGTGAGTGCTTATCAGTGTAAGTGTGTGTGTGTGCGTGTCCATAGTTTAACTGAGACAGTGTCCTTCGGCCTATCAGGCTAAGTAAACAGTCCTCCAGGTGTCCTTGCATGGGATGGGAAGAATAGCCGTAACACAGTCATTATCAGGGAGTGATTGTTCGGCTCCAGCCTTGGGCCTGCAGCTGGCGCCGTGATGGGGATCCGCAATGTTTATGTTGGTTTTGTTAATTTCCATGCGAGCAGCCCAGGAGAATTTTTCAGGCTGCTCTTTAACACTCCGACACTGATCATTTCATTACAGATTGTGATGGCAAGCCACACATGGTAAGCTCCACACTTCACCACCAGTTGATTCACCGTAGTTTACTTTGCAGTCACTACTTTAATATATTCTACTTATTGTTAAATACCTTCACCAGCACATCAACTGCCCCACCCGGGGCACTAGGACATTAGACCATTGCTACACCCCGTTATAGAACTGTTAAAAGGCTCAGCCCCTGCCGGCATTTGGAAAATCGGACCATGCCTGCTTACAAACAAAGGCTAAAGCACCAACCACCAATCAGGAGGGAGGTCGCTCGCTGGATGGACCACTCAATGACCGCGCTGCAGGACGCACTGGATGACGCAGACTGGGACATGTTTCGGCGCAGCTCTGATGACATCAACATGTTTACGGAAGCGGTTGTGGGATTTATCGGGAAACTAGCGGACGACACAGCAGAAAGAACTATCATCCGAATGTTTCCCAACCAGAAGCCGGGGGTGGATAAAAACCTCCGCGACACTCTGAGATCACACACCGCTGCCTACAATGAAGGGCTCATCTCCGGTAATATGGACCTATACAAGGCTGCGTCCTACAACGTGTGCAGTGCGGTCAGAAAGGCAAAGCGGAGCTACGGGGAAAAACTAGAGTCACAGCTACGACGGTGCGACTCTAGGAGCCTGTGGAAAGGACTGCGGACAATAACGGACTATAAACGACCAGCGTCTTCAATGATGAATCCCGACGCTTCACTGGCTGACGAGCTGAACACGTTTTATGCTCGCTTCAACGCCGCAGCAATTAAAACAACAAACGGCTGTGCGCGCTCGGAGTGCATCAGTGAAAACAATGCATTCATCATCACAGAGCATGCCGCAAGGAACACCTTCAGGAGGGTGAACACCAGGAAGGCAGCAGGACCAGATGCAATCCCTGGCCAGGTCCTGAGAGCCTGCACTGAACAGCTAGCACCGGTGTTCACGGAGATTTCAACCTCTCCCTGGCCCAAGCTGTGGTTCCCACGTGATTCAAACAGTCCATTATTGTTCCTGTTCCAAAGAAACAACAGCCCGCTTGCCACAATGACTACCGTCCAGTAGCACTGACTTCAATTGTAATGAAGTATTTTGAATGACTGATGAGAGATCACATCACTTCTTCACTTCCTGCCACCATCGACTCACTTCAGTTTGCTTACCGGACTAATCGTTCCACAGACGATGCCATATCTCACCTGCTCCACACATCCCTGAGTCACCTGGACACTGGCAGAGGGAATTATGTTAGGATGCTGTTCGTGGACTACAGTTCAGCATTCAACACAATAATTCCCTCTAAGCTTTTCACCAAGTTGACGGATCTAGGACTCAGCTCATCACTGTGTCAGTGGATCCTCAACTTCCTCACAGACAGACCCCAATCAGTGAGGGTGGGAAAACAAGTCTCCCCCTCCATCTCACTCAGCACTGGAGCGCCTCAGGGCTGTGATTTAAGCCCCCATGCTGTACTCACTGTACACTTATGACTGTGTAGCCACATCAGACACCACCTCCATTGTCAAGTTTGCTGACGACACTGCTGTTGTGAGCTTGATCTCCGACAACATCGAGACGGCCTACCTGGAGGAGATTAGGGACCTGGAGACCTGGTGCCAGGAGAATAACCTCCTCCTAAACATCAGCAAGAGTGGACAGTTTCCGATACCTGGCTGTCCACATCACTCAGGACCGGTCATGGTCCTGTCACATCAACATCCTGGTTAAGAAAGCCCGGCAGCGTCTCTTCTTCCTCAGAAGACTTAGAGACTTCCATCTGCCACTGAAGGTGCTCAAGAACTTTTACTCCTGCACCATCGAGAGCGTCCTGACGGGAAACATCTGCACCTGGTTTGGGAACAGCACCAAGCAGGACAGAAGAGATCTGCAAAGGGTGGTGCACTCGGCAGAACGCATCATTCAAATCAGGATGAAAGTCTCAGCCACGCTCTCCAGTGCCAAAGTCCCTCCATCCAACCTCACAATACAGGAAAAGAAGGCCATCGCTTCCCTGAGCAAAGACCACAACATCACTGTTTTACCAGCTGATAAGGGAAGATGCACCGTGGTCCTAAACACTACAGATTACCATACAAAGATCACTACTCTCCTCAGTGACAACAATACCTACGAAGCCCTAAAGCGAGACCCCACAAGCAGCTACAAAAATAAAGTTATAGCTTGCCTTCAAGACTTTGAAAAGGACAAAATTATTGACCGCCTTACATATCACCGCCTTTACCCAGGGGATGCCATACCCTGCATCTATGGACTTCCTAAGATCCACAAGGAAGCTGTCCCACTCAGACCCATAGTCAGTAGCATAAACTCAGCCACTTACAACATTGCTAAACACCTTGCTACCATCCTTGCTCCTCTTGTGGGGAACACCCCACACCACATCAAGAACTCCACCGACTTCACCGACAAGGTCCAGAAACTTACCCTGGATCCAGATGAAACCATGGTGTCCTTTGATGTAGTCTCTCTCTTCACCTGCATACCCACCACGGAGGCCGTGGAGACTGTCAGAAAACGACTACAAGAAGACAGCTCCTTGGAAGACAGGACCAACTTCACACCCGATCAGATTTGCACACTGTTAGACCTCTGCCTCACCACTACATATTTCAAGTACAACGAAGGCTTTTACAGACAAAAACATGGCTGTGCCATGGACTCCCCCATGTCACCTATTGTAGCCAACCTTTACATGGAGGAAGTGGAAAGGAAGGCTCTTGGCTCTTTCAAAGGAAGAGTACCCAGCCACTGGTACAGATATGTGGACGACACCTGGGTCAAAATCAAGACACAAGAAGTGGAATCCTTCACTGCGCACATTAACGCTGTGGATAAAAACATCAAGTTCACCAGGGAAGACACAAAGGACAACTGTTTGCCTTTCCTGGACTGCGCCGTGCACATTGAAGAGAACGGCAAACTCAACATCGAAGTTTACCGGAAGCCCACACACACGGACCAGTACCTCCTCTTTGACTCCCATCACCCTCTGGAACACAAACTTGGAGTAATTAGGACCCTACACCACCGGGCAGAACATGTTCCCTCTAAGCCTGAAGGAAAAAAGAAGGAACACACACATGTAAAGGAAGCACTCAAAACGTGCGGCTATCCTAAATGGGCGTTCTTAAAGTCAGCAAAGAGGCACAGAAAAGAAGACCAGACACCAGCGAGGGAGGATAAGAAGGACAGACGCAACAACATTGTCATCCCCTATGTAGCCGGTGTATCAGAGAAACTCAGGAGAGTTTTCTCCAAGCATGACATCCCGGTGCATTTCAGACCCAGCAACACGCTCAGACAAAAACTGGTTCACCCGAAAGACAAAACGCCAAAACACAGACTTAACAATATGGTGTATGCTGTACAGTGCAGCGAGGAATGCTCAGACCTCTACATTGGAGAGACCAAACAGCCACTTCACAAGCGCATGGCACAACACAGAAGAGCCACCTCCACAGGACAAGACTCAGCAGTCCATCTGCATCTAAAGGTCAAAGGTCACTCTTTCGAGGATGCCAATGTTCACATTTTGGACAGAGAGGACAGATGGTTTGAAAGAGGAGTGAAAGAAGCCATCTATGTCCACTGTGAGCGACCATCTTTGAACAGAGGCGGGGGTTTACGACACCAACTCTCTGCCATCTATAATCCAGTTTTGAGTTCCCTCCCCAGACACCTTAACGCCCACTCACATCCTGGGCCATCTGACCTCAGGAATTCGCATGATAAGGTGGGGCCAGGTTTCACAATGAACACACCCGAAACTCTGGCTGATTGGGAGCCACACCCAGTTTCACACCTTGGCTCAGGCGATTAGAGGATCATCAGGGGTCCTTTCGTCCCTCTGTGGGGGGTTACTCCAACTAGGTTATATCTGGGACTCTCCACCATTTGACCTTAGAACTGAAGAAGCTTCTCGGATGAGAGGTGAAACGTCTTCAAGCAACTTAAAGAAGTCCAGACGCTTTTCTTTGCAAGCTCCTTTGACTACGATGACCTGGATGACTGAGAAATTTCACAGACATACTGACTATATTAATTTCTGTGTGGATAACACCGTACCTACCAGGACTGTACGGTGTTTCTCCAACAACAAACCTTGGATTATCCCAGAAATTAAAGCTGTCCTCAAGCAGAAGAGGAGGGCCTTCAAATCCAAAGACAAAGAGGAGTTGAAAAGGGTGCAGAAAGAGTTGAGGGGACTGATAAGGAATGGGAAGGACAGCTACAGGCAAAAGATGGAGAACCAGCTTCAGCAAAACAATGTTGGTGAAGTCTGGAGAGGCCTCAGAACCATCTCAGGCCACAAACATCAGAACTCTCTGCCTGGGAGGGATGTGAAGTGGGCAAATGAACTGAATCATTTCTTCAACAGATTTCATTCAGCCATGAGGCAGTCTGCAACATCGGCTGCAGACTCACCCACCCCCACTGCTGCTGTTCCACCTCTGACACCTCAGACACTTCACACCTCTTCTGTTCACCCTGCTCACTCCTCCCCACCCCCAACAACAGCTTCCAACACACATTTAACACAAGGCTCCAGCCTGTCTCTCTCACTCACCCAGGTTAGGAGGGAACTGAGGAGGATTGATGGCAAGAAGGCAGCGGGCCCAGATGGCATCAGCTCGAGGGTCGTCAGGTCCTGCGTGGACCAACTGTGTGGGGTGATGGAGCACCTCTTCAACCTGAGGCTGAGGCTGAGGAGAGTCCCACAGCTCTGGAAAACCTGTGTTGTTTTTCGGTGGCTCTGACATCCCACCTGATGAAGACCCTGGAGCGATTGGTCCTGGCTCAGCTTCGGCGCCTAACAAGCTCATCACTGGACCCACTTCAGTTTGCCTACCAGCCTGGCAGATGATGCCGTCATTCACCTCCTACATCGTTCCCTCGCTCACCTGGAGACCGCTGGAAGCACTGTGAGAATCATGTTCTTTGATTTCTCCAGTGCCTTCAACACTATTCTTCCCTCGGTTCTGAAGGACAAGCTGGAGAACTCTGGAGTGGACCAGCACCTCACTACCTGGATTTTGGACTACCTCACCGACCGACCACAGTATGTGAGGACTCAGGGCTGTGTGTCGGACAGGGTCGTCTGCAGTACGGGGGCCCCACAGGGAACGGTTCTGGCTCCGTTCCTCTTCACCATCTACACTGCAGAATTCTCCCACAACTCCACCCAGTGCTTCCTGCAGAAGTTCTCTGATGACTCTGCAATAGTCGGCCTCATCACTGATGGGGACGACAAGGAGTACAGAGGACTGACTCAAGACTTTGTGGACTGATGCCAGCTGAACTACCTCTAGATCAACGCCAGTAAAACCAAGGAGCTGGTGGTGGACTTCCGCAGGCACAAGCATTCTCCACTGCAACCACTGAACATCCAAGGTATGGACATTGAGGCTGTGGACAGCTACAGGTACCTTGGTGTTCATCTGAACAACAGACTGGACTGGACTCATAACTCAGACGCCCTCTACAGGAAAGGGCAGAGCAGGCTGTGCCTGCTGTGGAGACTCAGATCGTTTGGAGTGGAGGGCCCACTCCTGTAGACCTTCTATGACTCTGTGGTGGCTTCTGCTATCTTTTAGGGTGTGGTCTGCTGGGGCGGCAGCATCTCTGCCGGGGACAGGAAGAGACTGAACAGGCTGATCCGAAGGGCCAGCTCTGTTCTAGGATGCCCCCTGGACCCAGTGGAGGTGGTGAGTGACAGGAGAATGGCGGCTAAGCTGTCATCCCTGTTGGACAACGTCTCCCACCCCATGCAGCAGACTGTGACAGCACTGAGCAGCTCCTTCAGTGGGAGACTGCGGCACCCACGGTGTGGGACGGAGAGATTTCGCAGGTCTTTCCTCCCCACTGCTGTCAGACTCCACAACAAAGACTTTAACTGAACAAACACACACATCCACACATGTGCAATAACACTAAGTGCAATAATCTTTTCTGGCATCGTTGTATTTTTACTCAGTTGTAAATAGCATTTGTATTCTATTTTTATCTTATTGTATATTTTATTCTATTTTATTCTACTGTATGTAGTATTTTATTTTATTCTATTCTGTACAGTTGTGTACTGTATTTATTCTTATTGTATTCTAATTTGTGCTTCATAACCTTTGCACTGTCCACTCCTGCTGTGACAAAACAAATTTCCCACGTGTGGGACTAATAAAGGTTATCTTATCTTATCTTATTATTGCCAACTCTATACAGGTATGGAGGAAAATAGAAAGGCGGCTAGGTGCTCCAGTTAAATTTTGTAAAAGCTCACCACTCTAGCATAATTTAAAGTTACTATGTGGCAGCCGACCATTTGTTCAACCCTCTTGGTTCTCACTCGGGATAAACCTTTTTGATGATCTATTCAACGTCCAAGGCCTTCGCTCATTTCAGGACTTAAGGACACGTTTTTCTCTTCCTGCATCTTCTTACTTTGTGTATCTGGAGCTCAGATCAGCTTTAAAAGCATATGGTGTCCCCTGGGACTCTCCTCTTCCCTCTCATCCCATGTTGGACTGGATCCTGCTTAACTCTGGCAGACCCTCTGTTTCCAAAATCTACAACAAATTAGCCGAACATGGTATAAAGTCCCTGCCCATTGAATCTATTTGGGTCAGGCAACTGGGAGACCTACAGGTTAATATAGACTGGGATACAGTGTGGTCTAATCTGAGTTTAACTTCTAAGAACCTGGCGCATCAATTAATTCATTTCAAAACCATACACAGAACATACATTACACCCTATAGGAGGTTCCAGATGAAACTACAGGCTACGTATCTGTCACGGTCTGGCTGGCAGACCGTGGGGATGTGGGGAAAGGAGGACCCAAAACGCAGACTCAGCGATGCAAACAGTGCTCTTTATTTACAGTGAAAAGGCTGTAAATACAATAACTCCCCGTTGTTCCCTCGAACCCCGTGTGCGTGCTTCCCTCCGATATCTGTGCTCGTGCTCCCCGCTGTTGTGTTTCCGCACCCCCGTGCGTGCTGCCTCTCCGGACCACTCCTCCTCCTGTAGGGAAACCAGAGACGCAGCCGTCAACACTAACCCTCGGCGGGCATATACGCACAGCACAGACCTAAGCTAACACACACTGACTTGGTACGATAACTCAATGATCCCGCGCCGGTGGGAGCTCCAACACTCTCCTAAGTAGCTCCCCCGACGAGCCCTGATCACCAACAGGTGTGGCAGAAACTTCAGGTGTGGCCAGTCCTTCGCAGGGCCACACCCATCAGGCCTGCAGGTGGCTGTGCTCCATCCTCCCGCCACACCCGCAGACATACACACGTTTACACCCACACCCTGCCTATACATACGAGTGGGACACAGACTAACACAGCATTGTGGAGAAAACACACATCACCAAATAATAATAATGCTAACAACAATAACAACAGTCAAAACTGGTCACGGACCCCCGAGTCCTCCAGAGCCGGGTCCGTGACAGTATCACTGTCACATCTGCAATGATTCGTTTTTGCACATGCTTTGGGACTGTCCTGTGGTATCCGATTTTTGGGTCTTTGTGAACTCTGTGTTATCTGAGGTACTGGAAGTTTTTTATGTTCCCAATCCTGGTCTTTGTCTCCTTAATGATACCTCTGAAATCTCCTTAAAACAAATGCAATGCAAAATGTTGTTCGCTGGATTCACATCCGCAAAGAAGACTATTACAAAGCAATGGTTCAGTCCTGACATTTGTATGGAATCATTCTGGAGACGATGTCTTATCCGTGTTATTGGTTTTGAACATACCACAGCAAAATTAAATAAAGCTCGACCCACGACTGTTGACGCTTGGAAAATCTTCTCATCCAGAGTTATCTCCTGGAAGAGGCAATAATTGGTTTTAACTTTGTGTTTTTGTGTCTTTTCTTTGCTGTCCCTATGCCTTGTTTGCTAATGTTTGCTTTGCTACTGCAGTTTACAGTTGTGCTGTATATGTCTGTACCCCCCCCCCCCCCCCCCAACCCCATTTTAAATCAATAACCGGTGGTGTAACCCTGCCAACATAACAATCAAAGAAAGGATTTGTTGCCCGGACACTGAACTGTGTGCTGTTGGACTCAGGCCGTATTATTTACCCAGGGAATTCTCTCACGTCATCTTGGTGGCTGTTTATGTTCCCCCCTCTGCTAACCCCACAGCTGCATGTGACACTATCCACTCTGCCATAGCTCGGCTACAGACTCAGCACCCGAGTGCCTTTATTGTGATCTCGGGTGACTTCAACCATGTATCACTGGACAATACACTACCAACATTCAAACAATATGTGGACTGTCCCACCAGGGGAGAGAAAACTTTAGACTTACTGTATGCTAACGTCAAGGATGCATACAGCTCCTCCTCCCTCCCCCCACTTGGTAGGTCAGATCATAACCTGATTCACCTCACCCCCCGCTATGTGCCAATTGTGAGGAGGGAACCTGTGACCACCAGGACTGTTAGGAGGTGGTCAGAGGAGGCAATAGCGGAACTACAGGGCTGTTTCGAGGTGACCGACTGGGAAACACTCTGTGAGCCTCACGCCGAGGACATCAATGGGCTTACTGAGTGTATCACAGACTACATAACTTTCTGCACCGACTCCATTGTTCCAGCTCAGACTGTTCATTGTTACCCAAATAACAAGCCGTGGGTGACTAAGGACATCAAAGCCCTCCTCAACAACAAGAAGAGGGCTTTCAGAGGGGGCAACAAAGAGGAGGTGAGGAAGGTCCAGGTGTTACTAAAGGACAAGATCAGAGAGGCTAAGGACAATTACAGGAGGAAGCTGGAGTGGAAACTCCAGCAGAACAGCATGAGAGAGGTGTGGAGGGGCATGAAGACCATCACTGGATTCAGGCCAACCAACAGCAAGGGAGCTGAGGGAGGTGAGAATAGAGCCGACGAGTTGAATCTGTTTTTCAATAGATTCGACACCACAGTGTCTGCTCCCACCCCCACAACCTCACCTGCAGTCAGCCTGGAATCCAGAGCCACACCACTGTGCCAGCCTCTCTCTTCACATGTTGCCTCCTGTGAGATTCCTGACACCCCTCCCCCACCCATCACCTTCACTCAATACCAGGTTGAGATGCAAATGAGGAGACTTCACTCAGGCAAGTCTGCTGGACCAGACGGAGTGAGTCCCCTTGTCCTCAAGACCTGTGCCCCCCAGCTGTGTGGAGTCTTTCATAAACTGTTTATGCTGAGTCTGAGTCTGCAGAGGGTCCCGGTGATGTGGAAGACATCATGCCTCGTCCCTGTACCAAAGACGCCTCGTCCCAGTGGCCCCCAGGATTACAGGCCCGTGGCACTGACCTCCCACATCATGAAGACCCTGGAAAGGCTCATCCTGGACCAGCTGCGACCCATAGTAAGACCACATCTGGATCCCCTTCAGTTCGCTTATCAGCCTCGTCTCGGAACAGAGGACGCCATCATCTACCTGCTCAATCGTGTCTACACCCATCTGGACCAGCCGGCGAGCACTGTGAGGGTCATGTTTTTTGACTTTTCCAGTGCTTTCAACACCATCAGGCCGACCCTCCTGGGTGATAAGTTAGCAGCGATGCAGGTGGATGCTTCTCTGGTGTCCTGGATTGTTGATTACCTGACAGGAAGACCACAATATGTACGTCTCCCACAGTGTGTGTCTGACAAGGTGATTAGCAACACAGGGGCACCACAGGGGACTGTCCTCTCCCCCTTCCTCTTCACCCTCTACACCACAGACTTCAGCCACTGCACAGAGACCTGCCATCTTCAGAAGTTTTCTGATGACTCTGCGGTGGTTGGATGCATCAGCAGGGATGATGAGACAGAGTACCGGGCTGTGGTCGACTCCTTTGTCACGTGGTGTGAGCAGAATCATCTGCAGCTCAACGTGGCAAAGACCAAGGAACTGATCGTGGACTTCAGGAAGACCAGGAAACACTTGACCCCTGTTTCAATCCAGGGGGTCAGTGTTGACATTGTGGAGGACTATAAATACCTTGGAGTACACATTGACAATAAACTGGACTGGGCTAAAAACACCACAGCACTTTACAGGAAGGGCCAGAGTCGTCTCTATTTTTTGAGGCGACTGAGGTCCTTCAACATCTGCCAGAAAATGCTGAGGATTTTCTATGAGTCTGTGGTGGCCAGTGCGATCCTCTATGCGGTTGCATGCTGGGGGAGCAGGCTGAGGGTCGCAGATGCCAACAGACTTAATAAACT
Source organism: Rhamphochromis longiceps (assembly GCF_057381845.1). NCBI lineage: Eukaryota > Metazoa > Chordata > Actinopteri > Cichliformes > Cichlidae > Rhamphochromis > Rhamphochromis longiceps. Next base: position 679,448 of record NC_140557.1, on the reverse strand, counting down.
GATCCGTAAGGCCAGCAATGTTGTGGGGATGGAGCTGGACTCCCTCAAGGTGGTGTCGGAGAGGCGGATGCTGTCCAAGATAAAGACAATGTTGGATAACACCTCCCACCCACTCCATGACATGTTGGTCAGTCACAGGAGCTCGTTCAGTGAGAGACTGAGATTACCGAAAAGCACCACTGAACGACACAGGAAATCATTCCTGCCTGTGGCCATCTCCCTGTACAACGCATCCACTTAACACACTGTTTGCTGCTACAACTACACATGTTTCTTTTCCAAATATTTATTTATAAGTGACTTATGTATGTATGTATGTATATATATGTATATATTGTACTATTCTTAGTTAGCGTATTGTCTGTCTTGTCTTAATGTTGGTTTAAAATGGAGCACTGTAACAAAAAATAATTTCCCCCAGGGATCAATAAAGTATTCTGATTCTGATTCTGATAAAATGTTGATCACAAAAAAAAAAACGGTATAAAAGAAGAGCTCACTGTGAGCACAGACTGATTGATGAAACAGACGACTGCCTACAGCTTGCTAGAGAAACATAAAAAACACTTTTAATAATTACTATAAAAACAGAAAGAAGTCGACCATCTCATCCACATCTGCCTCTGATCACCAAGCCTGTAGTCATGAGTGTCCACACGCCTCAGTCCACAGCTCCACCTCCTCAGCTCTGATACTAACCATGTGCTGAATCATATCTGTTATTAACCTCTGTCTCTCTTCCACAGCATGTCTTTATCCTGTCTTCCTTCTCTCCCCCCAACCAATCACAGCAGATGGCCCCGCCCCTCCCTGAGCCTGGTTCTGCTGGAGGTTTCTTCCTGTTAAAAGGGAGTTTTTCCTTCCCACTGTTGCCAAAGTGCTGCTCATAAGGGGTCATATGATTGTTGGGTTTTTTCTCTGTATGTATTATTGTAGGATCTACCTTACAATATAAAGCACCTTGAGGTGACTTGTGATTCGGTGCTGTATAAATATAAATTGAATTGAATCCTCAGGCTTGAAACCCATCTGGCTGCTCCACTCTGATTTCACTCTTTATTTGCTCAAACTCTGGACTCTGTTTAGTCCCCTTGCTGCTCCATACAGCCAGAAACCCGCCTGGTCTTCCATGCCATCGGTCACACACTCCTCGCTCTGCCCCAGCTCATAGCCCCATCCAGTAATTATTCATCTTTTTTATCTAGCTCTGCCTTGTGTTACAGCAGCCTTCACATCAAAATGTGTGTGAACAGTTGTGGACTGGACATAAAGTGATGATGAGGCAGTCCTGATTTCTCTCATGGAGAAAAGGAAGAAAGTGAGTCTCTGGTTCATCAGATTCTCAGGAGAAGGCGGCAGAATTTCCTGGTTCATTCCAGAAGCTTTTGTACGTATTTCAGGATGCAAGTTTGACAGTTTGAGTGTTTGCTGGCAGAGTTGGGGCCACATCTGAAGAGGCAGGGAGATGATTTCAAAGACAGCTAGGTGTAAGTCTGAGGTTAAATAGGATTACTTTACTGTTTCCATATCATTGGATACTTAGTACGGTCTGGACACATGAGCAGCGGCCTGCGGTGCAAGCTCTGACTGATTTCACACAAGCCCCAAAATCAGAACACAAACTCACTGAAGCGCACAAAGGTGGTTCATCAGGGCAAAGGCACATGTTCTAGTTTTTCCTTTCACACACACTCACACACACACACACACACACACACACACACACACACACACACACACACACACACACACACACAGCCTGTCTTTAAATCTCAGAGGAGCTGCTGTGTACTCTATATTTATTATCTGGGGTGGCACTGTTGATAGATGAGATACCTCCTCAATTACAAGGGCACAACATTGCCTTCCAACCTGAGAGGGTGAAAAACTGTCTCCTTTCTTCTTGCATTTTCTGTCCCACCATCCAGAAGGGTGATATACAACAATGTTGGGGGGCACACATCTCCAACGCACGCCGTCTGCTCGTCACCGTACAAAGGATGGACAGGAACTGGTCAGAGGGGACGGGCGGCATGGTACCCGGAGAGCAGCTCTATGCACAGCCACCATGTGCAAACAGAACAGAGGGAGCTGCACAGCTGCATTAATCTCCATCCAGCTGTAAGTGCGAAGCAGGGAGATTGAGAGGAGGCCGATGATACTGGCTGTTTGTAGGCAGAAATCTTGGAAGCTTGATTTTGAGCAATGCTCCTACTGCCGGCCGGGGGAAGTCTGCGAATTTAAAATGGTTGTAAATTTGCATTAGGCTCAATCCATCATCATAGGATGGGGAGAAGGAGGAGGGGGAGGACTCGCAGAGGAAAGCAGGAGGAGGAGGAGACTGTACGGCAGTCAGTGCTGAGGCTAGCCCTCTCTTCCTCTCTGACAGATTCCTGTTTAAGTGACTATGAATGCAACAGTTCCACAAATAATTCATCAGACCTGCACTGGCTCTGAACCTAACTCCCTCTCCGACTCGTCAACACAGAGAAGCAATGACCTGCAGGAAACACCATCATGGACCTTTACTCTGTTTACCTTGCTGAGCTGCTGTTTTATGGCTTGTTATTAGAAATTCATATAAAGGGTTTTCTTCTAACATTTCTGTGTGCCAGTGTCCTCTCGTTATTCTCTGGCTCTCTTCCACAGTGTGTCTGTGTCCAGTCTTCCTCCACTCAACCCCAGCTGTTTGGACTCTTGTGTCATGGCCCGTGTGGCCATCAAGCCGAGTGGACTCAAAATGCAGATTAAAAACACACGGAGGCCTGGAGAGTGACGTGAATGATTTTCATTCACAGTGACGTGAAACTTGACATAAACAATTGAACATGAGTGAAAGGTGCAGGGGCTATTTACAGGGACGTGGGTGAAAGGGCTACACACACACAACGGTGCAGGCAACAGTAGGCTTGAAAATGTGTAACCGGGAGCAACCTATACACATGAACATGAGCTATGATCTGTGGCTATGAAACACAGGTTACATGAACTTGAGGGAAATGTCAAGAGAAAATTTCATAAACGTGGACGATATGATTACAGAGCTCCTGCGGTGAGTTGATGGAGAATGAGAACGACAGATGAGAGTCACAGTGAGGCCACACTCAGGTTTTGCTGATATTGTTCCACTGAGTTTTTCCTTGCAGCCTACTTGTTTGCAGGTGGAGGTGTGTGAAGGGGGAAAGACAAAGGCTGAGCAGGTCCAGGTGAGTTAAGGAGGTGACCCGGTTCCAAAGGTCCAGCTGAGGCAGGCAGGTGATAATGAAAACGGAGTCTGTGCTGGAGCCGATGTGGCGTAGGTATTTGAAAGAAGACCAGCGACCAGGTTGTGGATTGCTGCAAGCGACAGGTGAGTGCGAGCCGCGGGATTGAGCGGGGTAGGAGATAGCGCTAGTCTGAGATACTGCCGAGGTAATGAGCTGCAGGTGCGGCTACAGGGAGGAAAAGAGGTCAGCTCCGCCCAGAGGAGGAGACTCGTAGCTGCCAGAAAAATACTGCCCTCACCTGGACTGTGATGATTGCTTAGTTTACCGTGTATGTTTCCTGATTTAGTGTGATAGTCTTTTGTCCTGTGTGCGTTATGTCTAGTTCTACTTCCTCTGTGTCATTAGGTAGATTATTTCCAGCCGTGTTCCCACCTGTTTCCCATCCTGTCAGTTTAAGCCCTCAGCTTCTCTTGGCTCCTTGTCTCGTCTCATGTGTGTTTCCTGTTTATTTCAGTCTCTGTAACGACACGTGTTCCAAACCAGCCTGCGAGTCCTGCACTCGGGTCCTGCCTTCCTACTCCATGTTGTCCTGAATGTCACACCAACCAGTCACAGCAGATAGCCGAGTATGACTCAGCAGGAGGTTTTGTCCTCTCATTAAAAGGGAGTTTTTCCTTTCCACTGTCGCCAAGTGCTTGTTCATACGGATTTCTCTGTAAAAGAAGTTTAATAACACATTCATGTTTAAAATAGTGATTCTACTGCAACAACCATCAGCTGATTGATTTATCACAGTTTGATGATCTGTGTGTGAACTCCTCCATACGAGCCTCCACCCTGCCCGTACGTCAAATAATGAGCTAATGTAACAGAAAACATGCTGGAGTGTTTCTGCTTGGTCTCTCAATCTCTCTCACACACACACACACCAACAAATTGCTGAAGGACGTTTTGTGATTGGGGGGGGGCTTTGGTTTCGTGAGGCCAAATCAATTAGCACATCAAGGAGGCCCTCACCTCCTCCACACCTGATGGCCGTGATGACATATCTAACACAGCAGGAGGATAACAGGAAATAGAAGTGAACCCTGATGATGTCAGAGAGTACTGATGATGTTTGCTCAGGTAATACTTGAGACCATACGGCGACATGAAGAGGAGCGAGGAAGCTGAGGGGACGAGAAGGCCTTAAGCAATGACTTCAGAGGGCACGGTGGAAACGGGGAAAGCATTCATTCATCATTATTGTCAGGGGCTTTGGCAAATGATAACAATTTGTCTTCATCCCTATTTTTAGACAATGAGGCACAACAGCCATTTTCTCCAGATGGAAGGAGGCTTGTGTGAGCAGTATGCTGCATTTTACAGAGTATTCCTTAATTAGGCGTGTGTGACTATTATTTTAAACTTGCCTGGACTTCAGTGACATATTTAGATGTATGGATCTGTATGTAGGCCACGGACACTCGCTTCTCTTTAGGAGCATATTTATAAAACGTGCATATTTAAGATTGAACTGTGCCGTCAGTCACCTCAAGCACAGCAGATCAGCAAGTGTGCGTTAAAACAATGTTTTACATAATAATACTTAAAGTAATGAAGTCTCCGGGGTCAAAGTGACAAAAGCAGGAACATGTTGAGGCTTTATTAAGAGACTTTATTAAAAGTCAGTGCTATGTGAAGTTGTCATGTGTGTGTCCCTGCTGGGCTGGAGCAAGGTCATGCTGTGAACTGCAAACAATGAAGATAAATTGGAGCTGCACGCATGAAGGAGGTGTAGGTGACAGCCAGCATTCGGTGAGACCCCGACCGGTTGTTGTCAGGCTGCAGCATAAACGCTCACTGTTAAGTGACCTGTCCGGAGAAGCTGTGGGAAAGCTGCAATTAAATCACGAGAATCTGTGTTACACTGGTACATCGCCGCTGCTCCTCCTCACACGGTTATGCTTTTGCTATCGAAATGACCTTTCACCCTTTCTTCTTTAAGCCTATAAGCCCTTCACGCCTCACGGTACCCTTGGTGCTTTGCACCCATGTTTGTGTTGACCTCAGCATGAGTCTTGCAGTTTTGCTGGATTGTGCTGTACCATGGTTCAAGCCTGAGGCCCAATCGCCCTCCTCTTCTCTCGTATTCCTTTTTCTGACATCTTGATGCATGCTCAATCATCCAGGTAAGGAAAACGTTGAGTCTGTTCATCTGGACACTATGTAATTTCTCTAACATTTTCCTTTGAGCTCCTTTTGTTTCAAACTGTTTTCCTCATCCTCATCCTTATTTTAACTTTAATGTAATTTGTTTTTTTTTTTTTTGAATGGCTGTTGGATTTATTTGATTTAATGAATCCAGGACTCTGTGACCTCTAAATGCAAGACTTCTTCGTGGAGTTTGATCGACTGATCGCTTTTACTGTTCCGTTCCAGGTCAAACTGCTACAGACTGTAGATTTCTTTAATTTGAGAGTGAAGGCCAACCTATGCTCCTCTGACAAATCCCCAGCTGAACAAACTTCTCTAAAGCTCCGACCCATATGAAGCAGTTCACTCGTTACATATGACTGCCTCATTGAAGATCGGTCTCTAGTGAAAATACCTGTCTCCAGCTGCCTAGGTAACCCTCCAGTACAACATCCCTAAGCTTCAGATAACGCCACCCATTTCAAAACCTGAAGAAATCTTCCATGGCCCACCTCAGCCTTTCATCACAGCTCAGATCATTGAGCTGACACTTGAGGTTGAATCTCCAGTAAGACCTTACCTCCACCTGCTCCCTATTTCCACCTGCTGAGCTGCTGTGTGGCTGCAGCTCAGGACGTAGAGCAGGTTGGTGGTTCGATCCCTGACACTAACCCTAAGTTTCTCCCTGATGCATAGCAGTGTGAATGTGTGTAATTGTTAGATAGACAGGGTTAGGCTAATCCCTGACCCTTAAGAGTAGAAAAGAATCGAGCCAACTCTAACCAGGTTCGAAAATAATTCATTAAGTATGATGTTTTGATTTCTTTTTTGCTTTTATTGCGGCAGGAGCAGACAAGAGAGATACATGAGTGTGTTGTGGCTGATCTTCATCCTGTCGTGTGTTGATCACTACCATTGTAACTTGTAACTTCAGTCAAGTCGAGGTCATTTCATGTCCAGCCCCGCCCACTTCACGTTGTTGGCTGTCACAGTTTCATGTTGCCGATGGTCTCCAAACACCACAGAAAAAGAGAAAACAGATGAAACATTAGGTGATAGTGTTTGTTGTCTTTCTCCATCCTAATTATTGAACATGAATCCATGCTCCCTCTGCGCCATAAGAGTGACACATCCTCTCCTTCCTCCTCTCCATGCTCAGACATCGGCCCTGATCGCTCTCATCAGTAATTTATAACGCCTTCGCTGTAGTCGCCTATTCCAGGGATGTACCAGAGCCTCTTAAGACCACATCGATTTTTATTTGATTAAATGTCCTGCTGGTTTGCAACAAATTAGCAGGAGTTTAATCAAATCACAATCAATATTTACTTAATAATCCTCCAACACACACCTCGCTCAGACTGAGCTAAAATCCACCAGTAAATAAGGAGGAACTGACCGACTGTGCATGCATGTTAAATAAACTCGAGTCGGGCTGCACTGCAGGTTTTGTTGTGTTTGGAAAGTAAATGGTCTAAAAAAATTGTAGACTAGATTCTTTTAGGTTTAAGCTGTTTGTTTTCACAGAGATCAGGATAAATGTGAAAATAATAATGGATTGGATTTATATAGCGCTTTTCAAGGCACCCAAAGTGCTTTACAATGCCACTATTCATCCACACACTGGTGGAAGCAGCTACAGTTGTAGCCACAGCTGCCCTGGGACAGACTGACAGAAGCGAGGCTGCCATATCACACCATCGTCCCCTCTGGCCAACACCAGTAGGCGGTAGGTGAAGTGTCTTGCCCAAGGACACAACGACCAGGACATCGAACCGGTGACCTTCCAGTTACAGATGCGCTTCCCAACCCCCTGAGCCCGATTTGTGTTTGGTCAGTAAAGCTGATTCTGATATAAGACAAAGCTGAACTCTGCATGTGGCTGCAGAGAAGCTGAAATATCAAAGTGTTTCCACATATTCACGCTGTGGCAGATCTCCACCATTAGAGAAGTTTAACAAAGATCAAAGCCAAACAAAGGGTAACATCTCCTGGGTCTAGGTGCCGTTTCCTCCTCCAGGGGTGAGGGTACCTAGACCTGGGGTATAGAGTACGCTTAGGGAGTGTGATTGTGTGTACATGTCCATGTATGTCTATCCCTACGTTGGGTGAGTGCTGACTATTTGTATATGCGTGCATGAGGGGGGGAATGCATGTTTGTGTCTGTGTGTGCCTGTGTGTCTTACACTCCACCTCTCTGGGAACTCCCAGGCCCTCCAAGGTCTATCTCCCGTCACCACACTCCCTGCCGGTAACTTGTGCCCTCAGGGGTCGGTGCGTTGGTGGTTCTTGGTGTCCGGGGCTGGGCGCTCAGGTATGTACCAGCTCACTCCCGGTGACTACTTGGCGGGGCCTGGTGCCGTTTGCTCAGTCAGGCCTCTTCCGGGGCAAAGGGGGCCCTCGGGCCTCCGGCCTCTGGGCCTGCAGCTCGGTTCACTCTGGCACAGCTGGCTGCCGGCAGAGCCAGCGGGCACGCCACTGCAGCCCCCTCATCTGGGGCTCTCCTCAGCTCTTCCCAGGAGGGTGGCACAGACGCCCCTCCGGTGGTCCTCCTTGGGCTCTCGCACTCTGGGGCCTCTGGATGCCTGCAGCCTGGATCTCCTCCATGCCTGCTTCATGCCCTGGGGGACGGAGCTATGGCTCTCTACATCCTCTAGCAGACCATTACATGTGGAAACCTTTTGAATACAAGCGCGCTGATCCACACAGGTGTGCACACAGGTGTTCACTGTTCATAGACATAAACTACACCTTTATTGGTGCTATTTCCAAGCACATTGTGCGCTGTCGGCCCTGCTTGCTACACAACAGCATTCAATATTTAGTATTTACTGCTGTTTACACTTGGCTAGATTAACGTGATGGTGTTGTGTTTAGTATGTTGCTTTGTTGTTTTTGCTTGTTTTCTATTCTTTTTCTGTCAACAGGTGATCCAGGAGATTTTTTTCTCTTCTTTCTCTTTTTAAGTTTCCTTTCTCACTGTCCCTCTTCCCTTCTGTTTTTCTTTTCCTTCATCTTTCTTTCTCCCTTTCTTATCCCTCAGTCATGTCTGTCCCGTCTGTAACAACTGAAAAAAAAAATAACAACAAAGGTTGATCAAATGGACCAATATGGCAAGGCCGTGATGATCCATTTGGCAAAGTAAATCCATTGGGTCTCCTTGTTGGTCTTCAGACAACAATTCTGACGGCTAAAGAATGTATAGGAATTTCTTTTACTTATGTATTAATCACATTATCTTATTGTATGATGCCTTGGTGCCACTGGATTTTAACATGTCTGACACTCATACATTAATACAAATGGTTTTTTGTCTCTTTGAGGACTCTGGGAGGTAGCAAGGGAGTGTGAACCTTAAGGTGTGAAACAGCTGTGTACTGCCTTTTGTTCCTGGAGAAGGTATTTAACTGAGAGCCATGCTAGCCTCAGAGAGACTCTGCTGACCGTCTGTCCCGCGGACATGCAGGGGCTCCATCAAGCTTGGTTGTCTGTTGTCTTTGTGTGTTTGGATTAAAGAATGTTAGCTACCGCTCACCGCTCATCTGCAGGCTTTATTTAAATGGAAAAACTTCCACAACAAGAACCAAATGGGACAGGCAAAAAACAAAAACAAAGATCAAAGCAGATCAGATTTAGTTGTAAAAATGTTCAACTCAAGGCTCCGCAGGCCAAATCTGGCCCTTCAATAATCCAAATCCCACCTATCAGTTTATGTTCATTTAGTCTCATGTGGTCTCACGGTGAAATCATTGATAGTCTTGTAGCCCATTTCAGGCTTATGCAGGTTTACAAACCCTGACACATTTGACAGACTCACCCATGGTTGAAGAAACGGAAATAATTTTCCATTCGTCCTTCAGTGTGGTGCAGGCATCCTGCACACTGAGCAGAAAGAAAGCCCAAAGCATAAAGTTTCCACCTCTGTGCCTTACTGTGGGGATGCTTTTCTTTGGGTCATACTCAGCATTTCTCTTCCTCAAAACACAGCAGGCCGAGCTGATCTGACCACAGCACTTTCTCTGAAGCCTTCTCTGAATGTTCTTCAGGTGGGCCTGTCTTCTTGAAGATTTCCATCCATTATGGTGTTCTTGGTGACACTGCCTTCAGATCAAATCAAATCAAATCAAATCATTTTTATTGTCACGTCACATGTGCAGGTACACTGGTACAGTACATGTGAGTGAAATTCTTGTGTGTGAGCTTCACAAGCAACAGAGGTGTGCAAAAACACAATAACATAAAACAAGCAAAATATAATAATGGGTAAATCTGAGAGTAATAAATATATGTACAATATAAGAGTGTATGTATTACTGGATGTGTATACTAAATATGTTTTTCTACGCATGTGTGTGTGTGTGTATACATATTTTACAAATTAAATAGAGTAAACAATAAATAAAATATATAAAATATACAGAGGTTGGTAGTTGGACATGTGCAAAACAAGTGGCATTTATATACAGTGTGGAGTGCATAATGTTGAAGTTCCAGTAGTAAGGGTGAAGTGTTGATCTTATGTGCTGCACAATAATGTTTAATATTTTGTCACGGTGTGGCATGGCACACCGTGGAAGGAGTGGGGAAGGTGGACCCAGGCGCGGTGCTCTATGTATAGACAGTGTTTATTTACAGAACCAAAACAAGCAAAAACAACAAAATAACAAACCGACCCAGCCCACAGTCCCAGAGTCAGACCGCGCAACCCGCAGCGGCGCAAAAAAAAACCCCCCGAAAAGACGCCACAAACAGTCTCAGGCGGCCCATCAACACAACAACAGAGTTCAGGGGGCCTACCTCGAGCCCAACGGCGCCGACGTAGCAGCTCCGGCGGGCGGCCATGGGTCCGGCAGCAGCAGCAAAACAGTTCTGGGGGCCTGCCGCTGCTCCAGTGGCGGCGGCACTGCTGCCCCTCCGGTGGCGGGCCCCGGGTCCAGTAGCGGCGGCGCTGTTGCAGCTCCGGCGGACGGCCACGGGTCCGGCAGCAGCAGCAAAACAGTTCTGGGGGCCTGCCGCTGCTCCAGTGGCGGCGGCACTGCTGCCCCTCCGGTGGCGAGCCCCGGGTCCAGTAACGGCGGCGCTGCTCCGGGTCCGACGGCGGCGGTGCTGCTCCCCAGGCGGCCTGCCCCGGATCCAGTGGCGGCGGTGCAGCTCCGGTGAACAACGGTGAGGTGTGGTACATGGCCGATGACACGCCAGTCGATGACGCGCCGGTCGCTGACGCAGACGCGCTGGGCGTAGCTGGCGTGGAGGGCGCGCTAGACGTGATGACCCGTCAGACTTGCTGACCTCCAGTTCAGGCTGAGCGGGTCTCTCCGGACCTCCGAGCTCCTCCGGTGGCAGCGCGGGCTCCACAGGCTCGCCGAGCTCCTCCGGCTCGACCAGCTCCACCGGCACGCCGAGCTCCTCCGGCTCGCCGAGCTCCTCCGGCTCCGGCTCGCTGAGCTGCTCCGGCTCACTGAGCCCCTCAGCTGGCGGTGCGGGCCCCTCCGGCTCGCTGAGCCCCTCAGCTGGCGGTGCGGGCTCCTCCGGCTCGCTGAGCTGCTCCGGCACGCTGAGCTGTTCCGGCACGCTGAGCTGTTCCGGCACGCTGAGTTCCTCAGCTGGCGGTGCGGGCTCCTCCAGCTCGCTGAGCCCCTCAGCTGGTGGTGCGGGCTCCTCCAGCTCGCTGAGCTCCTCCAGCACGCTGAGCTGTTCCAGCTCGCTGAGCTCCTCAGCTGGCGGTGCTGGCTCCTCCAGCTCGCTGAGCCCCTCAGCTGGCGGTGCGGGCTCCTCCAGCTCGCTGAGCACCTCCTGCTTGCTGAGCTCCTCCGGCTCGCTGAGCTCCTCCGGCTCGCAGGGCTCCTCAGCTGGCAGTGCAAAAGAAATCAGGATGGTGGCTGCAGGCAGACGAAACGGTGGCGGAGTTACAGCTGCAGATGGTGAAGCAGCGGGCGGTGTAGCGACCTCTGACCAAGGTGATGTTACCTGCGTCGTCAGCTCGTCCACTGCAGACACAAACACAGATGGTGAGGGAAATGGAAAATTGTCCGTACTACTCACCACAGCCGGCTCTTGAGATGTCCGTGGGTGTGGCTGCGGTGAGGAACGCCGGCGGCGCGAACGTCGTTTTCGTGTAGACGTCGGGGCGTCTCAGGCTGTGAATCCACCAGCTGTCCGGGCCGGTGAGCAGCCTGAGGAGGAGAGTGGAGGTGGAGGGTGGAAAGCAAGAAGTCCAAGACGACAGGATTAAGGTCGTCAACCAGCCAGGGAAATTTAAAAAGCGTCTCCTGCAGCCGCCTCTCCACGGCGCGACGTAAACCTTCCGCGGGCTTCTCCCACCATAACTCACAGAGTCTGTAAACCCTGTCTATAACCTCCCTCCTGAGCCTCTCCTCAGAGACCGCTGGGTCCATACGTGGCGGGATCATTCTGTCACGGTGTGGCATGGCACACCGTGGAAGGAGTGGGGAAGGAGGACCCAGGCGCGGTGCTCTATGTATAGACAGTGTTTATTTACAAAGTGAAACAACGTAACAATAAATCCCCGTGTTCTCCCAGACTCCAGTGTCGTGTCTCCCCGTGAATAGTCCGTGTTTCTGTGCTCTCTCCGCTCCCGTGTCAGCACCCCCCGGTGCTCGCTGCTCTCGTGTCTTCCACGCTGCTCCTGCGGGAAACATAAGACGCAGCCGTCAGGACACATACAACTGCGGGCATGCACACTAACTCAATAACAGGACGACTAACGTGGAGTCTCATGCAATGATCCCGCGTCGGTGGGAGCTCCAAGACTCTCTTAAGTAGCTCCCCCGACGAGGCCTGATCAGCAGCAGGTGTGTGGCTTCGGGTGTGGCCAGTCCCCTTGCAGGACCACACCCTCCAGGCCTGACGCCGCCTATAAACAGGTGCTCAGCCACACACACACATATATACACACACACAAGCACAGAGAAGGGAAGCAACACCAAAATACATATAATAATGATAATAAGAATATAATTCATAACTGCTCAGGGATCCTGGGTCGCTCAGACCCAGGACCCTGACATATTTAGTATTTACTGTCATATTCCCATATATCATTGTGATGTTTATTCTATTACTCTTGCTCTCTTCTGCTTGTTTTCTTTTTTCTTTCTCAGCAGGTGATCCAGGTGATTGATATATGCATTTTTTTCCCCTGCTCATTCTGTTGGTTTTTGTCTTTTGCCCTTCTCCCCCGGCCCTCTTCTCAGCTGTTTCTCTTTCCCTCTTTCTTTCTCCCCTTCTTTCCCCCAGTCAAGTCTGTCCCGTATTCAGTAAGTGAAAATAAAATAAACAATAAAAGGTGAATCAAACGGACCATTACGGCAAGGCTGGGATGGTCAATTTGGTAAAGTAAATCCGTTGGGCATCTTTCTTTGCCTTTAGACAACAATTCTGATGCAAAAGAGCCAAACGGGACAGGCAAAAAAAAAAAAAAAAGTAAGGGTGAAGTGTTCAGCAGTCTCATGGCCTGGTGGAAAAAGCAAGTAAGTAAGTAAAATTTTATTTATATAGCACATTCCTAGATAGAAATCACAAAAAGCTGTCTCTCAGTCTGCTGGTTCGGGACCGGATGCTGCAGAACCTCCTTCAAGCTCTTCCCATGTATTTTGGACTGATCCACCACCTTTCTCACAATCATCCTCACCCCATCTTGCACAGAGCTCCAGACTGATAGCGACTGATGGTGATTTTATATTTCTTACATGTCTGAATAGTTGCACTGTTACACTTATAACCTTCTCTGCCTCCCTCCTCCTGCTCCACCACAACCACCCACACATGCAGGGCCTTGGAGTAGGGGTATGTCACCAGGATGCAGAGGAGGCTACCCCCCCCCTGTCCCCCCTGTCCCCTTCTGGCTGCCTCTGCCTCAATTTTATCCCACAACTTAGACATTCACATTACTCACACCCTCATTACACATACATATAGGATCTTGGGGGTGGGCACGATACACGGAGTCCAAGTTACCATCAGGGTGTACGCCTCACCCCTGGCGTCGTTGCCCACCTCTCAATTTTAAATACATGTAGACATTGAGGGCTAGCAGGAGGGACTATTTGCTTACCTGCTGCTCTCTGGCAGGTAGCTCCATGCCCTCCTGGGTTTTAATTGCACCTTAGAACACACATGCATCAACACTACAATGAGCGGGTGGAGGGAGGCTTGGAGTCTTCTCTCACCCCCATTCTCTGCGGCCTACTGGAGCGGGGGGGCTAGGAGGAGTGGGCCGTCCGACTGCGGTCTGGGGTGTGGGGCCTCCCTGCTGCTGCGGAGTCGGGGCGGTCTGCCTCTCCCCACCGCAGGGAAAAGGGTAACACCACCTGGGTCTGGGTGCAATTCCCCCCTCCAGGGGCAAGGGTACCTAGACCCGGTTTGTAGAGTACGCTTGGGGAGTGTGATTGTCCTTTTATGTCTGTCTCCACGTCGGTTGAGTGTGAAGTACATATGAGAGCATGAGGGTGGGAATGGATGTTTGTGTCTGTGTGTGCCTGTATGTCTGTGTCTATATGTCAGGTTGGGTATCAGACGCCACCTCTCTGGGGACATCTCGGGCCCTCCAAGGTTTGGAGGCCTATCTCCACCCACCACCACTTCCCCTGCCGGTGGCGGACTCCCTCAGGTATCGGTGCGTTGGTAGTTCTTTGTATCTGGGGGTGGGCGTCCAGGTACACACCGGCTCACTCCTTGGCGGCCGCTTATTGGGGCTCGCTCGGGCCACTTTGGAGGTGGGGTGCCCCCGGCCTCTCGGCCTGGGGCTCGGTCACTCAGGCACAGCTGGCTGCCGGCAGAGCTCACGGGCGCGTCACTGCAACTCCCCCTGGCTTCTGCTCCGCGGCTGCTGAATGAGCTCTCATCTGGGACTCTCCTTAGCTCTTACTGGGACAGTGGCGCGGCTGCCCCTCTGTGGGTCTTCCTTGGTCTCTTGTGTTCTGGGGGCCTCTGGATGTCTGGAGTTTTGATCTCCTCCATACCTGCTTGATACCATAGAGGACAGGGCTGTGGCTCCCCACACTCCCTAGCAGATCATTACATGGAGAAACCTTTGGAATGCAAGCATGCTGATCCACACAGGTATGCACACAGGTGTACACATGGGTATTCACAGATGCGGACTACAGCTTTCTTGGCTGCTGCCTCAAAGCACACTGTGCGCTGTCTATCTTGCGTGCTGCACAATATCGTTTACTATTTAGTAACTATTGATATCTATGACTAGCTAGTTTATTGTGATGGTGCTTTTTTTTTTTTTATTATTATGTTGCTCTTTGTTGTTTGCTGTCTCCCCTGTTTTTTTTGTTTTTCTTTCTCTCCATACAGGTGACCCAGGAGTTTTTTTTTTTGTTTGTTTGTTTTTTTCTCTCTTCCCCCCCTTCTCACCGTCTCTTCTCCCCTTTGGTTTTCTTTCTTCCTCTCCCCCTCTTTCTTTCATTCTTTCCCCCTGTCCTATTAAAAAAAAAAAAAAAAAAAAAAAAAAAAAGGATGACAAAGGATGAACTGAAGCTCCGCCATCACGTGATGTCACATGCTGCTGTTTCTGATGTCACTAAAAAAAAAAAAAAAAAAAAAAAACCTTCTCACCGAGCTTCTTTCTGATGGCCCAAGCGAAGTGTGAAGTGCATAAGTTGACTCAGTATAAGTGCATCACAAACACAGTATTAAATATTTTACACAATCATTGCAACAGTCACATCTTCCTTTATGTTTTTGGACATTTTAAATAAAGTCAGATAAACTATTTGTGCCCTGCTTTCTTCTCCAGTGTCATAGCAGCTCATAAGCCACCTTTGTCTCTAAACACCATTTATCATAATGCTGTATTTCAGTAATGAAACTTCAATGCCATTAATTAAATGGGCATGGTTCATTCCCAGCACTCTTAATGGAAGCAGAGAACACTGATAGAACAATCGACAGAAATTATAATTCTGTTTAAATATGATTTCAGCTCCTGTTTTATTCTAATTACAGACCAATCATGTGACGTAATGGGCATTTATCAAATTTGTCACATTTGCAGGCGTCCTGGTAATCAGCTCACTCTGACCTGCCGCTGCAGATGAGGAGTAAAAGGGGAGCTGCAGTGACGTGCAGATTACAGTACAGGTTCAGTATTGTGCAATCTGCCCAGATTAAAGGCCATTGTAACCATTTTTAAATGCTTTAAAGTAACTAGAATCATTTTAAGGTTATTGTCATGTTTTTCAGGGAACCCTTTTAAGTGTGAAACCAGTCCTAGAAACAATGCCCTAACGTGACTCGTTTATTGAGCCTGATGAGAAACACAATCACTGCCTCCATCATGTCCACAGACAGAATGCGTGAAGGTCAGTGTGTGGGCAGTGCCCCCGTCACACTCTGATAATTAATAAAATAATTAATTATAGTGTCATTCTAATTAATAATATACATCAGAACTTCAGGACAGTTATATAAATAAATAAATATATAATCAGAGTCTGTACAGTCAGTTTCTCTTTCAAATTAATGTGACTCTTGCAGTTGCTATTCAAAGGTTAACACCTGTCCATGGATCACGCACACTGACGTGCAGACTTACATATTTAGTGTGACGTAGCCTTATCAATGTTCGGATTAATGATCATTGCAAATTATGCCTCTTGAAAAATGTTGCCTGTTGTGTGTGTGCTGATGCTGAGACAGCAGTGTAGAAAAATCACCTCAAAAATCATATTTGTTATTTACCATTTTTAATAAGAACAGGTTTAAAAAATCCAAATAAATCCTCTGCTGAACACTTCAGCTATTTAAAGGTCCTGACATGTTGGGCTGATAATAGACATGGGCAACGCTGATGACACGTGTAATGTCAGATGCCACTGACTCATCAAAAATGAGCAAAAAGAAGGCTTGAAATAATTTTTCATGTTTTATATTTTATATCCTGAAAGGCTAACAGTGAGTGTAGATTTATAAAAATAAATGCACAGATCTTAATTTAAAATGCGTGGATGTTCAACCCATCCTTCCCCTCTGTCTTAGTGACGAGCCTCAGACGTGACACTTGGATTTAAAATGAGGAAGAAGGCTTTCCTGCTGCTGTTTTGCTCCGTATCATTTTTCTTTCCTTGCCAACAGAAAAAGGCAACCTCAATTTGTGTCAAGTGTCCCTTTAAGACGTTGAGATTAAAGCTGTAAAGTGGCGTCTGTCAAGAGGGCCTGATGCCCTCGGGCCCCCCACTAACATCTGAGAGCTACCGTGGTGTTGCTCAGTATCATCTCCTATCACATCACGTCAGTGAGAGCAGACGGGCAGCCGTCACCGAGCTGACAGCACTGATTCACATCAGCTGAGCTTCATCCACATCTGGCCTCAATCGAAGTTGACTCCGTGCCTTTTTGAGCCCAAACGTGGGTATCCAATCCAATGTGTGTCACACGAGTACCGAGGGGGGACGAGACACTGATGTCTGGCAGTTTATGATAAAGACAGGATGATGCTACAGACACGAAAAACTCTGATGTTTGATCCGTTGCACAGAAAACAGAGAGAAAAAAAGAAAGAAAAGAAAAGTCAGTCACTAATCTGATGCAGCGCTGAGCGAGAATAACTTCAATCATCACCAATCCGTTTTCATGTTTAACCTACACGGGGGAAAACTAAGCTGCTATACCTGACTCTGATTAAGCCTAAAACAATCCCAAAATGTCAAAAATTAGAAGATTAAGTATAGCAGAAATTCTTTAAATGTATTCTCTGTTTCCAAAGTTTGCTTTAATCAAAAGTATAAGAAGAGAAGAGATGATTACAGATTCAGTCAGAGCTCCAGTCTGAAGTCGAACCAATAACAAGGGTTTCTTTCATGTCAGCAATTATTTTCAGAGGTAGAAAGCTTCAGACAGTAAAAGAAATGGTGGAAGGTGATGCTCATCATGCAAACTCATAGATCTAAATCTGTGAAGTGTTTGATTTGAGCCAAAGAGGAGCAGACAGGAACTGTGTCAGAGATTTTTAATGTCACACCGACATCAGTGACGAAACCTCGAGAACCCCCGAACACATCTCTGTCTTTTTCAGGTCCATAGTTTGGTTCCTGGACTCTGCTGAAGCAGTGCTGCATGACTCACAGTGCCAAATAATCCTTTTTTACCAGCCCCTCCTCTGTTGTAGCGCCTCTTCCCTTAAGACAACCTTCCTATGATTGGCAGCCACTTGTGATTCTGATATAGCGCGTTTCTACCCCCACCCATACTCTGATCAGGGATCCTAAATGTACACTGAGATCATTATTAGAAACTCTGAGAATATTTAATGTGAACGCAGGAAAAGGAGAAATATGGCAGAAAGTGAAGAGAAACACTAAAGGTCCACTTTAGGAACATCGACAGCAGGACTTTGAGCTGAATCATGAATCATTAGTCTCAGGACTGAGGAAGTTAAAGAAGTCCAGATGTTTCACAAGGTGTCCAAGCTAAACTGCATGGAGTCCCTGTCTCGTGTTATTCAGGTAACATCAACTGCTGGTCTGTTTGTAAGGCATCTGTTTACATGTGCTCTCTGTATCTCTGTCCCCTCTCCCCCCATTTTCCCTCATAAATAAATAAAGTGAAGATTTATTGTAGCAAGAGCAGGTCACATTTCAGGCCTCAGAGGCAGGCAAATAAGAGACTTCCTTTACCAAACTTCCAAACTCTGAAGCAAAGGAAAACAAAATATGGTGCTAGAAAAGTCCAGCTAAGAGTCGACCACCAGGAAAATGAGAAAGCTGACTCCAAAAAGCACAAGACAATAACGAGACGTGGGTGAAATAACTGAGATACATAATGCAATTGAGCCAAAACGTGGGGAAACAAAGACTGGAAGTAAAACTGACAAGAGTGGTTGACCAGTAAGAGACATAAAAACATCAGAGACATGGGAATATAAAATAGATTAGAGAGCATTAGAGGGACAGGCAGTAAAACAGAGTCCAGTTTCTAAACTATGAGGGCCAGAAGCTTCAAATCGTTCTCCATGAACTTATTTCGCGAGCTTGTAGTTGCCATATGAGCATAAAAAGGGTCAGTTAACCAATGCCAGCATTAACCTTCCTCTTAGCACGTCAGCTGTGCGTCACTCAGAAGTCTGCTAATTCACCAGAGTTGCCTCTTTAATCCTCCGTGGAGATGGACAGCTCCCAGCGATGACTCAAGGACCCGGGGTGGCAGCTCGGCTCGGCCTGAATTAAGGAGCCCTTCAGATCTGCTGATAAACTGTCAGCCGAGAGTCAGTCTGACTGTCAGCGCCTGTTTGTAATGCACCGAGTACATTCATTCCAATATCTGCTCCTCCGTCCTCCCAGCAGCTGAGACCAAACAGTTAGCATGTGAGTGTGCCTGCAAGCATGTCTGCGTCCATCACAACAGCCTGGGGCGATAAAAGTAAGGGCACAAAACATTTTATCTCGTGATCACAAGAAACAACTAAAACCTGCTTGTAAAACTGAGAAAGGAAGAATTAGAGAGCTCTATAAGTGGCTGTAAATATGGACCAAGTCACAGTGACATTACCTGAAGTTTCAAACTTTTGCCATGTTTCTAGTAACGGTGGGACCTGGCTTATCAATCAGAGTGTAGCCCTGCCCCAAATACTCCCCTGAAATGCACAGCGAGCTGCCACAAATTAGCTCTCTTATTACCTGGCTAAGTCACCATGGTAACGAATTCTGATCACCTGGATGGGAGCAGGTAATATTCAGAGTTTCAGTTTAAAATCATCTGAAGTGCCACGTTTTCACAGATTGTTTTATATACAGCATCTTTTAAGTGTGATATAGCTTGTCTGTGAAGGTTCTCAGTCATCCAGGTCATCGTAGTCAAAGGAGCTTGCAAAGAAAAGCGTCTGGACTTCTTTAAGTTGCTTGAAGACGTTTCACCTCTCATCCGAGAAGCTGAACTGAAGAACTGAAGAAGCTTCTCGGATGAGAGGTGAAACGTCTTCAAGCAACTTAAAGAAGTCCAGATGCTTTTCTTTGCAAGCTCCTTTGACCGTGATATAGCTTCTCTCACCCTTGGGCACCCTCCCTGGGCCTGGCTCCAGGGCAGGGCCCCGGTAACCCTTTCCCAGTCAGGGTAAACTGTTCCTTTGATCTTATACACATAGGGTCTTTTGAATCGCTCTTTGTCCAGTACGTCACCCAGGACCAATTTGCCATGGGAGACCCTTCCAGGGGACACACAATCCCCTCCACCACAATAAGATAGCCATTCATGGAGGGGGTACCTGGGGATTTTGTTGTCTTACTGGGAGATGTTAACCCTTTACAGCCGATCGGAGCGGGCACGCTCTGTTTTGCGTAACTATTTTTAAATCCCGGTAACTCTGCAACCACGTAAGCTAGCGCAATAATTTTTTTTGCATATGAAACTGGAGGAGTTGTACTTACATCTTATGCCATCAGCTTGTCCTAGGT
This sequence comes from Rhamphochromis longiceps, assembly GCF_057381845.1. NCBI lineage: Eukaryota > Metazoa > Chordata > Actinopteri > Cichliformes > Cichlidae > Rhamphochromis > Rhamphochromis longiceps. The sequence continues at coordinate 659,647 of NC_140557.1, read as the reverse complement.
CACAGTTTCCTTCCACATATAGCTTTGCAAAAACTGCATAAAAATCACTTGCAGCAACAAAAACATGATATTCCAGAAACACGCTTCGCCAATCCAATCAGCTGTTTGTAACACTTCCTACGTCCATCAGCGTGAACTATCACATGACCGCATGACCTGCCCGAAACCGGAAGTGACGTCATTTTGCGGAAATGTAGTTTTTTTTACCATCGTGGCCTCATGAGCTTATACTTGTGTTTTTAAAAGTTATGTTTGACTTCATGACTTTCTGTGTCATTTCTGGGATGCTTAGGACTCATATTGCACTGCTGGAAATAGTTTATTGTGATGCATATGCTGTTATTTTGCAAATTTGCACTATAATATTTATTTTCGTTTTTCCTGCAGTATATAAAAATTGGTGTATTTCAAAAATAAAACTATGAAGACACTTAAAATAAATTTCCTGTGGTGGGAAACTAGTTTGTGCAACTTTTTTGTATTTACAGTTTTGAGGGATAAGCCTCTTAAATTTCTCTAACTAGAAATATATGTTAAAAAAACAAAAACGATTTTCAATTTTTTTGTAGTTTATTGCACTTTTTTGCAATTTATGTAATTACTATGCACCTAATGCAGACATATTATTAAAGTTTGGGCTATAATGGTTGTATTGATGTATAGCAACTTGAAATGCTCCCAAAAATGGCTCCACAGCTTGTAAAAATATAATATAAGCTCTGGCGGACTTGGTTCTATGGTAGGTCTTAAAGGGTTAACGCTCGTGTGGGCAACGACAATGGCGTGATTGGGAAGAACGGCTCCTGGCTCTGAACCTGAGTGGTGTTTTGTTGTTGTTGGACTTCTGTGGAAACCACAGTTTGGCTATAATGAACACCATGTTCGAACATAAGGGTGTCCATAAGTGCAATAGGCACCAGGACACCCTAGGGCACAGGTCGATGATCGATTTTGTAATTGTATCACCAGACCTGCGGCCATATGTTCTGGACACTCGGGTGAGGAGAGGGGATGAGCTGTCAACTGATCACCACCTGGTGGTGAGTTGGCAGGGAAAGATGCTGGACAGACCTGGTGCACCTAAACGTATAGTGAGGGTGCACAGGGAGGCCCCCGGTCTGTGAGATCTTCAACTCACACCTCCAGCTTCAACAGCATTGCGAGGGAGACTGGGGACATTGAGTCTGAATGGACCATGTTCAGCTCCTCCATTGCCAAAGCCGCTGAACTGGGCTGTGGATGCAAGGTGGTTGGTGCCTGTTGTGGTGGTAATCCCCGAACCAAGTGGTGGACACCAGAGGTAAAGGGAGCAACCAGGCTGAGGAAGGAGTCCTGTCGGGCTTGGTTAGCCTGTGGGACTATGGGTGCAGACTATAAGTACTGACAGGCTAAGTGGAACGTGGTTCAGGCAGTGGCTGAAGCAAAAACGTGTGTGGAAGGAGTTGGCTGTCCTGGTTGACACGCCTCTACAATATTGCATGGAGATCAGGGGCGGTACCTCTGGATTGGCAGGCTGGGGTGGTAAATGGACTGATTCTTATATAGTGCTTTTCTACTCTCCCGGAGTACTCAAAGCTCTCTATACAACATGCCACATTCACCCAATCACACCCATTCTCACAAGCACTTTCTCTATACTGAGTGCTTTCTAACTACATTCACACACATTCCCACTCTGCATCGGAGAGCAACTTGGGGTTAGTATCTTGCCCAAGGATACTTGACATGCGGACTGGAGGAGCCAGGGATCAAACCACCAACCTTTCGATCAGTAGATGACCTGCTCTACCTCCTGTGCTACAGCCACCCCATATGGTTCCCATCTTAAAGAGGGGGGGGGGGGGGGGGTGTTCCAACTATAGGGGATCACAATCCTCTGGGAAAGTCTATCCCAGGGTGAAAGTTAAGGAAAGGAGAATCCATCCAGTAGTCTAACCTCTGATACAGGAGAAACAAAAGGGCTTTTGTCCTGGTCGTGGAACATTGGACCAGCTCTTTATCCTCTCTAGGATACTTGAAGGTGCATGGGAGTTTGCCCAACCAGTCTACATGTGTTTTGTGGACTTGGAGAAGGGATTCGATCGTGTCCCTTGGAGTGTCCTGTGGGAGGTGCCTCGGGAGTATGGGGTGTTTGGCCCATTGCTACAGGTCAGTCGATACTTATACAACCGTTACAAGAGCTTGGTCTGGATAGCCAGCAATAATTTGGACTCATTTCTGGTAGGTGATGGACTCCACTAGGGCTGCCCTTTGTCACCAGTTCTGTTCTAATTGTTATGGACAAAATTTCTAGGCATAGCCAAGTGGCGAAAGGCTTTCACTTGGGTGGGCTCTTATGTGGTTCTGTTGGCTTAATCGGGTGATGCCCTCCCAGCTCTCACTGGAGTGGTTTTCAGCTGAGTCTGATGCGGCGGAAATGAGAATCAGCGCCTCCAAATCTGAAGCCATGGTCCTCAGCTGGAAAAGGGTGGAGTGCCCACTACAGGTCAGGGACGAGTTCCTGTCCCAAGTGGTGGAGTTTAAGTATCGCAGGGTCTTGTTCACAAGTGATGGGAGAAGGGAACAGGATCTCGACAGACAGATTGGTGCTGCGGCTGCAGTGATGTGGATGCTGTAGTGTTCCGTCGTGATAAAGAGAGGGCTGAGTGTAAAAGCGAAGCTCTCGATTTACCAGTCGATCTACATCACTACTTTGACCTATCACCACTGGAGAAATTATATTTTTCGGCTGGCCTGGGAATGCCTTGGTGTTCCCCTGGACAACCTGGTGGAGGTGGCCGGGAAGAAGGAGGTCTGGGCTTCTCTGCTTAGGCTGCTGCCCCCACAACCTGGCCCCAGATAGGCAGAATAAGATGGATATACATGTTATAATCTCTATTCTTTGTTCCTCTGATAACATGCTCAATTCGTTCATTTTATGTGGAATCAGATGCCAGGACTCAATAAAATGCCTCCTTTTATGTGAGTGTGCTCAGGAAGCGTGAGCTAATAAAGAAAGCTAAGAAAAGTTATACTGAAAACAGACACACATAATTAATGGAAAAACCTCACAAGAGGGTGTGAGAATTTGTCTAGTCAGCTAATGCAAATAAAGGCTGGTTATACCTCTTAGCTAGAACTAATGGCCACAGGTGAAAACAGTCCGGACAGGGCAATTACAAAGCAGTAAAAACTGGCAAGGGCATGAAATGCAAAAGCAAAAAGTGTTAAAGTGTTACAAAAATAAAACAGACAAAGACACTATTTATTTACAGCTGTGATTGGAAGTTTCCATCCAGTCATCATCGGCGTGAATGTCCAGAATGATTTTTGAATTTTAATAATTTCTTTGAACTGTTCTTTCCAAGGAATCTTTCCACTCTTGGTAGAATTGGTAGAGTTCATTTAATTCAGTTAGTTTCCTGGCACGGACCTGACTTTTAAATGTCCACAAATTATCAACAGGGTTGAGGTCAAAGCTTTGGGAAGGCCATTCTTAACCCATTTAACTTTCCCTCAGAAGGTGTTTGGCTTGGGCAAACGTTGGGCAGCTGCAAGTTTTACGATAAAGCTTGAAGGTCATGATTTTGGAGCAGGGGCTTCTTTCTTGGTCAGCACCCCACAGTCCATGGAAATGTAAAACTGGCTTTACTGTAGGCAATGATGTCTACTGTTTGGTTTAACAGGAACAATGAACAGAACTTAGAGGAGAGAAACAAATGAAAGTGTCCATCCCATCGTGCTAGTGTCAGTCCAAACCAATACCAACATAGGTTTCAATACTATTGATAACTGGATTGATCTGCCAGCTCAGAGTGAATAAATAAAACTATAAAGTTGCCAAACTATAAAAAGGAGCCTTCATGTAGTCTCAAGGGCGTATGGGGAGCTCTTTATATGAGCTACTGCTGAGACCATAACTCACAGATCCAGCTTTACAAATCATCTCCATTCTAATGCAAAGGTAACATTTGCCTTTATACATCTGCCTTTTTCCTGATCTTATTGGAAGCTCAGGCTGCTCACATCATTGTGAAGACATATAGGTTAATGTCTTTGTGGTATTTTAGCAAAAGGCCAGTCCGAGTGCCCCTCTGCCCGCCATGAATAACTCAAATTTCATCTCACTGCACAGTCCACTGCTTGTGGACAATACTAGGATCAGAGACGTTTGATTGATTATATATTTATTCAAACAGGAAGTAAAACTCTTGAGATTAAGAACCCGTTTTGCATGTTGTGGGCCGCAGCAGCCAGCATTAACCTGCATGTTTGGAATGACAAACAGAGCTCCCCTGGTATAATGCAAAGGCCACTGTGTCTACACCAATGGGTTCAGATTTTCACTGGTTTTACTGCAACAGTGTGCATCTCCCTATTAGCTCCCAGTGGATTCAGATTTTATTAAACACATCTGAAAGAATCTGCAGTTTCAGATCTTCTGGTGGGTCCTTTTTGTAAATTTGCTTTAATGTGGTGTCATTAATTCCATTATGCTCTTTCCTTCAGTATTTCTCTGTTATAACTGATTTATTGCTTTACTTTTATCAGTATTACGTTCACAGTTTGTTTTCTTCTGTAATGTGTCCATTCTAAAAATGTATTGTTACTATTATTATTATTATTATTATTATTATTATTATTATTATTAAGCTCTGGAGTATTGGGAGCTTTATGTGTCACTCTGCACTTAAATGTGTTTGTTTCCTCACCAAGTGTCCAAACTGTGAAGTTTCTGTCACATATGACAGCCTCTGCATCCTTGCATTCGTTGCATTAACCCCCTCAGCTCAGCTGCCCCTCAGTGACATGTTTCTTCTTCTGCAGCCAGTCTCTCCCCATCTCATCTTTCCTGTTGCTGCCTTTAATGAAGCCTCCTGCCCTCTTTAAGTCCCTCTGCATTTGACAGTAATGTGACACAGTAATACCCAGTGATGCGCCCTCCACAGCACTAATGAATAATGTACATGTGCAGCCTTATAAACATAATACATTAGTTAGAAGAAGGAGGCGTGTGTTTATGTGCCTCCTCTTTCATGAATTAAATATGAATACATGCACATTTGTCCCACTGTGAGTGACACTAAAGGTAAAAATAAATAGGTTATCATTGAATAATTGACTGGGGGCTGGAGGCGTTCATGTCCATTTGGTGGTGTCGCTCTGTGCAGATTAAGAGGAGTGTTACGGGCAGTGCTAATAGGCTAAGCAGTGTTTTCCCAGGCATAACACTCAGTGTGTGAAGAAGAAAGTCCAGCACGATGCTGAGTGGCACTCTGAATCAGCCTCACCGGGACTCGGGCTTCACGTCATATTTGTATGGTTCATTTCAGTCTGAGTATGTGTGCCCTCTGCACACACACACACACACACACACACACACACACACACACACACACACACACACACACACACACACACACACACACACACACACACACACAGTGCAGTGAGTTTATCCTTTGCTGTGTGACCATTGTAAAGAAGCTGCCAGTCACTGCACAGCAGCTTGTAAATCTGCAGGAAGTAAAAGGAACCAATTACTTTTAGATCTGTGTCCGTCTAATCAGCGCCAGGACTCACATAAACTCTCACCTTCAGGACCTTCATCAGCTCCTTCGTGTGCACACGTGTGTCTGTGTGTCTGCATGTGTGTGTCTGTGTGTGTGTTGAACATGTCCGTGATGCCCTCCTGTCTCAGGAACTTAAGGCTCAGCATTAATTATGCGTGAGTCTGTTTCCAGTATTTAACATAAACTTTAAAGACGACAATAAAAACTTTATTTATTTCTGACATAAAAAAAAACATTTTGGGAAATCCTTTTTGTCACAGCAGTTGGAATGTTGGTGAAATAATAATAATAATAATAATAATAATAATAATAATAATAATAATAATAATAATTGCCTATGCCACTGAAGTGTGTGTAATCGATTGGTAATTATATATTACTTTTCTGCTCTGAGCCCTCAAAGAGCTTCTTAATGTAACCTTCATTCACCCAGTCACACACAAGCAGTCACTCTCTGATGGATCGGGGGAAACTCGGGTTCAGTGTCATGCAGATTGGAGGAGATTGGGATCAAACTAGCGACCAACTCCTGAGCCAGCTCCTCATACTGGAGGAGCTGAACCAGTGTGCAGTAGAGGTGGTGCAGAGCGAGGTCAGTTTCTGCTCTCCAACAGGTTTATATAGAAGAAATTCTTTTCTATAGTTTGTGTCCTCGTGCGGACTCTGTGGCTCAATCGGAAATGTTAATGATTACTGAACTAAGCTAATGTTAGCGTAGCACAGCTGTGAGCAGCAGACACACATCATCCTCTGAGTACGTCACATATAACTCAGTCCTCAGTCGGGGAAGGCCAAACCTGCAGCCTGATAAAACAGATAAAAACAAACAGAAGAACAACAAAAATGTTGATGGCGACACAGCCGAAGAGCCGCTGACTCCTCCTCCCCCGCTCTGAGCTCACAGAGCGATGAAATTTGACACGCGGCCCTCCATTTTACAAAGTGTCAGTAAGGAGGGGAGATGAGGCGACAAACCGGACTGCCTGCCTCATGCCTGTATGCATCACGTGACTCCCGCTGCCATCAGATCCCTGATTGGCGGTGGCGCTGAACGTTACTGAGTCGTGAGGAAACATGTCTTTTCTGAGCATCTTCTGTAGCAGCGAATCTTCAAAGCACAAACAGCAGATACTGTCAGCTCAGGCTGTGTGAAGAGTTTTCTCCCCTTTAACCAAAAATGCATGTTTAATTATGACAGCAGAACAAACACACATGTACGTACGTACATGTGTCTCCCCCCCTCCACACACACACACACACACACACACACACACACACACACACACACACACACACACACACACACCTCAGCTGCCATCGCTGCCTTCAAATTAATTAGGGGAGCTGTTTCACAAATTACGTTTGGTCGAATTGTCTGTTCACTTGCTGCGACACATTACAATAATAAAAAGAGACCCCTGTACTTTTATAGGCCTGCTGTTGATGCTAACAGTGGTTGTTTCGCTCTCTCACACACACATACACACAGCTCCACCCCTCCATTTTCCAGGCAGGAAAGTAAGTGGTGAAGCTGCGGCTGGAGCTTGACTTTGTTAATCGTCAGACGACAGCTTAACAGCTTGTGCAGCTGTAATTAACGCAGCTTGAAATAAATGTGTGTGTGTGTTCAGCAGGGAAACTGTGAATAAAGGAGAGAAAAAAACAATGTGGCAGTTGTACAAAGTTGAAGAGAATCAAATAAATAATTCAGACAAATCGCCTCATCTGTCTCCGTCTCAGGTGCGAGGCCCACCTGACTCACTCGTCTTCCTCCCTTCGGCTAAATTATTCACATAACCAAAGAGGGAAACGGTGGCTGATAAAAGCCCTTATTATGTTTAATAATGACTAACACGTGCGGCTGCGGCTGGACGGGATGTTGGAGATGAGCCTCAGCAGACACTTTCTGTCTGCGAGAAACCACTGGTCGCTTCGATACGTCTGCACGATGCTCCACGACAATGGCGACTTCATCCGGTTCACGGAGAAATACTGAGGACAGAATTATCTGAAACTAAATGTAATAAAAGAAGCTCAAAAAATGTTGATGATGATGCTGTCATTATGACACATACAGGTGAGGCGCTGAGGTGCACAGAGCCACAGAAACGCCACATCCTGTGGACTTCAGAGGAACTCATCCCGATTCCTTCCCACAGACATCAGGCTACGGTCTGTTCATACACTGGGAATTAAAAGGCTTTAGTACACATTACACAGACCCGAACAATAATCCACCATCTTTGTTACACAACAAAACCGATCTACTCACATGTTCTTGTTCTGCTTTGTGCTGCCTGCATTGGAGGTCACCACAGCAGCACTTCTTTCTATTCTAAATTTGGAAATCTCACAAACTGAGGAAGTGATTTATTGACCATTTTGTTCTGTCTTTCCAGTTAAGTGAAAGTGTTTTTTAAAGCTGTTAAGGTAAAAGTTTGAAGGTGTCACCAAGATTAAAACAGAGGGGGACTGTGGAGCTGGACCGAGCTCCCAGAACCAAAACTGCTTCAAACCATATCTTTTTCAGCAGAAATCTGTGTTGGTGTTACCGAAACTCATTATGTATCTTTTATGAGATGATGTGTTGGTTTTTTGCGTTGCACGAAAATAAAAAAGATATCGATGCACACAGACGTCCAGTTTCTCATTTATCAGATCTGATTTATTTGTGGGGAAAGCTGTTCTGCTGTCATAGTGTAAAAACAGCTGATATATTTGTGAAATCATTTTATTTCAGTTGAAGAGAGCACCATTTTTGTAATAAAGCAGACGATAACAGCTGACGTTGAACTCTTCAGGTGCAGCGGTCGGAGAATATGTGACGTACAAAATCATATTCAAAACAGCAGAACAAGAATAAAATTTGAGGCAAAGACGGAGCTTTGAACTTCCTGTCAGGTCTACTTGATCAGCTGGTTAATGAGGTGATGTTGAGAGTTCACACCGTTTCTTAAAGGAAACTGCAGCAAAGGATGGCGAGATCTCCGAGGAAGAACGAGGGGCGAACATGGCTGCAGTGTTCTTTAGCATACAAATAAGCCAATTCATCAAAGCCTTTCTCTACCAGAACAAACAGTAATTTTCCTGACAGTGACCCTGACGAACGGCTGGATGGAGACTGAGGTATCTACACTGTGGTCATCCCACAGACGGCACTCTGCTCAGCCAACCGGCTGCCTGCGGAGGACCCCCCCTCCCTCGCTCTCCACCGCTTGGTGGGGCTAATGAAAGGCCGGTGTCAAAAGTGTTGTCAGTCCATTCTTTGCTTGTTTGGGTTCATCTGTAGTAGAGGGGGAGGTGGAGGGTACGTGGCGGGAGGTGGTGACGGAGAGAGGGGGGAAAACAAAGTGATTGCATGATGGAGGAGGAGGTGGAGGAGCAGCCTCTCCAGGATGACCAGCAGGACCCATCACAGGCACTTTATTGATTTCTAGCCAGCGTGCTCTTTGTCAAAAATCAGATACAGTGCGAGCCCTTTGGACCTCACCACCTTTTAAAAGCACTCGCAGAGCTGCTGTGGCGCATGTAATGGAGGCGGCGCTCTTTGTGTGAGGGTCAGAGGGCGCCACGTTAAAGCACAAGCAGAGAGATGAGCCGAGCCTACAGCTCTGCGCCGAGATTGGCTGATTTGGATTAAAGAGTCTCCAAAGGTGTGCGATTATAATTAAAGGTAAGCCCGACTTAATGAAGCCGATGTGCGTTAGTTCTCCATCATTCTCTAGCTGCCGATGGCATGAGGACGACATGATGAAGAAGCTAAAACAGGTAAAATCGGTGACAGAGGAGGTAAACTGGAGGATGGAGAGGGAGCTGAGGTGGGTGGGGGTCTACTGTCCAACATCTCCACCTCTCCTGCTGTCCTCCACTCCGACACAGAAAAAAACATTATGCAGCAGCAGCCGGGCTTCCACTGAATCGCGGTGATTCATTGCCCAATTTTAAACTGCCAAGCTGTTAAATTGCATCAGGTCTGCCAAATTCATTCCAGGACTACGGAGGAGATATGAAAAATTAAATGTCATCTCGGCTGCAGTGGGAAACTTTCAGCTCTGCTTCGAGTGGGGCGCGAATATGTGAGATCCTGTGATGATCGATGGCCACGCGGGACTACACTTAACCTACTTACTGATGTCATGTTAGGCTTCAGGGCCTGTTTACTTTCAGCCACATGACAGGAAGTCATAAACTCCTCTTCTTCACTTTTCTTCATCTCCATCTTCACTGTGAACATTCAAGCTTACTCGTGTTTTAAACTGCTCCAAGTCTGCATTCGAGCAGCAACCAATGGGAGTGAACGGACATTTGAGGAGGAATAAACACAGTAGAGGGTTACCTAGGCAACCGGAGCCTGAATGCTCTGCTAGTGACCAACGATCAGGTAGACCAGGACCGGTGTCCTGCAAATTTTAAATGTGTCCTTGATCCAACACAGTTGACTTAAATGGCTAAATGACCTCCTCAACATGTCTGCCCAGAGAACTGGTTGCTTGATTCAGGTGTGTTGACCCAGGGTGATATCTAAAAATGCAGGACACCGGCCCTTGAGGCCTGGAGTTGTCCTCCCCTGAGGCAAACAGAGAACTTCTGGAGAACTTCCAATGTCTGGAATTTTTGATCCAGAGGGGGCACTCTTGAGCTCATCGAGAAAAAAGGGAATCTGTATGAAATCTGAAAACTTCAGGAACTAGAAGTCATCATTTGGAAACGGGCACCATGGAGGAAATCTGCACGTACTAGCAGAATGCTAATGTAGTAGCTTCACTGAGGACAAAAACGGAGGTTTTCAGCTCAGACTCGTAGTCCTCGCTGGATTTATGGGAAATTTAAAAAAAAAAGTTTATTCTAGCTCCATTCACTCGTACTCAATGAGGAACGACTGAAAGTGCCCCCTGCTGGATAGTGTCTTAACTCCTGTGGGACAAACAGGAAGTGGAATGTCTGCAATCATCAATTATATCTTTGTTTCAAAATCATCTTTCAGACTTTGAATCAAACCCGTTTCCAGATCATGTTGAAAGTTTTGTGCCATGTTTTTTGATTTTTTAATGGGATCTCTCTATGAAACTGTAAACTCTGGCATTCCCTCCTCCTCCCTCCCTCCCTCCCTCCCTTCTTTCTCCTGCTGCTTTATGCACTGTGAGGCAGCAATATTTATTATTATGAATATCATTTGTATTAATCATCAGGATAAATGACTGCTTGGCGATCTGAATGCCTCATTTAGAGAAACTTGGCTCCCATGTCACAGTTATAAATTACAGGCAGGCCAGTGCTTCACTTGAGGCCTTCTCCCCCCTCCTCCTGCTGCATGTACACACAGCTGTTGGCGTGTTTCACGTGTTGGACACACGGCTGACATAAGCCACATGCCCAACTGTATTAATGTGCGGAAGCAAATAAAGTTTTATCTTTTTTAATAAGTCGATTTATTCAAACACCAAAGCACATTGTTGAGTTCTGCACAGAAACAGGAAGTGTCATACCATCAAGCTAGTGCCCCAGAAATGCAGGAAAAGAAACACCTTGTCCTCACTTTTCAAAATAAAAGCCCAAGATATAAAGATTATATGTCTGCAGTTTACAAAATTATGCAAAAGAAATTTAGCATAATTCTGATTGTAGTATTTAAGTAAAATCATATCTTCGCTCTGGACCATTTTCAGGATTCATTAATTTTTAATCAGAGCCATAATAACAAGGAGGGAGATTCACAGGAAATGAAATAAGCACAGAGAAAGAAAAAAAAAACCTGGGATATCTGTGAAGGTTCTCAGCCATCTAGGTCTTCGTAGTCTAAGGAGCTATGAAAGAAAAGCATCTGGCCTTCTTTAGGTTTCCTTGAAGACGTTTCATCCGAGAAGCTTCTTCAGTTCTAAGAACACTTGGTGGAGGGTCCAAGCCCTATGGGAGTGTCCCCAAGAGGGTCATGGAAAAACCCCAGGGATTGATTCTTAGGTCCATGTACTGTACTGCACCCTCATTCTGCATTTAGACTGTTTCTTTTGTGAAGGTTGTGTTATTATTCTTTATAACTTTTAGCGTCTAAATATACTTAAAGTAACAGTTACACATCTAGTGGATGTGGATGTGTAACCTGCCGTGTTGCGCTGCTGATGCCGCAGCTGGGCCAAGGACACAGGCACACGATTGTGTTGGTTTTTGCAAACATTTAAATGATACATCAGGACAGAAGCTCAGAGATTAACAGATTATAGAGAGGCAGATGTTGCAACAGCCTTTATATATCTCTATAAGACAGTATTGTCTGAGTGGCGACACCTATCATTCAGGAGAATACTGCAGTGGCTACCTACGCCTTAACAGCAAGCATAGATAGAAGTGACTGTGTGATCATGTTTGGTGGTGTGTGAATCAACCATTGCAAAGGGTGGATGGCTACTGGCTGGGTATCCTAGCTACAGGGGCTACTGTGAGACAAGAGAGATCAAAGTCATTACATTTGGAAATCTAGACTGTTCCTCCATCGGCCACTGCAAGGATGTTGTTACTACTGTTTGTGTAAAAAAAGATTTAAAAGATGTACACAGTATATTTTAACAGGTATGAATAAAATTAACACTTAGCGATATATCAGCAATAAAAACACATATGTGTCAGTTAAATATTTTGCTGTATTTTACATTTTTACCTCAAGTTACCTCAAAAAGCTGCCAACTTTCATCTACAGTAAGTGTACCCAGATAACAAAATGACTTCAGACCAGCTGCATCCCGTAATCTTCCCCCACATGTGGACTGTCAGTCCACTCCTGTCCTCATGCTGGGTGAGCAGAGTTCACCTTTATTTACTCTCAACGAGGATCTAAAACTTTGCAAAGGGAGTTCCATATGAATTAGTGAGTCAGTGAAACTCACTTGTGACTGATGACAGTCGTGCTGATGTGAGTTGTTGAGGATATGCTAAACTTTCTGTTAGCTGTTGTTAGCCCTAATAAGCTGGTTTTAGGTGGCCTTAATCTAAGAAAGTAAAACTGTCTTAAAACTGACGGATAGCAAATAAACTCCCAAACTGTTCATCAGAGGGAACAGTTTGAACATTTGAGATTAACGTTAGTTGGCATAATCTTAGTTTATCGTCAGCCGTTGGTTTTTAGTCGGCTTGTCAGCTGTCTGAAGACATAAGGGTTACATGTCTAATTTGCTGAAAATAAGTATTTGTGACAATATCGGGAATGAATGAGCATGTTTATGCACATTTTTGTGTCGGTAAAACATCGGCGTGATACTTCAAGCAATCCGGTTCTTTAGTCTGACGTCATTGGCCGTTTCCGGGTCCAAACTTCGCTTCAGGTCCCAAAGTCAAACAAACACTGCAGCATCACTGAGAGTTAAAAACTGTCTATAATTCTTTCATTTTTAATAAAATGATCAGTGTTGCTGCTCCACCAGGTGTAACAATGGAGTTTAACATCCAGGTATCCATGAAAACAGGATTTATGAAATTTAACAGAGTTAGAAGTTAGCAGGAAGTTAGCTCGCTAGTTTCCACCTAAACATGATATAGCATGTTCTGACTGAGAGATTTCTGAAAAATTAAAATGTACAGCTCTGCTGTCACTTCCAACATAAATGAAGACAGAAAACTAAACAGCAGTGACTTTTGTAGGGTTACTGAAGTTGGGCTAGCTGGTATATAATGATGTGCTACGTGATTGCTAGCTACACAGCTGTGTTAGCATAACATAAACACAGTGAAGCTGGAGGACGAACGCTAGATATAAAGCATTGAAACATGTTAAAAACAACACAGCCTTAATAAATGCAGAGTAGTTTGGACCTGGAAGCAGGGTTCATACATCATCATTTAAAGACCAGATATGGTGGCTTCCACAAACCGCAAACTGCTCCTACGTATTTTTCATTTATCAGAATGCATCAATTTGTTGGAAGATGTAAAGACACACAAATCTATGTGTATTTATGTGCATATTGATATATCTGGCTCTCTTCCACAGCATGTCTTTTAAACTGTCTTCCTTCTCTCACTTCTCTCAGCCCCTCCCTGACCCTGGTTCTGCCAGAGGTTTCTTCCTGTTAAAAGGGAGTTTTTCCTTCCCACTGTCACTAAAGTGCTTGCTCATAGGGGGTCATATATGACTGTTAGATTCTTCTCTGTTTTTATTGTAGGGTCTACCTTACAATATAAAGTGCCTTGAGGCAACTGTTGTTGTGATTTGGTGCTGTGTAAATAAAATTGAATTGAAATAATCGAAATAACTTCCTGATGAAAAATATTTATCTTTATATTAAAGAATGCAAAGATAATTTAATCATTTGAACTATAGATTTAATGCTTATTAATTATTAAACATATTTTGTAACTCTCTAAGTAAACGTTCTCATCATCAACAGAAAGTCGACCCGAGTGTGGCTTCATTTATGAATGTATGAATTTAATGACAAAAACACAGAGCTGGACCAACATTAAGAGGACAGCTGTTTACAACCAGCTGAAATAGGAGGAAAATTATTATAAAATATTTCTTTAAAACAACAACAGTGCCAGGAAGTGAGCTGACTATCACTCGCGTTTCTGTGCCAAGGACATTTAGGTTTAACTCACTGAGCAGACAGGACGATATGAATGCTTAACCGGCCTTCCAAACACCTTTCAGATGAACTGAAAGAAATAAAAGCTGGACTAAAGAAAAAGCTGAAAGTATAATAAAGCAAAAGATCCTGAAATATATCTCAGAGATGTGCGGCAGAGAAGTGCAGTTTTATTTTACATTTGTCTGATGTGTGCACCCCCATTCATCGCTCCCTGTGATTAAATTATTCAGTGGTACAAACTACAATTATGCTTTATTAAAAATTATTAAAAATTCTCGCAGAGCTTTGCAGATGTGAAAGAATTTATTGCCTGCTTGTTTTTCTCATTTGCATCATTGATTTTGGTCGAGTGAAAAAAGCAGCGAAGCTCCTCAGAAAGACGCCGTCTCTTCATTGGAGTGAGGAGGAGGAGGCAGACGAATGCCGTTTTCCTCCATCGTTAGAACATCTGATTTTATTTACACATGTTTATCAACTCGTGAGATGGCTGAATGCGTGTTTATGTATTTTTTTAAAATCTTTTAAAGCCCGAAGAAGGTCAGGGAAGGAGGAAGAGTAACATCGAGTAAACGTCTCATTATCCCCTGAAACATGAAAATGTGAGCGTTAAGAATATGTTGGGATCAAACTCTTTATCTGGCATTTTGTTTAAAGGCGGCATTTCCATACATGAAATATAAATGTGGGATTTACACTTCAAAGTTGGGCCAATTACGTGAGCCATTAGTTGTAGTTGTAGCAGCAGGTTATGAATGATTTAGCAGTGGGTTTGTGTAAACTCGATTAAATTTCTTTTAAAGCGTCCGTGGCCTCGGCGCTTCGGAGGGGGGAGATGGGATCGAAGAGGGATGGAGTGACACAGAAAAAGTTGGAGAGGAGAGAAAGACGGAGTGTGCTGCTCTTCTGAATCTTGAGCAATGACCGGCTACTTTAGCAATTAAAATCCGGGGCAAAGACACAGCAGCTTGCTTTGGCCCACAGACTGGCCCATTCATCATCCCAACTGCCATAAAATAGCACTAGATGGATTCTTTGATTTTAGCTTTGGAAGAACATAAATCAAAATCTAAACCACAGCCTGTCACAAGTATCACCAGAATTATCCATTTGAGAGAGAGGAGAGCTGGAGGAGGCTTCAGAGATGCAGTGAGGGGACGTAGGCTCATTGTTTCCCCCTGCGGTCCCCCGGCGTCACACCCGGGCTAATCTATAAGTGTCTCGTAATGAGGCTTTTTCTACACTTCAGCACCGGCATTCATCAAACTGGGAGGGGGCCTAATCTGGGATGCTTTGTCATTTTCTTTTTTTATTTTGGTGTGTGTGTGTGGGGGGGAGGATAAGACCAAACATGGGCATCAGCTGCTAAAACAGACAAAGTGGATCACCAGAGTAGAGTGCTGCTGAGCTAATAGTGACAGCAGCATGGATTTGAATTTTCTTCAGTGGCAGGAGGAGTGAAATATTTTAAATATAAATCTGTGAGAACAAAGAGCTATCCAATTAATTACTGACGATTAAATGGCAACAAATAGATTAAATCCATAAAAGCACTGATCAGTTTCATCATCCGCACATTTGAACGAAATGGTGGAGGTATCAGCTCAGACACCTGCTAATCAGTCACATCCAATCAAAATCCTCAAATTTCACTGTACACCTAAACTGCAGCTCCGCCTTCCTCCTTCTTGGACGGTCTGTTAGTGACCTCACAGCAGCCATGTTATTGGTGACATGATGTCACTAAAATGCTCCAAAACACTCCAACAGCACAGTGCAGCTAGCAGAGAGCTAGCAGCTACAGCCGCCTGTGTCACCATGCACCTGCCAGTCAAAGTCGCCACTCCCCTAACAATGCAAACAATTTAAAGAGGTGAGTTTTACAGGTGTTGATAAAGGGGGAAATGATCAAAACAGTTTGCGTATCAGGCTGTAAAAATGTTTATTTCTGCTGTAAAGTTTGAAAATGTGAGTGTGTGGGGACCGACTCACTACTGCCTCTGCTGGACATCACAGGAACTCCAGCTTTGCTTTCTCCAGTTTCCAGCCCCACAGGTTGATACTTGGTTTCTGTTTTCTAACGATGCTCACCACAATCAAAGCCAAACAGTCTCACTCAATGAAAGTCAGATGGTGCCCAGTGAATGTAAAAAAGGCTTCATCACTCTCTTTCAGTGCTCGTTGTGAAGCTGTTTGGAGTATACACTCATTCCCCCCTTACAAACACATGCTGATCCCTTTAATAACCGATCCTAAAGTGTTTGGTATTGATACAGTTTATCAATGTCGAGCGATCCATCGGCCTCCGTCGCTCCACTGGCCTGCTGATTGGCGCCTGAGCCCAGATTAATCAGAAAGGGATTGGTTTGATTTGTGGTCCTCATTTGTATGTCTGTCTGAAAGAAAATGGAGGACAGCTGTCAATGCAGAGGCATTTATCTCTGTCATCTCCTCCCCTCCTCCTCCCTCCCTCTCTCTTCGTTACTGAGCTCACCACAAGGCGTCTAAAAATTGATAATTCTACTGTCTCAACCACTTAAGAGCAGATTCAATCAAAAATAAAGCAACACATAAAATGACCCATTTTAATTCCCCGCAATATGACGGCGACATTCAATTACATCCTGAGAATGGCACGTTTTTCATGGTGCCGATAATTAAAGTCTTATTTAATGTTTAAAGCATATTACTTCCCTTTATTAGACATCTCATAACAGAGTGAGACGCCATCAAGGTGCAACAATAAAACCATGCTTTTGTTTTTCATTTTATTACAAAAGCTCATCAGATGTGTCTCTGTGTGTGCGTGCGTGCGTGCATGCAGACCATTAAAGTTTTTTGTTTAGTGTAACCACCGGACATAGTAGTGTTAGACAGAAGAAGACTGTCGTAGTGATAGACATAGCAATACCAAATGACAGCAACAACAGGAAGTAGGAACACAAGAAACTGGAGAAGTACCAGGGGCTCAGAGAAAAGCTGAAAAAGATGTGGAGGGTGAAGGTAAGAGTGGTACCAGTGGTAATCGCAGCACTAGGTGGAGTAACTCCCAAACTAGATGAGTGGCTCCAGCAGATCCTGGGAACAACATCGGAGATCTCTGTCCAGAAGAGCGCAGTCCTTTGAACAACTAAGACACTGAGCAGGAACTTCAAGCTCCCAGGCCTCTGGTAGAGGACCCGAGCTTGAAGGATTGACCGCCTGCAGGGGCGAGAGGAGCAATTTCTATATAAAATATTATATATAATATCAAGTCAAGTCAAGTCATCTTTAATTATACAGCACATTTAAAGGACATCAAGTGTCGGCCAAAGTGCTGAACAGAGGGATAATATAATCAAATAAAAAGATGTAGATAAGATGAAAACATTATAGAAAACATAGTAAGACATCCATATACGTTTGTAAAGATAAATGTGTACATGCAAATATGCACATATATGTACAAAAGCACACATATGTGAACATAAAGTACGTGTATGTATATAAATTTTTATATATATATAAAAAAAATAAACAGCCAGCTCGCCCCTGCGGGCGGTTTATCCTTCAAGCTCGGGTCAATCCTTCCAGCTCGGGTCCTCTACCAGAGGCCTGGGAGCTTGAGCGTCCTGCAGTATCTTAGCTGTTCCCAGGACTGCACTCTTCTGGACAGAGATCTCCGATGTTGTTCCTGGGATCTGCTGGAGCCACTCGCCTAGCTTGGGAGTCACCACACCGAGTGCTCAGATTACCACGGGGACCACCGTTACCTTCACCCTCCACATCCTCTCGAGCTCTTCTCTGAGCCCTTGGTATTTCTCCAGCTTCTCGTGTTCCTTCTTCCTGATATTGCTGTCATTCGGAACCGCTACATCGATCACTACGGCCATCTTCTTCTGTTTGTCTACCACCACTATGTCCGGTTGGTTAGCCACCACCATTTTGTCCGTCTGTATCTGGAAGTCCCACAGGATCTCAGCTCGGTCATTCTCCACCACCCTTGGGGGCATCTCCCATTTTGACCTCGGGACTTCCAGGTTATACTCGGCACAGATGTTCCTGTACACTATGCCGGCCACTTGGTTATGGCGTTCCATGTATGCCTTGCCTGCTAGCATCTTGCACCCTGCTGTTATGTGCTGGATTGTCTCTGGGGCATCTTTACACAGCCTGCACCTGGGGTCTTGCCTGGTGTGATAGACCCCAGCCTCTATGGATCTTGTGCTCAGAGCTTGTTCTTGTGCTGCCATGATTAGTGCCTCTGTGCTGTCTTTCAGTCCAGCTTTGTCCAGCCACTGGTAGGATTTCTGGATATCAGCCACCTCCTCTATCTGCCGGTGGTACATACCGTGCAGGGGCCTGTCCTTCCATGATGGTTCCTCGTCTCCCTCCTCTTTCTTGGGTTTCTGCTGCCTGAGGTATTCACTGAGCACGCTGTCAGTTGGGGCCATCTTCCCAATGTATTCTTGGATGTTCGTTGTCTCATCCTGGACTGTGGTGCTGACACTCACCAGTCCCCGGCCCCTTTCCTTCCGCTTAGCGTACAGCCTCAGGGTGCTTGACTTGGGGTGAAACCCTCCATGCATGGTAAGGAGCTTTCTTGTCTTTATGTCAGTGGCTTCTATCTCCTCCTTTGGCCAGCCTATTACCCCAGCAGGGTACCTGATCACGGGCAGGGCGTACGTGTTGATGGCCCGGATCTTGTTCTTGCCGTTCAGCTGACTCCTCAGGACTTGCCTGACCCTCTGCAGGTACTTGGTGGTTACAGCTTTCCTAGCGACCTCTTCATGGTTCCCATTCGCCTGCGGGATCCCCAGGTACTTGTAACTGTCCTCTATGTCTGCAATGTTGCCTTCTGGTAGTTTGATCCCCTCCGTTCTGACTACCTTCCCTCTCTTTGTTACCATCCAACTACACTTCTCCAGCCCGAATGACATTCCAATGTCATTGCTGTATATCCTGGTGTTGTGGATCAGTGAATCGATGTCTCGTTCACTCTTGGCATACAGCTTGATGTCATCCATGTACAGGAGGTGGCTGACAACTGCTCCGTTCCGTAGTCGGTATCCGTAGCCAGTCTTGTTAATGATCTCACTGAGGGGGTTCAGGCCTATGCAGAACAGCAGTGGGGACAGAGCATCTCCTTGGTAGATCCTGCACTTGATGGTGACTTGTGCTATGGGCTTGGAGTTGGCCTCTAGTGTTGTGCGCCACATCCCCATTGAGTTCCTGATGAAGGCTCTTAGGGTCCCATTGATCTTGTACAATTCTAGGCATTCCAGTATCCAGCTGTGGGGCATTGAGTCATAGGCCTTCTTGTAATCAATCCAGGCAGTGCACAGGTTGGTCAGTCTGGTCTTGCAGTCTCGGCTGACTGTTCTGTCTACCAGTAGCTGGTGTTTTGCGCCTCTGGTATTCTTGCCAATTCCTTTCTGTGTCCCGCTCATGTATTGACCCATGTGCCTGTTCATCTTAGCCGATATGATGCCTGACAGGAGCTTCCATGTGGTACTGAGGCAGGTTATTGGTCGGTAGTTGGAGGGGACCGGTCCCTTCTTGGGGTCCTTGGGGATCAGGACCGTCCGACCTTCGGTTAGCCATTCCGGGTGTCTCTCGTTAACTAGCAGCTGGTTCATTTGTGCTGGCAGACGCTCGTGGAGTGCAGTCAGCTTCTTTAGCCAGTAGGTGTGAACCATGTCGGGCCCTGGTGCTGTCCAACTCTTCATACTGGAGACCCTTTCTTGGATATCTGCCACTGTGATGGTTACTGGACCCTGTTCAGGGAGGTCGCTATGGTCTGCCCTCAGATCCACTAGCCACTGTGCATTGCCGTTATGGGTTGCGTCCTTCTCCCATATGCTCTTCCAGTATTGCTCCGTCTCCAGCCTTGGTGGTGCTGTTCTCTTATTATTATTGTTCCCTTGCCACTGAGAGTACACCTTTGCTGGTTCTGTGGAGAACAGCTGGTTTATTCTCCTGCCTTCTATCTCTCTGGTGTACCTCCTCAAGCGGCTGGCCAAGGCTGTGAGTCTTTGCTTGGCAGTTTCCAAGGCCTCAGGTATGGACAGCTTGCTGTATTTCTTATGCACCTTCTTTGTCGCAGCTTTCTGCAACTCCGATAGTTGGCTAACCTCCCTCCGTGCTACTTTGATCTTGCCCTCTAGCCTCCTTCTCCATGGAGGGTACTGCCCCTTGTGGCTGTTCAACTTGTAGCCAAGCATCTCACTGATCACTGCTGCCGTATTGTAGATCAGCTTGTTAGTGTCGGTAATCGTGGTTGTAGGTATTGTCCGTAGTGCTGCATTAACATCATCTAGCAGACCTTCTGAGGGTACTTCACGTAATCTTGGTAACCGGCTGCCGGGGATCCAGGTTTCAAGCTTGGCCATGATCCTATTTTTCAGGTCAGTTCCTCTCTCTCTCTCTCTCTCTCTCTCTCTCTCTCTCTCTCTCTATATATATATATATATATATATATATATATATATATATATATATATATATATATATATATATAGCACTATTATATACAAAACACCAAAAAATTCAGCTGGACTTCTCCATTGATGTTCCTAATGTTCTATCTACATTTTTTCCACATACTTGTGTCCAGGTTACAAGCTCCAACGATGAACAGTCATGAACAGGATTATTATTTATGTCGCTCTCTTTCATACACACATCCACAAGATTGTGAATACAAGCAGCAGAAATTAGTTTTCTGCAATGGGCGGCTGGTCTCTTCCTTTTAGACAGGGTGAGGAGTTCAGTCGTTCGAAAGAAGCTGAGAGTGAAGGTGCTGCTCCTCCACAATGGAAGGGGACAGTTGAGTAGGATGCCCGACTGGCTAAGGTGCTCAGGGCATAGAGAAGGCCTCTTATTAGATCCAGGACTCACTGCAGAGATTATATCTCTTGCCTGGCCTAGAGAGGGAGGTGTGGATTACCCCTGCGACACAGCGTTGGATAAGTGGAAAAAAACTAATGGATGAATGGATGACTTTTTGATGATATTTTGAAAGTACACATGACAGCCATTTTAAAAAGATGGTTATCTTCAGCACTATTCTTCCTTCTGCAGCTGCTTTACTTCGTTAAATCCACTTGATCCAACAAAGAGTGCTTGTCCTTGAAGCTTTTTCCTTTGTGTGAACATCAGTGCGCACACAGCTGTGAAACTGCGGCACTCTAACACAAACTGAAGCCGTTTGTTGTTTCCACAGCCAGGCTGCGCTCTATTCACTGGCCCAATGAAACACAGCATTCATTAGGCCATTGATCAACGAGTCTCATCCTGTCACTGGATTACAGCTGGTCAGCGCCGCTGCCTACAAACACCAACACACACCGGCTCTGTGCTGAGATGCAGGCCTGTAAGTGGGGTCAGAGGTGGCTTGTAGTAATCCATCTAACCAGCGTGACAGCGGCAGCTAATAAATCACTTATTCATCGTTTAATCCATCGTCTGTCTGCAACAGAAAACACCTCGCCAAACATACTGGCTGCTCTCGCAGAGTCCTCGATATGCCGTCAGGAGCCAAAAGCCGGCCGATCCCAGTCAGAGTCTCTGCTGAAGGCTTCCATCTGTTAAACACAGTCTGCGGTGATCGAGAACGCCAGCTGAGGACAAATCATCAGCGAAGCAGTTTGTTCAGTTTAATGTCTCTGTTCTCTAGTACACCTCTCGGTTGCCTCCCTTCGTTGGCTCCCTGTCCGCTTCAGAATTAATTTTAAAATTTTATTGTTGACTTACAAAGCCCTGAATGGACAGGCTCCCGGGTATTTGTCTGACCTCTTGCAGACTTATACCCCCTTAGATCTCTTAGATCAAGTGATCTTTTGCTTTTAGCTGTACCAAGGTCGAGGCTGGTTTATAGAGGTGATCGAGCATTTGCAGTTGTAGTGCCTAAGCTGTGGAATAGGTAAGCGACTCATGTTGTAACTGATGTCAGACGCCGGAGATTTTGGCGGAAAATTAAAGCAAATGGTAGTTTAGATTTGAACAAATTCATTTAAGCTTCAGTATTACCAAATACACTTATCAATTGTCTTATAACTAACACTATTTGTCTAAATAATCTCCAACACCCTGGAGAACAACGAGGAGAGTTTAGAGACTCTCCAAGATTATATTGATCAGTGCTTTCAGGATCTCGTGATGAAGAAGACCCAGTGTGCAGCTCCCCCGGCCAAACCTGAGACGCCGTCGTCGAAAAGACAACGCCCGGCAGATTCCCCCGGCTCAACATCGCCAGCCGGCAAAGATATTGCTGACATACTGGAGTCAATCGACAAGCGATTGTCCAGTTTCGACGCAAGGCTGTCCTTGGTGGAGATTCTTCACCGAGAATTTAAATGCTTGCGAGAATCCCTGGAGTACAGCCAGCAGCAGGTGGAAACGCTTGCTGCTGAAAATGCCACGCTAAGGGAGTCGGTGAAATGTCTCACAGATAATGTTACCCAGCTCAATAGAGAAAATAAAAAAATAAAAGAAACAGTTATCGATCTACAAGCTCGTAGCATGCGTGATAATCTGGTATTTTCTGGTATTCCAGAAGCCGCTGGAGAGGACGCGGAGACCACGGTAAAAAGCTTCATCAAAACCCACCTGAAGCTGCCGGAGGACACTGTGAAGAACATCGTCTTCGATCGGGTACATCGCCTCGGCCCCATTCGGGCTACGGCCGGGAGACCACGTCCTATCGTGGCCAAATTCGGCCACTTCAAACAAAAGCAACATGTGAAAAGCCGCGGCAGGGAATTAAAAGGAACGGACTTCAGCGTGAACGACCAGTTCCCCAAAGAGATCTTTGAACGACGCAGGGTCCTCTTCCCAATCCGACGCGGCTTCATCCAGAAGGGCTCCCGCGCTGTCATCGCTGTGGACCGGCTGTACGTGGACGGACAGCTCCACCGAGACCCCAACATCACTCCGTGGCTGTATTAACCTCACACCAGATAAGAATCAGCTGCACCCTTTCCCTATCCACTCACACTAACTTGCATTAACATCTGTTTAACTTACCAGTATCAAATCGCATCTTAAAGTGTGATTTCATAGCAGAATTAACACCGTCACTCTCCGTCAGTGATTTAATTGGAATGTTTACGTTTTGTTTTTGTTTGTTTTTTCTTCTCGGTTTTTTTTTTCCTCTCTTTTCCCCCTCTTGGTTTTATGCTGCTCACCCCTGTCCTTGGTTTCTTTCTTTATTCCTTTCACTGCCTCGATCACCTGCTTCGACACTCATCCACAAACATCCTTTATTTCGACACATACGCACCATGCGCTCAACGGCAGCACATTTACATCAGTCAGGCAGCGCACACAGTCATATAAGATACACACACACTTAAGCCAAGCCTACTCACATTAGTAACTATGCATACACAAAGTCAGACTCAGGGAGCATCTCGCCACACATTTTTTCTCTCTCTCCTTCTCTTTATTTATGAACAAGTGACGTATTCTCTCCACCTGTCTAAGCGACGCACACAGCATACACCCCTAGTTATACACAAACATCTATGGGTACACTGAGGTTCATTACATGGAATATAAATGGAGCTGGCTCCAGAGTAAAGAGGTAAAAAATATTTAACCAACTCAAAAAACTACAGGCAGATGTTGTCCTTTTACAAGAGACCCACAGACCTCTTAGAGGTTCGAATGAACTTAAAACACCTGAGTTTCCTAATGTGTTCTCAGCTTGTTATAATTCTAGACAAAGGGGAGTAGCAATTTTAATACATAAAAATATTAATTTCACAGTACTCGATACAGTTATAGATCCAGAGGGCAGATTCTTAATCATTAAACTATCTATACTTGATAAAAAGCTATGTATTGCAAGTGTATATGGTCCAAATGATGATCCCTCATTCTTTCACGGTTTTTTCAGTGCACTCTCTGAACACTTAGATTGCACACTTGTTCTTGGAGGTGACCTCAACCTTGGACTAAATGAAGACATGGATAGGCTCAATACAGCAGGAACTCAGCGTAATTGGCAGTCCACAAATATAATCAAACAGTATATGAGCGACTTTGGTCTTTGCGATGCATGGCGCTCCCTTCACCCCACCAGTAAGGAATATACTTTTTTCTCACATGTCCATCACTCCTACTCTCGTCTGGATTATTTTTTGGTCAGCAGCTCACTGCTGAGCGACATTTCAGACACTGAGATTCACCCTATAGCTGTCAGCGATCATGGTCCTGTATCTTTAACACTAATGCACAAGAATAATACTACGCCAAGAAAAAACTGGAGATTTAATATATCACTACTTAAAGATGAAGACTTTATTAAATATTTTAAAAAAGAGTGGACTTTATATTTGGACTATAATGACACTCCCGAAACATCAGCTTCTGTTCTATGGGAAGCAGGGAAAGCTGTGATGAGAGGTAAAATAATTTCTTTCTCATCACATAAAAAGAAAAAAGAAAACAAAAATATTCAGGAATTAGAAAAAAACATCAAATCACTAGAAGAAGCCTACGAGTCCCACCAAGATCAGGAAACATTGAACAAAATACGCAAAACAAAACTAAAATTAAATGAGATAATTGATAAAAAAAAAAAAAAAAATTCTTAGTACAAAGACTACGCCTACAAAATTATGAACATGGTAATAAATCCGGTCAATTTCTAGCAAACCAGCTAAAAATAAATAAAGAAAAAACAACTATATGTGCTGTTCAAGATTCATCTGGGAACACAATATATGATCCGATACAAATAAACAACATTTTCAGGGATTTCTATAAAACGTTGTATTCACCACAAATAAACCCATCTAAAAAAGAAATTGATCAGTTTTTGGACAACATAACTCTTCCAAAATTATTAGACACTCAAGCAATGGCACTGGATTCACCACTGACACCAGGTGAACTCCAGGAAGCCCTGATAAGTATGCCCAATAATAAGGCTCCAGGTCCAGATGGCTTTCCTGCAGAATTCTACAAAGAATTCTGGTCGATTCTAGCACCAGTTTTCTACAGAACGTTGTTGGAAATTAAAGAAAAGGGCAGACTTCCATCAAATATGAATTCTGCAAACATTAATCTCCTGCTAAAACCAGGCAAAGACCCTGTATATCCCTCAAGCTATCGTCCAATATCCCTTATAAACGTAGACCTTAAAATAATCTGCAAAGCTCTCTCAAAGAGACTGGAGAAAATAACCCCCCTCTTAATTCATCCTGACCAAACTGGTTTCATAAAAGGTAGGCACTCATCAACAAATACACGCAGATTACTTAATTTGATAGACTACTCATACAGTAAAAACCTAGAAACTACAATATTCTCTTTAGACGCAGAAAAAGCATTTGACAGAGTTAACTGGAAATTTCTATTTGCAACTTTACACAAATTTGGTTTTGGATCCTCTTTCATAAACTGGTTAAAAATATTATATAATTCCCCAACAGCTTGTGTTAGAACAAATGACCAGACATCCTCCAGCTTCTGTCTCTTGAGGGGCACCAGGCAGGGATGCCCACTCTCCCCTTCACTGTTTGCAATTTTTATTGAACCACTAGCAGCAGAAATTAGACAGAATTCAGTAATTAAGGGCATAAAATGCAAGAACGTGGAACATAAAATCAGCCTTTATGCGGATGATGTGTTACTCTTTCTCCAAAATTCACAAACCAATATCTCTGGGGTGATTGAATTGATAAACTCTTTTGCAAGAATATCAGATTACTCAATTAACTGGTCAAAATCTACAGTTCTACCGATTAATTGCTCCCTCCATAATTCCTCTTCTACACCACTGCAATCGGGAAATATAAAATATTTAGGTATTAATGTTTCTCCCAAGCTTGCAGATCTAACTAAATTAAACCATATCCCACTTTTAAAGAAGGTAGAAGATGATCTGGCTAGATGGAAATGTCTACCCATATCACTCATGGGAAGGGTTGCCGCTATAAAAATGATGGTCTTACCAAAAATAAATGATTTATTCTCAATGATCCCAACTAAACTGCCACAAGATTGGTTCAGATCTCTAGATTCATGTATGTCCAAATTCCTTTGGAAAAATAAACCCCCACGTATAAGCTTAAAAACACTACAAAAGACCAAGGATAAAGGAGGACTAGAACTGCCTAACTTTCAGCACTACTTCTTAGCCAACAGGCTTCAGTTTATCTCAGGATGGCTAAAACATACCCTCTTAGATGAACCTTGGCTAGACGTAGAACAAGCACTTTGCAATAATCTAGAGATCTCAGACCTACCATTTATCAGCTCAAACATCCAACGACATGAATGCTTTAAAAGCATCAACATCAGCTCTTCTCTGACAGCATGGTGGGAGTTTCTAAAATTGACGGCGTCTTCATTAATCCCATGCAAACGTACACCTATCTGGAACAACCCTGACATATTACAAAACAATAATATGATAAACTTTTCAGATTGGAGTGGTAAAGGAATCAAATATTTAGAACATATACTAGAAGGAACAGAATTTATCTCATTTGACGGACTAGTTACACAATATGGGATCAACAAGAAAAGATTTTTAGAATATCAACAAATTAAATCCATAGTAAAAAAGAAATTTAAACTGGGTCAAGTTGAACTACAAACACCACCAAGTGTGGTTCAATTTCTTACTCTTAAAACCCCCAAATTACTATCCAAAATATACAGAATGCTTTCTAAAACAGATGAATCAATATCACTTCCTATTGCAAAATGGGAAGCGGATTTATCAGTTAACTTAGACCTAAACTTCTGGTCTCAGATTTGCTTAAAAACCTTTCATCTAATTAGAAATCCCAGTCTTCAATTAATTCAATACAAAATATTACATAGAGTGCACTATACAGGTCATCGGATGTTCAAGATGGGCTTTACGTCTACCAACAACTGCTCACACTGCCAAACCAATTCACCGGACAATTATATCCATGCTCTTTGGTTCTGTCCACCAGTTCAGAAGTTTTGGCGCGAGATATGTGAAGACTTATCGAAGTGTCTGAAATGTAACATCCCAACTTCCCCCTTAGTGTGTTTGTTGGGCAGCTTAGATAATGTCACTTCAGAAAAGAATATAGCCCATATGGTTTTCACTGCCCTATGCATAGCCAAGAAAACAGTCCTCATGAACTGGAAAAATAAAAATAATCTTAATTCTAACCAATATAGAAATTATCTATTAGATTACATTAGTCTTGATACAGCCTCTGCCACCACATCAGATCAATTGCTCTGGGCTCCTTTGATCAGCTCCATCACCTAGTGGGGGTGGGGGGTCATAGTTTGGTCCCGCCTTCACTGTTGTGATTGGTGTGGGGGTAGGGACAGGCTTAGGGCGTCGGCGGGTTCCCCGGAGGCATCTTCCTTGGGGGGCTCAGCCCGGGGTAGCGGTCATGTCCGGTTAGGGGTTCTGTTGGCTCTCAGGTGACTGTTTCCTCGTGGCTGCGTGCAGCGGGGCTAGGGGAGGGTCTGTCCCGGGCTCTGTGGGGCCGGGAGGCGCTGCTGCACTGGGCCTCGGTCTGGATGGGCCTGGGCCCCCTTTCCCTGGCGGGTCGCGGAGTATGGGGGTGCCTACTGGGGTCAGCGGGGGAGCTGGCCCCAGGGAGGGGTCACTTGCCCCTCCCTTCCTTCCCTCCCCATCTCCAGCTGCCTCCCTCTTCCCGCTCCACCACAACCACCCACACATGCAGGACCTTGGAGTAGGGGTATGTCACCAGGGTGCAGAGGAGGCCCCCCCGTCCCGTCCCCTTCTGGCTGCCTCTGCCTCAATTTTATCCCACAACTTAGATGTTCACATTACTCACACTCTCATTACACATACATATAGGATCTTGGGGGCGGGCACGATACACGGAATCCAAAGTACCATCAGGGTGTACACCCCACCCCTGGCGTCGTTGCCCACCTCTCAATGTTAAATACACGTAGACATTGAGGGCTAGCAGGAGGGACCATGCGCTTACCTGCTGCTCTCTGGCAGGTAGCTCCATGCCCTCCTGGGTTTTAAATGCACCTTAGAACACACATGCATCAACACTACAATGAGCGGGTGGAGGGAGGTTTGGAGTCTTCTCTCACCCCATTCTCTGCGACCTGCTGGAGTGGGGGGGGGGCTAGGAGGAGGAGTTGGCCGTCCGACTGCGGTCTGGAGTGTGGGGCCTCCCTGCTGCTGCGGAGTCGGGGCGGTCTGCCTCCCCCCACCACAGGGAAAAGGGTAACACCACCTGGGTCTGGGTGCAGTTCCCCCTCCAGGGGCAAGGGTACCTAGACCCGGTTTGTAGAGTACGCTTGGGGAGTGTGATCGTGTGTACAACGTCTCTTTATGTCTGTCTCCACGTTGGTTGAGTGTGGAGTAAGTGCATATGAGAGCATGAGGGTGGGAATGGATGTTTGTATCTGTGTGTGCCTGTATGTCTGTGTCTATATGTCAGGTTGGGTGTCAGGCGCCACCTCTCTGGGGACATCTTAGGCCCTCCAAGGTTTGGAGGCCTATCTCCCCCTACCACCACTTCCCCTGCCAGTGGCGGACTCCCTCAGACATCGGTGTGTTGGTGGTTCTTTGTGTCCGGGGGTGGGCGTCCAGGTACACACCGGCTCACTCCTTGGCGGCCACTTATCGGGGCCTGGAGCCTGGGGCTCGCTGGGGCCACTTCGGAGGTGGGGTGCCCCTGGCCTCTCGGCCTGGGGCTCGGTCACTCAGGCACGGCTGGCTGCCGGCGGAGCTCATGGGCGCGTCACTGTAACTCCCCCTGGCTTCTGCTCCGCGGCTGCTGAGTGAGCCCTCATCTGGGACTCTCCTCAGCTCTTTCCGGGACAGTGGCGCGGCTGCCCCTCTGTTGGTCTTCCTTGGTCTCTTGTGTTCTGGGGGCCTCTGGATATCTGGAGTTTTCATCTCCTCCATACCTGCTTCATGCCCTGGAGGACGGGGCTGTGGCCCCCCCCACACCCTCTAGCAGATCATTACATGAAGGAACCTTTTAAAAAAACAAGCGCGTCCATGCTCACAGGTGTACACACGGGTGATCACACCCACAAACTACACCCTTTTTGGCTCCTACCTCAAAGCACACTGTGTTCTGTTGATCTTATGTGCTGCACAATAATGTTTAATATTTAGTATTTACTGTCATATTCCCATAGATCATTGTGATGTTGTTTATTCTATTACTCTTGTTCTCCTCCACCATCATCCCCATCGCCAAGAAGACAGCTGTGGCCAGCCCAAATGACTACGGGACTGTTGCACTTACGCCTGTAGTGATGAAGTGCTTTGAGAGACTGGTCTGTCAGCACATCAGGGCCGGTCTGCCTCCCACTCTGGACCCCCACCAATTTGCCTACAGGACAAATCGTTCCACCGAGGACGCTATCACCATAGCGCTCCACACTGCGCTGAGTCACCTGGAGCACCGAGGAAGCTATGTGAGAATGCTCTTTCTGGACTTCAGCTCAGCATTCAATCATATCATCCCGGAGATCCTGGTCCAGAAACTGTCTCACCTGGGACTCTCCACCCCCATCTGCCTCTGGATCAAGGACTTCCTGACAAATAGACCACAGTCTGTCAGACTCGGCCCCCACCGGTCCAGCACCATCACACTCAGCACCGGGTCTCCACAAGGATGTGTTTTGAGTCCCCTCCTGTTTACGCTCTACACATCCGACTGCTCCCCTACCCATCTCTCAAACACCATCATAAAGTTCGCGGATGACACCACAGTGGTTGGACTCATCTCAAGGGGGGATGAGTCGGACTACAGAGATGAGGTCAACAGACTGACTGAGTGGTGTTCAGTTAACAACCTCCAACTGAACACCACGAAAACTAAAGAACTTATCTTGGACTTCAGGAAGGGCAGAGCAGACCCGGCCCCACTTTACATTCACGGGAGCTGTGTGGAGAGGGTACACTCCATGAGGTTTCTGGGCGTGCAGATATCTGATGACCTCTCCTGGACTGCAAATACTACAGCGGTGGTTAAAAAGGCCCACTTTCTGAGAGTGCTCAGGAGGAACAACCTGGAGGAGAGGCTGCTGGTGACATTTTACAGAGCCACCATAGAGAGCATCCTAACGTACGGCATAACAACATGGTATGCAGGGTGCTCAGCTGCAGACAGGAAAGTACTGCAGAGGGTCATCAACACAGCCCAGAAGATCACTGGCTGCTCTCTGCCCAGCCTGGAGGTCACTGCAAACTCTCGGTACCTCAGCAGAGCTGGCAATATCATCAAGGACCACTCTCACCCCAGCAACCAACTGTTTGAACTATTACCGTCAGGCCGACGGTACAGGTCACATAAAACCAGGACAAACAGATTCAGGGATAGCTTCTTTCCCAGAGCTATCACCGTAGTAAATAAGCACAAAAACAATTGAACCTATTCCATACCGTCACTGTCATTATATTATGCTGCTATTCATACTGTCATTATATTAATGCTGCTATCCTGTATATATTGTACATACTATTGTTTGAGTACTTACGATTGGTTTTTTTGTACTTTTTATATTTTACATTTATATTTATTATTGAAACTTGCACCAAGGGAGTGGCACTCCAATTTCGTTGTACTCTGTACAATGACAATAAAGGCTATTCTATTCTATTCTATTCTATTCTATTCTTCTGCTTGTTTTCTTTTTTCTTTCTCAGCAGGTGATCCAGGTGATTGATATATGCATTTTTTATTTCTTTTTTTTTTCTGCCCGTTCTGTTGGTTTTTGTCTTTTGCCCTTCTCCCCCGTCCCTCTTCTCAGCTGTTTCTCTTTCCCTCTTTCGTTCTCCCCTTCTTTCCCCCAGTCAAGTCTGTCCCGTATTCAGTAAGTGAAAATAAAATAAACAATAAAAGGTGAATCAAATGGACCATTACGGCAAGGCTGGGATGGTCAATTTGGTAAAGTAAATCCGTTGGGCATCTTTCTTTGCCTTTAGACAACAATTCTGATGGCAAAAGAGCCAAACGGGACAGGCAAAAAAAAAAAAAAAAAAAAGGAATAATTTACCCCTACACATCAGACAGGCTCATACTGTCAATCTTTTTAAATCTTATCTTAAAACTAGAGCTGGCCCGATCCGATATTACGTATCGGTATCGGTCTGATACTGACCTAAATTACTGGATCGGATATCAGAGAAAAATAAAAAATGTAATCCGATCCATTAAATATCACGAAAGCACCTCACAAAACTTGCAACACGCCGTAACTCACCTCAGAACGTTAGCACGTCGGAGCAGTATGCATCACGTGATAGAGCGGCTGTGGCATGCGGGACCTGTAGGTGGTCTGGATAGCATTTGGAGCTTCGCTAGCAACCCAGCATTTCATCTCCGACAAAGTTATCCCCGAGAGAAGTAAAGCAAGTGTGTAAGTCCATCTCTGAATGTAAAGCATTCCTGAGTTAACAAGCGACTGCCTCTTCTTGCTGCTACTTTAATCATGAAACTGCTTAATGATCAGCTGATCGGCTTTTCTGTCGCGAGTCCGTCTCTCTGGTTTGTTTTTGGCCCACTTTGCACCAGAAAGAGGAAACCAGCGGCTGAACAACAGCAGCACGTTTAAGCTCGATAAGCTGTTGTTAGAATGTATTTAATATTACTTTCTACTCGAGGATCTTTTTCTACGTAGCTGACGGCTGGTAACTGTGCAGGGGCGGATCTAGCAAAGTTTAGCCAGGGGGGCCGATAGGGCATTAACAGGGAAAAGGGGGCACAAAGACATACTTTTCTTTCTTATTCTCATTTAAAATGTCGAGCTTTTAATAAATAATTATCTGACACCCAAAGTTTTAATTTGATGCAAAATGAATAGAAGTCCATTACTGTATATAGTAACTATTAAGTCTAATATACCCTATAAAGATGTTGAATCTATTTAATATTTCTTGAAAAAAAATTGATTTCTGTGCATTTTTTTCACACTGCATCAAATTAAGGTTGATTACGTCGATTAAGCATCATGAGGTGGAGCGTGAGGGGTGGTTCCCTATTTTTTATTTATTTATCTTTGTTGTTGCTGGGAGTTGGAACCCTATTAGTTAGGTTGCTTAATATTTACGCTAAGTACTCTTTAAAATACCAGAATAGGGAGGATGGTGCAGGTTTAAGTTTATTAGATTGATCAGTATTGCTGAACTATGAAATATTTTTTTTGCATACAGGTATAACAGAACAGCTTTAGTGTAGTTGTTGTTTTAAACTTGAGTATGAACTTGTATGAACAAAATGCAGCAAGATATTTAAAAAACAGTTTTGTTGATTTAAAAAACACTATATCGGATTCATATCGGTATCGGCAGATATCCAAATTTATGATATCGGTATCGGTATCGGACATAAAAAAGTGGTATCGTGCCATCTCTACTTAAAACGCATTTTTATTTACTGGCTTTTAATACAGCATGAGAGTTATTTGTTAATTCATATTTGGTGTTTGCTTTTAATACTCTAAGTTGTTTTATTATGTATGTTGTATTCTTGTACAGCACTTTGGTCAACTCTCCTGTTGTAATTAAATGTGCTATATAAATACTTAAACTATTAAACTAAACCTGTGTCAGGTAACGTTTTTCATCTGGTAAACACTTTTTGACTTTCATGGACGCAGAGTGAAGTACAGCTGCCAAGACAAGCGAGACGATCGATTCAACCCACTGGATCCTGAGGTGAGCAGGTCATCTACTAATCAGAAGGTTTGATCCTAGGCTGCTCCAATCGACAGGACAAATATCCCCGGGCAAGATGTTGCTCTCTGATGCATCCCCTCAAGTATGACTGTGTGATTGGTTGACAGAAAACACTTAGGTAGAGGTAAGTCCTGTAAAGCACTTTGAGAGTTCAAGTAGAGTTGAAACGCGCTATTTAGGATTCAACCGCCGAAGGTGATGTTTCCTTTCAACTCAGCAACTTCTCAGGTCTACTCATAAACCTGAGGAAACACCACAGCGGTAAAAATTCTGTTAATTAAACATCAACCTGATGGACTTTTAAAGGGTTCAAAGACAGAAATGATTTACTTTCAGAAATCAGCCCGAGCAGGGAGAAATGAATCTGTGCGTCCCGTCAGGTGGACCTGGGCTAATATCAGACTTACTTGCACCAGAAATGAGTAAATGTGGGCTGATATATTTCCGTGGAGTTTAAATGAATTGTTTCAGAGAAGAAAGATCTGAGGTGAAGTTTCTTCTCCACACAGTTCAGTCATGTATAAAAACTCGTGTCCGGTCTCTCGAATTAACGCTGCATTCAAAGCCCTTCACTCTGCAGCCTTAATTTGGTCTTCCTCTGTTCATCTCCAGCCATCGCTCCTCTTAATTCACGCTCCTCCAAAGCATGTTGTCTCACCTGACAGGAGGGAGAGAATGGTACAGTTTAATTACCAGGGCTGACTTGTAAGTGCTCTGGTGGGGAACTACATGACCGAGCTACAAGAGACAGCTCCGCTCCATCCCATTAGAGCGGGAACAGAAGGAGCCGCTTCCTCTCGCTGTCCCACAGTCCTTCATTCCTCATCCTCCTCACCTTACTCCTCTTTGTTTTTGCTTCCGTGTGCTCTGACGACATCAGGGAAGCGTTTGTGAGATGAGACGGTGACCTCTCACCTGTGATTGAAAGTTGTCATGTTAAGAACACAGAAAGAGGCTGACGGTACAAAAAATAGCTTTTAGGCTCATATTCCCTCCAACATGTCACTCTATGAGGAGGAGGAGGAGGAGGAGGAGGAGGAAGAAGGAGGGATACTGGCACCTAATTACAAGGAGCACACTCAGCTGCTTTTATCAGTAATTGGACTATATAGGCCTTCATTATAATTTACTTTCTCCCCCAAACTGTGATAATGCAGACAAGCAGAACTGAGTGGGCCTGTTAGTGGCCCAGAAACTGACACCAGTTAATGGTTAATTATAATGACTAAATTAAAGGAGTGACGGTGAGAGAGCCCAGGCACTTCATTTAAGAGGATCACTATCAGAGAAAACTCCCGAGTTCAAAGAAGAAGACGAAGAAGAAACCTTTATTTTGGAGCTTTTTTATTGGATGCTGTCGCGTTATTACTGAAAACATATTTTCTCTCGGTGCATCTCACTTTAAACACTGATTTAGAAAACACACACACACACACGCTAACGAGCAGCAAACATGCCGCAGCTGCAGTTAACCCTTTGAACCCTGCACTATTTCACACATAACAGAGGCACCGCACAATAAATGAGAGTAATAATGATCATTAAAACTGATTGATTTTTAACAACACTGCAGGGATGATCATTTTAAACTCACCAGGGTCACACCAGCTCCAATCGGAACATTTTTACAACATTTTAAGATCAGCCCTCTGCGATTTGCAGAAACATATTAGAAATGATCAGCGACAGTCAGACACAGTTCCTAGTTACAAATATAATTAGAGTACAATCTGGAAACTTCAGATTAGACCTACTAAACACTGGACAGAAGATTATAGACATCTGTTCTTGACATCGATATGACGTCCAAACGAGGAGCACAGAAATTGTTTAGTCACACAATTGGAACGTCTGACCGTGACCCAACCTGGACACCAGTTTCAATATTTAAACTTTGGAGTGGGTCGTTTTTTGGACATCTACGACAGGTGCGGGGAATTTACATCATTAATACATTTATTTTTGTTATTTAAAAATATCAATGTTGTTGTTATCAACATGAAATATGAATAGAGCTCATTTATAAACAAACACGGTTTATTTGGATTAGCCTGTTGATTTATTCAGTACAAGTTTCTTGTTTTTCTTTAACTTTAATTTGTTTCAATCAATCAACTTTTTCGTAACCAGGTTAAAACTGTCCGGTATTAAAATGTGTTGAAATATCAAATAAAACAATAGGATAAAAATTGGAATTCCCTTTAAAAGGAGTAAAATGTGTTTAATAAGTTTAAAAGGGCATTTGCATCCTGTACATACGCTGTTTGAATGTAAGGAGCTTTGTAAGAGTAGGCGAATGTGGCTGTGATCGATGGCAGGACGGAGAGATTTTGTGACAACTGGACTATCTGCACGGCGGTCTTTGGTGATGAGCACATTTTGCAGACTGTCTGTGAGAAGCTGGATATATTTCTGCTCCACATCCAGTGAGCAGCTGCTCACTTTTGTTTCAGCTTAGAAGCCTGCGCCATCGCAGATGTCCGCTGATCGCTCTGCACTCCTTCACACATAACTGTTTCTAAACAGAAAACATGCCTCCAACCTCAGCAAACATGGGACTACAGAGCCTTCAAAGCATTCAAAAAAACATGTCTAAAATGGCCACTGTGGAAGCGAAAGCTAAGAACATGGAAACAAAACTTCCAAAACAAACAGGAAACATTACGAGACGCAGAGATGACATGAATTTAACCAGCACCACAGAGACATAAAGCATGTCGGGTAGACACGAAGCAGGGAGACTTAGAACAGGGGAGAAGATGCAAAAGGATCTGCAAAGCAAAGGACTAACACAGCAATCTAGACATCGTAGCACTTAATAAGGTAAACTAAACACAAACTAGAACACGAATAGCAAACAAAATACAATAAAACTCAAACACTGGGTCACACGACCCGTGACAGACGCTCAGTAGCCTCGTGTTACAAAACACCCGCTGCAGTGGATGATAACTGGACATGTAAAGATGACATATAAAAGACGTAACTTTGTGCACAGAGAATTATCTACTGATTTTTGTTTTTTGTCGTGGTTTAACTATAATCAAGTTGAATAGAAGCAACTTTTTTTTTTCATTTTGTGACTGGGAATCTGAGAGCTTTACTTTATTATTCAGAAACAGTCACTAGTTGTCTGTTGCATCATGAATTTTTTAGTTTTGGGATTTTGTAAAGCACTATACTTTTTTAACTAGCCAATATTCTGACATTTTTCAGTGTGACTATGCCGAATTTCAGATCCTGATTCATTTGATGGAAAAAAAAAACCCCAGTAACACATTCAGGATTTTATCTTCAATAAGTGTTTGAGATATTCACACTCAGATTTATATGTACGAACAAAGGTAGACAGACCATTTTAAAGTATATATATTTTATATTTAATGTATGAATCTAAAGTTTCACAACAATCATACAGTCACTCTGGCTGTGCTACCTGCTCAGGTCACATGCTAGTCTGGTGCAGGTGTAACAGGTGGAGTCATATCAGATTAACATTGATGTTTCACTGAACATCATGTGTGAGGCGTGCGAAGGCAGATCCCCTTCAAGATTATCTTCTTGTGCACCGTTTCTATTTACAGGTCTCTCCCTGAAGTGCGGCTCTGACCTGCACTTCCTGTGGAGGATCATTGCCGCTGCCAATGAAAGCAGACCAAGCAGTCCACAGTTTTTTGGATGGAGACTGGTTGTTGCTTTTGCTTTCACTCACTGGCTACGGCACTTAAAACTCCTCCCTTAGACGCTGGAAAACACTTTGGTGTGGGTTAAAACACACCCCTTCAAACAGTAACCCTGCCCACTAACCAATGATGTGCAGCAGCGACCAACCTGTACGACGCCTCCTTTTTATGCCCCTATCTAGGGGTACAGGAACGTAGCATAAGAGTTAAAAAAGGAATTGACCCCGCCCTGGTCCCCAAAACCATACACGGAAAAACAATTTCGTAGTGAACGGTGGTTTATTTTTCTACACTGAAGAAAGAAGGGCATTTCGAAAGCCAAAAGGCATGATCATTGCAGGAAGTGATCAGGGGTGACAAAAGCGGAAATTTCAGATGCACGTGGAGTGAGGGGAACTTGCCAATCAACACAGTCTTCCATGCGGGGAAGAGGATAGGAGTCAGGTTTGGTCACACTGTTCACTTTTCGGAAATCGGTACAAAAACGTGAGGTTTTGTCTTCCTTCGGCACAAGAAGACATGGGGAACTCCAGGCACTAGAACTAGGGACAGCTAGACCAAAAGTGCGCGTTTTGTAGGGTTCACACGATAAGCGTGTTGTTTGATCGGAGGGTGGTCACCTACATATGTCATGTTCAAGGACAGTAGTGCAAGACGGAGTCTCAGCAAACAGGGATGGGAAAGTATTGATCAGAGAGCACACATCATTCCGGCCAGGCTCATCTAAATGTTTTAGGTGGGATTTTAAATTATCTAATATTTCAGAGTTTCTGAGTCGGGAGCAACCCTCAGCACAAACGAAAACTAAGCCATCACTTTCTGGGCTATACTGAGACAGGGATGCTGGCACAACTATCGGCACGGCAGATGGCGTGGCGGGGGATGAAGAGGAGTTTACCTGCGTGCAATTTCGCATGCTTTATGCAGACACTTCCTAAAACAATGTAATACGTTCTCTCGGGGATCGCTGTGTCGGACAGATATTTCTCTTTAAGCAGCCACAGCCACTGTGTGTCCAAACACCAGCTCTGCAGGACTGAAACCCATGGACTCCTGCACACTCTCTCTCACCGCTAGAAGGAGAAGTGGCAGACCCTCATCCCACTCTCTTCCTGACTCGAGGCAGAACTTCCTCGTCATGGCTTTTAATGTTTCGTGGAAACGCTCAAGCGCACCCTGTGATTCAGGATGATACGCACTGGATTTTTGATGCTTTATGCCAAGCAATTTTAAGACCTGAGCGAAAATCTTGGACATGAAGTCTGAACCTTGATTCGTTTGAACTGATTTAGGCAAACCAAAAGTGGAGAAAAAGTTTACTAATCCTCTGACGATGGCTCTGACTTTGATAGTGCGTAGCGGAATATCCTCGGGGAAGCGTGTGGCGGCGCACATCAAAGTCAAGATGTACTGATGTCCTGACTTTGTTTTTGGAAGTGGACCTACACAATCAATGATTATGTGCTCAAAAGGTTCCCCTAAAACCGGGACAGGATGCAATGGAGCGGGAGGAATAACCTGGTTGGGTTTTCCACTGACCTGGCAAATGTGGCAAGAACGGCAGTACTTTGTAACATCAGACTTCAAACCTGGCCAGAAAAAGTGACGCAGAATGCGATGGTAAGTTTTCCTAATTCCTAAATTCCAGAGAAACTGTCATGTGCAAGGGTGAGTACTTGGGGTCGGAATTTTTGCGGTACAACCACTT
Source organism: Rhamphochromis longiceps (assembly GCF_057381845.1). Taxonomy (NCBI): domain Eukaryota; kingdom Metazoa; phylum Chordata; class Actinopteri; order Cichliformes; family Cichlidae; genus Rhamphochromis; species Rhamphochromis longiceps. The sequence continues at coordinate 621,461 of NC_140557.1, read as the reverse complement.
GTTGAAATACGTTTCAGCCAGTTTAGTATTTAGTATCTACTGTTATCTACGGCTAGGGTCACTGCGAGCGCGCACCCCGACTGTTACCGGGCCCGAAACGAGAGGCGACTGTAGGAAAACTCTGTGCAGCGGAGCTCGTAACACACTCATTTTCACTACCCACACAAGAGCATCAGCACCACAAAACAAGTTTCTAGAAAAAGGCAGCGCGCTTTCCAAAATGAGAGACTGGGCAGCCCCAGTGTCACGCAAAATTAAAAAAATCGGCACACGATCCTCCTCTTTCCCAGTTAGTGAGACGAACCCTTTAGAAATGAAAGGGCGGTAACTGCTGTCAAGACTGTCATTTCCTGGTTCATCACTGATGGGATTAGGAGTAGAAACCAACCGAACGAACCCAACACTTTTTGGTTTTTTCGATGTTTGAGTTTGCGACGAAGCGACGGACAACTATCAATGAGATGGCCAGTATCATGGCAATAAAAGCATTGTCGGACGGTCATGGGACGGTCAAGGGCGCGTTTGACGCTTAGGAGAAACCCTCAAACTCCTCGCAGGTTTAGACAATGGAGCACCTACACGGCGCACAGCTGAAAACGTAGCACGATGGGTCAACACAAACTCATCTGCGAGAACAGCAGCTTTAGACAACGAATCCACCTTTTGCTCATTGAGATACACAACAACATTCTCTGGAAGACGCGTTTTGAATTCTTCCAACAGAACCAATTTTCTTAGCTGAGCAAAGTCCTTCACTTTACTTGCAGCTAACCACTTATCAAACAAGAGTCTTCTCCCTGGCAAACTCTACATGTGTTTGGCTGGCAGATTTTTCACATGACCAAAACCTCTGGTGATATGCCTCAGGAACTAGCTCATAAGCCCTTAAAATAGTGGGTTTCACAATTTCATAATCCAGACTGTCATCAATGGATAAGCTTGCACAAACTTCTTGTGCTTTCCCCACCAATTTACATTGCAGCAACAAACTCCACACATTCTTGGGCCATTTCAAAGTGGTTGCGATGCGTTCAAAGGCATTAAAGTAAGAGTCAACCTCACTTTCTCTGAAAGGTGGCACTAAAGCAATTTGCTTGCTTGCATCAAACTGGTCAGAGGAGAATGAATCAGAAGTTTTACTCACAATTTTACTCACTGGTGTAGAGGTAACATTGCATTGTCTGGAGGGATCCAGCTCCATAGCCCTTATGCGGAGATGCATAAGCTCAACTTCTTTGGTTTTCGCCTCAAGCTCCACCGCTTTCAGGCAAAGGGCAAGCCTAAGATCCTCTGTAACCAATCCTGGTAATGTTCCGGTCGGGCTAACGTTTGGGACCTGAATGGCAGCAGGAGCCTCCGCCCCTGTTGTCACCTGTCCACCGGCAGCTTGTGGGATGGTTGCAGCAGTTTCTGCTCCCACATCCACCACCAAACCTCCAGTCGCATCAACCGGCCGAGGTTTCAACTTCGCAATTACCCCTTTGTCCAACAGCTGTGCTATCAGACACTGCTTAATTTCTGCCTTTTTAGCATTCAAAGGCAAACAAATTTGCCACCAACAAATCTGCCTTTGTGCATTGATCTAACTTATCCATGGTGGGCTGCAGTGCAAAATCATCCACGTTAAAAGTCATTGCGGCTAATGTACCCCCAACACTACAAGAAAACTGCCAACCAAAAACTGTAGGCAACCTACAAAACACAATGCGCAAAAACAATCGGCAAAAGAAAAGAGCGGACGAGCCCCCACTTTATGTTACGCCCCTGTCTAGGGGTACAGGAATGTAGCATAAGAGTTAAAAAAGGAAGTGACCCCGCCCTGGTCCCCAAAACCATACACAGAAAAACCAATTTCTTAGTGAATGGTGGTTTATTTTTCTACACTGAAAATGAAGCTCTGGGGTGAACAAAGGCCAAAATAACTAACAAAACAAGCTAAGTCAGGAGACGAGGTGTTGTCTAAAACCCTATGTAAAACAAAAACCAAACAAAAGACAAACGGTACACCTAACTCCCTAACTGAAATAAACACGAGAAAACAGCACAAGGAAAAATAAATAGGCAGGTCACCCCTTCTGTTTCAGTGGTATTTACAAGTGAAAAGTAATGTACACACTATATACAAAGCTCGGTAAGTCATGAGAATCTCAAACACGAATGTCACAGGTTTTGGAAGCCAGGGTCGGGTCTGCTGCTGCTGTCAGTGGCTGCCCTGGGACAACTGTTGATGAGGGATTTTCAAACCAACCACATGATCAGGGCACCAATCAGCAGAATCAGAATCAGAATCAGAAAGGGTTTTATTGCCAAATGTTGAGCGGGTTTACAACATTAGGAAATTGCTGCGGTGCTTCAGTGCAAACATACTGTTATAAATACTGTTATAAATTAAGCTTAAATAGACATGAAAATAAAAATGAGAATAGGAATTAAAAGTGCTAAGTAGATAGATAGATATATACATGATATATACATGAGTGCAGGTGGTGATCAGTGCCAAACATGGAATGATGCAGTGAACACAGCGTAGGGTCATGTGTTAGTGGTGGGAACAGTCATACGGTTATTGTTCATGTGTTCAACAGCAGAGGGGAAGAAACTGTTCTTATGGCGAGAGGTTCTGGTGCGAATGGACCGGAGCCTCCTGCCTGAGGGGAGCAGGGCAAACAGACTGTGTCCAGGGTGAGAAGGGTCAGCTGAGATCCGAGCTGCATGCCCCAGTGTCCTGGAGGTGTACAGGTCCTGCAGAGATGGGAGTCTGCAGCCAATCACCTTCTCAGCAGAGCGCACAACACGCTGCAGTCTCTGTTTGTCCCTGATAGTGGCTCCAGCGTACCACACGGTGATGGAGGAGGTGAGGATGGACTCGATGATTGCAGTGTAGAATTGCATCATCGTCCGTGTTGGCAGGTTGAATTTCTTCAGCTGCCTCAGGAAGTACATCCTCTGCTGGGCTTTCTTAATGACGGAGGTGATGGTGGGCTCCCACTTCAGGTCCTGGGTGATGGTGGTACCCAGGAAGCGGAATGAGTCCACAGAGGTGATGGGGGTGTCAGTCAGGATGATGGGGGGGAGTGGAGCTGTGTGCTTCCTGAAGTCCACAATAATCTCCACTGTCTTCTGGGCATTCAGCACCAGGTTGTTGTGGCTGCACCAGGACACCAGACGTTCAACCTCCCTCCTGTAGGCAGACTCATCCCCGTCCGAGATGAGTCCAATAACGGTGGTGTCATCTGCAAACTTGATTAGCTTGACAGACTGGTGGGTGGAGGTGCAGCAGTTAGTATACAAGGAGAAGAGCAGGGGAGAAAGAACACAGCCCTGAGGGGAGCCGGTGCTGATGGTCCGGGAGTCCGAGACATTCTTTCCCAGCCTCACATGCTGTTTCCTGTCCGTCAGGAAGTCAGTGATCCACCGGCAGATGGGATCAGGCACATTCATCTGGGAAAGCTTGCCTCGGAGATGGTCTGGAAGGATGGTATTGAAGGCAGAGCTGAAGTCCTCAAATAAGATCCTGGCGTAGGTTCCTGGGGAGTCCAGATGCTGCAGGATGAAGTGTAGGGCCATGTTGATGGCGTCATCTACAGACCTGTTGGATCTGTATGCAAACTGCAGGGGGTCCAGGAGGGGGGCCGTGAGGGCCGTCAGCTCCTCCAATCAGGGACCTGCAGAGACTTAAAGACACAGACAGGCAGAACAAAAAACAGCAGTCCTGGTTGGTGTGTTGCCGGGGTTGTGGGTGGGTGGGTGCATGGGGGCCCAGCCCTGGCGCAGGGTGCCGCCGGTACGTCGAGCCACCTGGGGGGCTCTTCAACTGGTGGGGGAGATTGTCACATCTTGCATCAACACTACAATGGAGTAGGGGTATGTCACCAGGGTGCAGAGCAGGCTACCCCCCCGTCCCCTTCTGGCTGCCTCTGCCTCAATTTTATCCCACAACTTAGACATTCACATTACTCACACTCTCATTACACATACATAGAGGATCTTGGGGGTGGGCACGATACACGGAATCCAAAGTACCATCAGGGTGTACACCCCACCCCTGGCATCGTTGCCCACCTCTCAATGTTAAATACACGTAGACATTGAGGGCTAGCAGGAGGGACTATGCGCTTACCTGCTGCTCTCTGGCACGTAGCTCCATGCCCTCCTGGGTTTTAAATGCACCTTAGAACACACATGCATCAACACTACAATGAGCGGGTGGAGGGAGGTTTGGAGTCTTCTCTCACCCCCATTCTCTGCGACCTGCTGGAGCGGGGGGGCTAGGAGGAGGAGTTGGCCGTCCGACTGCGGTCTGGAGTGTGGGGCCTCCCTGCTGCTGCGGAGTCGGGGCGGTCTGCCTCCCCCCACCGCAGGGAAAAGGGTAACACCACCTGGGTCTGGGTGCAGTTCCCCCCTCCAGGGGCAAGGGTACCTAGACCCGGTTTGTAGAGTACGCTTGGGGAGTGTGATCGTGTGTACAGCGTCTCTTTATGTCTGTCTCCACGTTGGTTGAGTGTGGAGTAAGTGCATATGAGAGCATGAGGGTGGGAATGGATGTTTGTATCTGTGTGTGCCTGTATGTCTGTGTCTATATGTCAGGTTGGGTGTCAGGCGCCACCTCTCTGGGGACATCTTAGGCCCTCCAAGGTTTGGAGGCCTATCTCCCCCCACCACCAATTCCCCTGCCAGTGGTGGACTCCCTCAGACATCGGTGCGTTGGTGGTTCTTTGTGTCCAGGGATGGGCGTCCAGGTACACACCGGCTCACTCCTTGGCGGCCGCTTATCAGGGCCTGGAGCCTGGGGCTCGCTGGGGCCACTTCGGAGGTGGGGTGCCCCTGGCCTCTCGGCCTGGGGCTCGGTCACTCAGGCACGGCTGGCTGCTGGCGGAGCTCACGGGCGCGTCACTGCAACTCCCCCTGGCTTCTGCTCCGTGGCTGCTGAGTGAACCCTCATCTGGGACTCTCCTCAGCTCTTTCCGGGACAGTGGTGCAGCTGCCCCTCTGTTGGTCTTCCTTGGTCTCTTGTGTTCTGGGGGCCTCTAGATGTCTGGAGTTTTGATCTCCTCCATACCTGCTTCATGCCCTGGAGGACGGGGCTGTGGCCCCCCCACACCCTCTAGCAGATCATTACATGAAGGAACCTTTTTAAAAAAAAAACAAGCGCGTCCATGCTCACAGGTGTACACACGGGTGATCACACCCACAAACTACACCCTTTTTGGCTCCTACCTCAAAGCACACTGTGTTCTGTTGATCTTATGTGCTTCACAATAATGTTTAATATTTAGTATTTACTGTCATATTCCCATATATCATTGTGATGTTGTTTATTCTATTACTCTTGTTCTCTTCTGCTTGTTTTCTTTTTTCTTTCTCAACAGGTGATCAAGGTGATTGATATATGCATTTTTTTTTCCTGCCCGTTCTGTTAGTTTTTGTCTTTTGCCCTTCTCCCCCGTCCCTCTTCTCAGCTGTTTCTCTTTCCCTCTTTCTTTCTCCCCTTCTTTCCTCCAGTCAAGTCTGTCCCGTATTCAGCAAGTGAAAATAAAATAAACAATAAGAGGTGAATCAAATGGACCATTACGGCAAGGCTGGGATGGTCAATTTGGTAAAGTAAATCCGTTGGGCATCTTTCTTTGCCTTTAGACAATATTTCTGATGGCAAAAGAGCCAAACGGGACAGGCAAAAAAAAAAGAAAAAAAAAAAAAGAACAAAAAACAGCCACCAAGACACATTATGGCCAGGGCCGTAACACTCCTGTAATGGAAGAAGTTAATTCACTGCTGTGGGACATTTATGGAATTGGACTAAATAATTTCTTCTATAATTGGAGTGGTTTTGTGCTGTGAAATCAGAGGTCATGTGACTTATGAACGTCTGATTCATCTCAAACACCATCAGCGACTAGTCCACGGTGGTCAAGCGACTCCTGCACACTTCGAGAATCAGTAAGGGAGTATCAGCAGGTAGCGCTCACTTGTTTCAGCTGATCTTGCAGTCAATAAGAACGCGACACGTCAGCGCTCCGACAGGATTTCTGCGAACATGCTCACCGCCAACCCCATCAAACTCAAACACGACTCACCATCACACGCACACCGTCATCCAAGAAGACACTTGATGTGTATTATCATAATCGTGAGATTACATGTGTACTTTTACAGATTTTACCACTTGAAGTGTGAGGCGTGTGTGACACGGTTAAACACACACACACACACACACAGTAAATCTGAGGCTTTGTGTCTCTTCGGTCCCTCTGAGCTGAGTCGCTGCCCCACCAAGGTAATCTTCATCATCATCTTCATCACTAAGCTGGATCAGAATCATCCATCCTCATGAAGAAGAGGCAGCCCTCCTGTGGCACACACACACACTACTGCGCTCCTAAAATCCCCTGCACCATCAAAGGCACCGCCTGTCTGTCAGTCATGTGATTACGGGCTGAGTGACGGCGGTTGGGTGACACTAAGCGGTCGCCTGAATGCACCTCCGTCAGGCCTGGCAGGACGGCATGACACCGGGGGCCGGGCCACGTCCCTCAGGCTCGGGATTAGCCTCAGCAGCTGCCATCTGAGCGCCACTGTGCTCTCACTCACACACACACATCGTTATGAGGTAGGCTTCGCTGCACAGACACACAAACGTATGAACATGTTTAAATACGACATCAGCAGAAAATGCTTCATTAATAATAAAACATCATTACTGTGTTTGAAACCAGTTGAGCTGAAAGTAAACCTGTTTTTTTACAAACGTTTTTCCAAAACACAAAAGATGTCTTTTTTGTTTTCAACTATTTAAATTAACTTAAATCTGAGAATCTGTTTTCTTTTCATACATCCACGTGAGCACAGGCTAAAAACAGCATAATGTTAATATATTAATATTGGCAATATATTAATATACAGGCTGGTAGATGTTTACAGGTGAGCTGCAGGTTCACCTAAGCGTTGAGGATATATTTCCATGGAAACTGATTTGAAGATCATTCCCATCTGCCTGGGATGTTTTCACCTCGTGTCACATGACCTTTCTCTGAGATGTGTGGGTGGGTCACACAGTCCACCTGAGGGGTGTCTGCGTGTCATAAATAAGTAAGTAAGTAAAATTAATTTATATAGCACATTTTCACAGATAAAAATCACAAACTGCTTCACAATAAGATCAGACATACAAGTTAAAATTAATGAAGATGAAGGTGCACAACGAGCAGTCATCAGGCCTCGTTTCCCCTCCCTCCCAATGACCCCCCCCCCCCCCGCTCCTCACGTTAACACCTACCACACCGTCACACCCCGTCTCCCCCCCCACCCCCATAACCCTGCTCACCTGGCAAACTGCATATCTTCAGCTTACTCAGCAGAGTCAAATGCCAGCCATGTCCTCCCCCGTGCACTCACATTCACGCCTCACCTGCCTCCTGGAAATGGGATTGTCTGGGAATCTCGCCTCGTCCCTGATGGGATAATTGAAAACCGAACTGCAAGGACAAATATGAGGAAGACAAATGTTCTTCTGCAAACTCTGCTTATTCACACACTGCCCGTTGATTTGAAAATGAGATCTAACCGGCCGTGTTTCCGGAGGTCCTTAAAAAAAGTCATCTGCATGTTTGAATACCAGAGTAACACCTCTGCTTCCTGAGCAAGAGATGCCCCAAAACTCTCGTTTACTGACTCTGACAAAGCAGATAGTTAAAAACTCTCACCTGATGAGTATGAACAGATGTATGAAGCTGTGAAAACACCACAGCAGACTTTTTCTTCTGTTAATTATCTCCATCATCACCATGGTTTTATTTACTCCTGAAACCGCCGGTGCTAACTGCAGCGTTCAAACGTGTCCGCTATGAGGAAAGCACCTTTTAATGGCACACCATGGTGTGTGTGCTTTCAGCCGTGGAGGGCAGGTAGCAACATAAAGTAACAGGTGTCTTTATTCACCAGAGCAACAACATAGAACGAGAAACCACAGGAAACCAGCCTTCAAAGTAAAACAGGAAATGACCAAAAGACAACAAAGACGTGAAGAATGAATTGGCAGGAAGTCAGAGACAGATGGATTAGTTTTTAATTTTATTTGACTGTTTTTTTGCTTTTCGGGCGGCAGAGGCAGTATTTAGGTAAATCTGGTCCAGGTGCAAAAAAAAATAATGACCCTTTAGTGAACTATAATAACCTTGAAAGGAGAAGGACTGCAGGGGTTAGAATAAAACCGAGAGCTCCAAACCGGAAGCAGAAGCTCAGCATGACCACAATAATAAAATCCAAAGTACTGAGACAGAGTTTACCTCCTGGTTCTGAATAGTTGCCTAATGAGCTCGTGCCTGAAACAAAGTCTGATTCTACCTGCAGACGGGTCGCCTGGTGAGAGCAGGTTAAATGTAATAGAATAGCCTTTTATCATCGTAGGGCTACAAAACACTTCCGCTTATTTTTCAAAGATGTCTGAGATTCTGAATAAAGCTCATTAATTTTTTGAGGTTATTAATTCCAATAAATTATTTTAAATACAAAAGACAAATGTCTAAAATTAAAAAAACATAGCATCGTTTACTGATTATTATTGTCAGCCCCTCCCTGACCGCGGCGTCGCTCTAAACCCAGTCCATAAACGCTGCTTCCAGGTGTAAAGGTGTTTCACTTGTTTGTTCTCTGAATATGCAGATTCAAGGGATGGAGGGCAGCAAAAATTTAGCCAATAATTCAATTTGTTCATCGCAAACTGTTTTTGATTTATATCAATTTCACGGCTTCCATCAGGTGCCACATCACAGAGGAGGGTAATAACCCAGAAATAACCTCGTTATGGAGACAGCGCTGCAGTGTGGGCACAATGAACTCCGAGCTGAAGAATTAGTGACCTGGAAAGTGGCAGTGAGAGTTAATGGCATTAGCTCCATCAGACACTCGGAATGAGAGTGAATCATTTACAGTGCTGCTGCACAAGAAGGATTCTCTGATGGCTCATTGTTCTTGTTCTTATTTCGCTGTTATTATTATCAGAGATGCAGCTACTCCTGCTATTGTTTTCAGTCTAATTAGAAGAGACGGGGGATGCAGAGCAGGCTGCTAATTATTTCCCTTCGTGTGTTTTGAGATCGCGTTTTGGGGTTTGATGTGGACTCGCAGATCCTGCGTAACCTGCTGATAGGCTGTCCGCAGGTACAATGCGTTTCTCTCGTGACGACATATAACGTGGAAACAGCAAGTGACTGTTTGCCTCGAAGCATGAAGCCCACCCCACCTGTCTGCTCCGCTTCACCTCAGAAATGTTTCAAATATTGAAATTTGTGGCTGTTCCTCAGTAATCAGGTCTTTGATATCCAACATCAATGGAACTTTGATATACGAGGCTGGCTTGATGAGCACAGAGAACATTAAAAATATGTTTAATTAGCATTTCAAATCAGCCACGCTCAACTAAAAAAGAATATACAATAAAAGAGAAATACGGCCAAGTGCGCGTGTGGGGGTGGGCGAACAAATTAGTCGTGGGTTAGACGAACAAAGAGCCGGCCCTCAGAACAAAGCGCCTGTTTTAGCCTTGTGCTGTTCACCTTCTGACGCCAAACCAATCAAAACCATCCTCCGGGCCCCTTTCTCTGATTTCTTCATCACTCTCGCGCAGGAAAATATTCTGTCTCTAATTAATATGACCTTATGAAATTTTAATGAAGCCCGAGCCCCTCTTTGAGCGTGCAGTGGGGAGCCTTGAAGTACATGTGTCAGTATTTGCTCTTAGCTGTGAGGAAGAAAGGGGAGAAAATGTGACTTTGGTCTGTGATGAATAACTGATGTACATTTTAACCTATTTATTTCATTTTGATTCAAATCTTCAGATCACACAGAGGATTGACAGATCAACACTGCTGGGGTAAAATGATTGCTCTTCCCTTTTATATGTATTTTTGGAGCTGTAATGCCACGCCAAAGAGGAAGTTAAGATTTCAAACTGTTCAAAGTGAATTTCATATGAGGTGTAATTCAATGGAAAATATAAAACGTCAGTCTCAATTCTGCACTGCGAGAAGAGAGAGAATCTGCACACGCTGGTGATTGGCTGAGCGTCTTCTCTCCTTTTCTTGTCCGTTTTCCTGCTTTCTGAGGCAAAGATCCAGACGTCTTCACATCAGCGAGTAGCGATCACTCTTTGAGCTTCACTGTGCGCTGCTGAAGGTTTAATGAAAACGTGTTTCTGTGAACCATCTCACGGTGGGTTTCTGCAGCTGATGGACGAGTCAAAGTGTCTGTTGCAAAAGTCTGCGCTGGTAGTGAAGCAAGAACTTAGCTTGGAGGTGAAGCTGTGCAGTTAGATCTGCCCTCACCCTCAAGCTGTGGGTAGTGTCTGAAAGAAGGATTTCACAGTCCTCTGCAGGAGGTGTTTAGGATTAGCATTGGACATAGTGTGAGAAGTTCGGTCGTTCAGGAGGAGCTCACAATACACCTGCTACCCCTCCACATCCAAAAGGAGGTGGTTCAGCATTAGCACACCTCATGATTGTTTCATGTCCATTTGGGGGAAACCTGTCTCTGGCTCGGGAACTCGTCCCAGAAGAGCTGTAAAGGGAGCTCTGGGGGTCTCTGTTTTGACTGCTGCAACCATGGACATGGATAAATGCTGGAAGTTAGATGGATCTAAACAGTATGTTAAGCTTATTATTTTATATTTTATTTTTACCATCATAGGATTTCATGATAGGGCTAGAAGAACAACACCTCAATAACCTTTTTGAAGTGACCCCAGAAATGTTAACAGGTTGTGGTCAGTGTGTACGACAAGAGGAGAAGCAGAATTTGGACAAAATTCACAGTGATGTACGACAAAGGAATTTGGTGGATGAACAGGAGGAGCCTCTCCATGTCCTGCAAGGTTACACAAATGCATTACAGCAGCATTTGTGTCATAGTATCTCAGGTGACGAGCGAGGTACCCAGGTCCAAGAGGCTGCTTTGATTTAATCTAATGTGCTGATTTTATTGTTTTTATTTCATTTTAAATATTATTTTATTTATTTATTAATTAACTTATTTAATGTTTTTAATTTTTTTTATCATGTTAAGTGTGCAGCTGTCTTCAGCTGGGAGTCTGAAGGTGCCATATAAATAAACTGCTTGCTTGCTAACACAGTCTGGGGGTCCGACTGTCACCTTTTCAAAGTCATCAGATCGATCTGATTTGTGAAGACTGGACTGTCTGAAGACAAAAACACTCTTTACCTTCAATAAACACAAAACAGTAATTCTGAATAAAATGCAACTGAAATATATAAGATCAAAGTTTTACTAAAATAATGAATCATTAAGGAATGTGCCAATTAAATGTCATTTGACCAGGTTCCAGTAAATGCAACAATTTAATTTGTACAGCTGTAACAAAATGTGATGGAAAATGTACATGATTAAATTAAAGTCAGCGTTTTTCCAGTGTGTGACTGGGATCAAGGAGTGGCCCATCCACTGGATTATTGCATGGAGTTTTAAAGTTGGCGTTGCATCAGTTCTTCAGACATGTTTTCCCTTTCCTCAAATGCTGATGGGAAAATTGCAGCTGATCAGACTCGTGCAGCGACACGTTTGCTTTTATTTGTGACCAGCGTCGATCAGTGTGCTTGTGTTCAGAATCTCATTCGACTGCAATAAAAAAAAGAGGAGAATCCAGGAGAGACAGAAGGACGAAGACATGTTCACAGCTCTGAAAACCTCAACAATCTGGACGTGGACAGATGATTAACGGTGCTGCAGCACTTTTGTTTTCTCACATTTTTTGTTTGCTGTTTGTCCAGTTTTATAGCATCATAAATAACTGTGTCAGCACGCAGAGGCCAACACTCACACCTCTCACAGCATGTCATGTGACTGAGCGCAAAACACAGCTGGTTCATTTCAGAGCCATAAAACTCTGAGCTGCAAGAGTCAAACTTCAGTGTGACATGTTCAGATTACTAACTACCCACTGCTCTGTGACACACACACACACACACACACACACACACACACACACACACACACACCTCCATCCAAACACTGTCGTGAGCTTTTGCGTTCATTATTATGTCTAATTATTTGCTGCATACATTCACACCTTTAATTGGCTTTTTGGTCTGCAGCTGTCACACTTTCTGTGTGTGTGTGTGTGTGTGTGTGTGTGTGTGTGTGTGTGTGTGTGTGTGTGTGTGTGTGTGTGTGTGTGTGTGTTTGAGTGCTTTGTGATGAACACTGCATTCTGTTTTTGTGTGTCTGTGCTGGCCAGGTCAGAGTGGGGTCAGAGGTCAAAGGACACAATATTGCATGTGTGTAAGGAGAGAACACTGTGTGCCGTCAGCGGGTCAAAGTTGAAATGTTTGCATCTGAGTGAACGTGCAGATAATCGGAGCTTAATTAACAACATAGTAACGAAGACCTGAGTGAACAAACTTTAACATTCAGGAGGAAAAAAGCGGTTTTGGGACAGAGTTGAGAGCTTTTATGTCCCAGTGAAATGAACACTTGGATAATGCTGCAGAATAACTACCCTCACCTGTTTCAGTGCTGACACTTTGTGCTGTTTGTTGATGTGGGCACACGACTTGGACTGGTGCTGCTGGAGTTTTAACAGCTCACACAGTAAATCATGTTACAATCTTTGTGGCCTCATATCTTGTTTAATTCATAAATGTTGACCACACTGCACATTACATGATTTCCTAATGTGATGCTAATAAATTACAGACATGAATTATTCTCTTCTGAGTCTTTAAAAGTGAAGAGTCAGTGTCGACTACAGCTTCATCCTCATCAGATGGTCCTCTCAGACTATAGTCACAGCATACTGACCTGCTCAGAGTAGCTTTCGTTTCATGGAACCATCCAACATGCCCTTCATCAAGGGAAAGACTAAAGCACGAATCCGTGTACAGAGAGCGGCCCTGAGCTTTGCAGAGGGAGAAACAGCGTGGCACAGCTGGAGTGGCATCCACCCCGAGCCTCACTGCCACTCTCTCTGAGGTTTCATAATTGATTTAGCCAGCAGGTGATAAAGATCGATGTCAGTCTGCCCGGGCAACGACACCAGGAGCGTTGCAGTGGCATTGTGTGGCGGGAGACGGCAGCCTATTATGGAGGCGCAATCGAATATTTGTAGCATCCGGACACAGTCGTTCTTTATTCATGCTAATACGAGTATATTAAAGAAGCTAAACAGGGTTAGTGCTCCATCACTCACAGGGGGAATCAGCCGCGGCATTCATCACAACCTTGGCTACGACTCCCTCGGCCACAGACACCACGCTAACTGACACGCTGACGGGGTAATGGGCTCTGATTTGTATGCACGCGGCCGCCTTTGTCATTTCTTTGCGGACTCTTTGCAAATAATGCACAATTTGAGACTTGAGTCAAAGAAGGTTGTGAACCATGTGCGGCGTGCGATCCCTGCGTGGACTCTGGCCGTTATCGGCGATGCTCAGAGAGTCTTCATTAGGCAAACACTGATGTGTGTGATGGATCTCTGCTGCGAGGAGTGCACGAACAGCAACAGCAGCAGCATTCGCTCCTTCAGCCCATAAAACCACATATATTATGTTTTAATACCCGCTTATAAAGGAAAACATAAAAATGCAATATCCCCGAGCTGTCAGTTTGATAAACAAAGCTGAATATTGATCTGTCTCTAAATTGGAGCGCGGGGGGGGAAACAATAATGTTAGATTCCCTCTAACATGAAATTACATGCTGAAACAGAGTGCGTGGTGCTGTGGCCTGTCAGCATGCAGCCGCTCAGCACTTCCTCAAACACAGAAAAGCAGAATAAAACTAGGCTACAGAGTGACGACACCATGCTCGACAAATCCAATAATCCACGTGACGATCCTCTAAACTGAGGACAGCAGCAGCAGGCAGCTGATTATTATTTAACGATGACTTCCAGTCAGCGATGATGGTGCGAGGTGAGCATGAATACAGCTGAGTTTTAGCAAAGTGTGAGGCAAAGGAAGTAAACTCCATGTTTTTAATGTGCTTTCATTTTGGATGTGGGAGAGGAGCAGCATGTGAACTCATGATAATGCTTTCACCCTGCAGGCTTGCTTGTTGTTCCTAGAGTATTTAAAAGTAGAATGGGAGGCAGAGCCTTCAGTTTTCAGGCCCCTCTTCTGTGGAAACAGCTTCCAGTTTGGATTCAGGAGACAGACACTATCTCTACTTTTAAGATTAGGCTTCAAACTTTCCTTTTTGCTAAAGCATATAGTTAGGGCTGGACCAGGTGACCCTGAATCCTCCCTTAGTTATGCTGCAATAGACGTAGGCTGCTGGGGGATTCCCATGATGCATTGAGTTTTTCCTTTCCAGTCACCTTTCTCACTCACTAAAATCTCACAAACAGCCAGAGTCCAGAGAGTCTGGAATCCGAGACATTCCAGACTCATGTTGGAGACTTTCAGGAGAAAAAGGCTTCTTCACTCTGTATGGGACCGGTCAACACTGAAGAAACACTGGAAGACGTTAAAGTATAGTTAGGGCTGGATCAGGTGACCCCGAATCCTCCTTTAGGTGTAGGCTGCTGGGGGATTCCCATGATGCATTGAGTGTTTCTTCTTCACCCACTATGTGTTAACTGCATTGAATCATACCTGTTATTAATCTCTGTCTCTCTTCCACAGCATGTCTTTATCCTGTCTTCCTTCTCTCAGCAGATGCCCCGCCCCTCCCTGAGCCTGGTTCTGCCAGACGTTTCTTCCTGTTAAAAGGGAGTTTTTCCTTCCCACTGTCACCAAAGTGCTTGCTCATAGGGGGTCATGTGATTGTTGGGTTTTTCTCTGTTGTATTATTGTAGGGTCTACAGTATAAAGCACCTTGAGGAGACTGTTGTTGTGATTTGACGCTGTATAAATTAAACGTAATTGAATTGAACTGAATGACAGGATAGCTTGCATACTATGAGCAGAATGGCTGCACAGAAACAAATCAGCTCATGTGAGCTTGCATGAGACAGTTTGCATTGTGGGTAATATACAAGGAGAGCACACCTGTAGTAAAAGGACCTGAGTCTGGTTGTTTTCATCTCTGCTGCTGCTACATTTCAGTGGATGTGTCTTGCTCTGGTTCCAGCGTCCAGCTTTTATCAGAGATTGTGAGTATGTGTAGTGCGTTTTTATGCACACAATTAGAGTCCTGCAAAGTGACAAACAGAGGTTTGTTAGCAGGGGGATAAATTTGGCATTTTTAATCCTTTCTCAAATAAAGCTTAAGTTTGTTTCTGTGCAGCCAAAGAGGATTCTGGGACCACAATGATCAGCCTGCATCTGGAATCAGTCTTCTCTTGCTGATAATGCTGCCGCAGACGAGTTTCTCTGCGATCAGTGTGGGCAGCAGGTTACGCTGACAGGTCGAACACTCGGAATCCATCTGCTAGCATCTCTGAGCTTTGTTCTTTTTAACCTCCGCATATTTCGGTTTGACACCAGTTTATGAAACGTCTTGTTCTGCCGTCTGATGGCTGTCTAAGTCGATTTGTCAGGAACGCCCGAGGTGAAGCAATAACAAACTGTATGCTAACTCCCCCGTTTGAAAAAAATCTGCCTCTCTCTAACAAGGCATACAGCCCATACCTAGAGAGTTAGCGCTTCACGTCTTCGACAAATAGACTTACACCTCTCCCTCCATCTCCTGCTCGCCGAGAGCTCGGGGAAAGCAGACAACCATCTACTCTCCTCCGTCTCTCTATATTAAATCGACCAATCAAGGGGTGTCAGTCATGCATCCCAGCTCGCCGCTGACAAGTTGGCAGTTGCGATGCAAGAGCGGTTCATTCATTCTGATGACACTCTGCCAATATCTGCACGGTGGAAGCTGCACATTTCTGCCTCTTAGTCAGAGGAAACCGATTCACAGCCGACACAGAGGGAGGGAGAGGGGCATCGGAGCGAACAGAATTAAAAGCTTTGACTGTAAGTTTCCCTATCCAGGGTGTCTGACTTGCCAGTTTGAAGTGTGACTGATAACACAGGAGGAAAGTTTACAGAGAAAACAGCTCATCTTCCTGCAAGCAGAGCTCAGTCTTTAACGTCTGTGCACGCAGGTCATATTGACAGCCGAGCCAACTGTTTGGGTTTGTTGTAGAAACTCGGGGGCATATTGATGTAGCCGGGGGGGGGGGCGTCGAAGCAGAGAGAGGGTTGCTCACTGGGCCTGAACTTCTACCGGAGGGGGCCCTTTGGGGCTGCAAACAACACCGATAACCATGAACACAAAACCACCATGACGCTGACTCTGAATCTGCTGCGCTTTATTTCTGCAGCTTCTTTGTCAGTGACGAGCAGCAGAGCCACCTGCTCAAACCGCGACAGAACTTCTTACCCTTAATAAAAGCAGCCAGCACAGACACATCATTTTTATATTTTTATATACCTCCTCGTGTTTCCCACGCACAGACTTTACCTGGTTCCACAGGTATGTGAGTGGAAACAATGGAAACATTAGGCGGTCCAGTTTATGATTTTTTCGAAATCCTCCTTCAGTAAATAATAACGAAACAAAGAAACAAAAACCAGTTGGGCTCTACAGTGAGCAGAGAGAAGACATCAGGCTGCCCTCGTAAAGTCTGTTCCTGATTGTTCAGAGACACTCAGACCAGCGGCCTGCTAGAGGTCATTTTGTAGCTCTGACAGTGCTCATCCTCTTCCTCCTTACACAGAGAATCAGAATCAGAATCGTGTTTATTGGCCAAGTATATGTGCAGACACATACAGGGAATTTGGTCCCGGTAGATGGTGGCTCTCAAGCACAGCAATGTAAATCAGAGGAGCAGATACCAGTCCTGCTGATGACTTCTTCTTCTACGGCCCTGTCCAGCTCTCCTTGAATGAGTGCATCTCCAGAGCACTCTGGAAATCAGACTGAGGCAAAGGTTTGTTTTCCAGAAGACAATGATCCTAAGCACTCAGCAAAAACAACAAAGGAGCAATTTTGGGAACACTCTGTGAATGTCCTTGAGATGCCCAGACTCAAATCCAATTGACCTACTCTGACTGTCTTCCATCTGTCACATGAATTCTGTTCTCAGTGATTTAGGAATAAATGCATGAACTAGTTTTTCACTCTGAGACAGGTTATTTCTAACTTCAGAGATGTTGTAAAAATGGAAGAAAGCAGTCTTACATATTTGTTTAATATGTGCATTGAAGGACATGTCCTGGTCAAGAATAACTCCAAGGTTCCTCACAGTGTTACTGGAGGCCAAGGTAATGCCATCCAGAGTAAGAATCTGGTTAGATACCATATTTCTAAGATTTTCAGGGCCTTCTGAATGGTTCATTTGTAAAGAGGCTTATGAAGTCATTACTAGTTAACATTAAAGGAATGGTTTGGGCAGTAACGTGCTACTGTAATCTGATTACTTTTTTCAAGTAACGAGTAAAGTAAGGCATTATTATTGCCAAAAAGTAATTAGATTACTGTTACTTTCCTGTAAGCAAGCTTGTACTGGAACTGTTTGTATGTTATTTCTCCAGGCCTATAGGGGGCGCAGGTTTGCACAGTTTGCTATGTTGAGCTAATTGGTTACTAGAAGAAATGTGATAGGAAGTGTTTGCTCATGAGTGAAGCAAGACACTGGCTGTGTCCCAATTCAGGGTCTGCACGCTTGAAGTATGCGCACTACGCGTACTACGTACGGTGCGTACTATAAGTACGAGAAGTGCGGAAGTGAGAGGCGTGTGAAATGGGACGGTCTAGCCTTCGTCGTGCTGTTCAGGTTGCCTAGCAACCATGATATTTTTTTTTGTGTCCCGTTTGGATCTTTAGCCATCAGAATTGTTGTCTTAAGGCCAAGAAAGATGCCAAGCGGATTTATTTTACCAAGTGGATCATCATGGCCTTGCGATATTGGTCCATTTAATTGACCTTTATTATAATTATGAATTTATTTTATTTTCAGTTGCTACAAATGGGACAGACATGATTGGGGGATAGGACAGGGAGAAAGAATGAAAGAAAGAGAGGGAGAGAAAGAAAACCAAAGGGGAGAAGAGACGGTGAGAAGGGGGGGAAGAGAGAAAAAAAAACAAAAAAAACAAAACAAAACAAAAAAAAAACACCTGGATCACCTGTATGGAGAAAAAAAACAGAAGAGAAAGCAAACAACAAAGAGCAACATAATAAAAAAAAAACAGCACTATCACAATAAACTAGTTAGCAGTAGATATCAGTAGATACTAAATAATAAACGATATTGTGCAGCACGCAAGATAGACAGCGCACAATGTGCTTTGAGGCAGCAGCCAAGAAAGGTGTAGTCCGCGTCTGTGAACACCCGTGTGCACACCTGTGTGCATACCTGTGTGGATCAGCATGCTTGTATTCCAAAGGTTTCTCCATGTAACGATCTGCTAGGGAGTGTGGGGAGCCATAGCCCCGTCCACCAGGGTATGAAGCAGGTATGGAGGAGATCCAGGCCCCAGATATCCAGAGGCCCCAGAGTACAAGGACCCGAGGAGGACCACCAAAGGGGGGGGGACCGTGCCACCCTCCTGGGAAGAGCTGAGTAGAGCCCCAAAGGAGAGGTCACCCCGCAGCTACGGAGAAGAGGCCAGAGGGGGTTGCAGTGGCGTGCCCGCGGGCTCTGCCGGCAGCCAGCTGTGCCAGAGAGGACCGAGCTTCAGGCCCAGAGGCCAGAGGGCATCCCACCCCCCGGAAGGAGCCCAGCCGGGCCACAGGCGCCCGGCCCCGCCAATCGGCCACCAGGATTGAGCCAGTACATACATGAGCGCCCAGCCCCAGACGACAAGGACCACCAACACACCAACGTCTGAGGGCATCAGCCACCGGCAGGGAGTGTGGTGAGGGGAGATAGGCCTCCGTACTTTAGAGGGCCTGAGATGTACCCAGAGAGGTTGAGTCTAAGACCCAACCTGACATATAGACACAGACGAAAAGGCACAAGCGGACACAGATGTGCATTCCCACCCCCTATGCACAACCAAATACTCGGCACTCACCCAACGTGTAGACAGACACAAATAGACACTGCACAGACAGTCGCACTCCCCAAACATACTCTATATCCCAGGTCCAGGTACCCCCGCCCTCAGAGGGGCAAGCCGCACCTAGACCCAGGAGATGTAACCCTTCTCTCTGGGGTGGAGGCAAGCGGACCACCTCCTTATCTGCAGTAGCAGGGAGGCCCCGCATCCCAGACTCCAGTCGGACGGCCAGCATCTCCTCCCAGCCTCCCAGCCCTGACGGCTAACAGAACCGGGGTGAGTGAAGACCTCAAACCTCCCTACGCCCACTCATATGTAGTGTTGCTGTGTGCTGTTCTAAAGTAAATTTAAAATTCAGGAGAGCATGGTACTAGCTTCCTCTCAGAGAGCAGCACGGCTCTTCCCGAAAACCCTTAGTGTCTAAATGCATTTAAAATTGAGGGTAGGGCACCACCAACTCCCTCGCTGACCCCAGTAGGCACCCCCACACTCTGGAACCCACCAGGGCAAGGGGGCCCGCAGCAGCAGCACCGCCCAGCCCCACAGAGCCCGGGACAGTCCACCCAACCCCACCACTGAGATAACTGCACCCACCCCATCATCCATTCATCTTCCAGACTACATGAGACAATAGACGCCCAGGCTGAGATCTTCCTCCACCTCTCCTGTATCTCCCCCTCCTGCAGAGAGTTCCTGAGGAGAGGAAAGCTCCTGCAAGGTGTGACAATCTCCCCCACCAGTTGAAGAGCCCCCCAGGCAGCTCGACGCACCTGCACCAGGGATGGGCACCCACCCGCCCACAACCCCAGCAACACACAAACCAGGACCAAAGGCCCCGCGGCCCGGCCAGGGCCCCAGCCCAGAGACGGAGCGCGCCCAGAACCTCACGCCCATCCCGGACCCACCCAGGGGCAGACAGGCTACCAGGTCAATAACCCACGTCCGTCAGCACAGACCCTCCCCTAGCCCCGCTGCACGCAGCCACGAGGAAACAGTCACCCGAGAGCCAAAAGAGCCCCCACCCGGACATGACCGCTACCCCGGGTTGAGCCCCCCAAGGAAGATGCCTCCCTACCCCCACACCAATCACAACAGTGAAGGCGGGACCAAACTATGACCCCCCACCCCCACTAGGTGATGGAGCTGATCAAAGGAGCCCAGAGCAATTGATCTGATGTGGTGGCAGAGGCTGTATCAAGACTAATGTAATCTAATAGATAATTTCTATATTGGTTAGAATTAAGATTGTTTTTATTTTTCCAGTTCATGAGGACAGTTTTCTTGGCTATGCATAGGGCAGTGAAAACCATATGGGCTATATTATTTTCTGAAGTGACAATATATGATCCTAAAAAAATAAACAAAATTTTTAGGGATTTCTATGAAACTTTATATACACCACAAATAAACCCATCTAAAAACGAAATTGATCAATTTCTCGACAACATAACTCTTCCAAAATTATTAGACACCCCAAGCAATGGCACTGGATTCGCCACTGACGCCAGGTGAACTCCAGGAAGCTCTGATAAGTATGCCCAATAATAAGGCTCCTGGTCCAGACGGTTTTCCAACAGATTTTTACAAAGAATTCTGGACAATTCTGGCACCAGTTCTTCACAGGATGTTGCAGGAAATCAAAGGAAATGGTAGACTACCACCAAATATGAACTCTGCAAATATCAGTCTCTTACAAAAACCAGGCAAAGACCCTGTATTTCCTTCAATCTATCGTCCAATATCCCGTATTAATGTAGACCTTAAAATAATCTGCAAAGCCCTCTCAAAGAGATTAGAGAAAATAACCCCCCCCCCCCCTTTTAATTCATCCTGACCAAACTGGTTTCATAAAAGGTAGGCACTCATCAACAAATACACGTAGATTACTTAATTTAATAGACTACTCATGCAGTAAAAACATTGAAACCATAATATTTTCTTTAGATGCAGAAAAAGCATTTGACAGAGTTAACTGGAAATTTCTATTTGCAACTTTACATAAATTTGGTTTTGGACCCTCTTTCATAAACTGGTTAAGAATATTATATAACTCCCCAACAGCTTGTGTCAGAACAAATGACCAGACATCCTCCAGCTTCTCTCTTCTGAGGGGCACCAGACAGGGATGCCCACTCTCCCCTTCACTGTTTGCAATTTTTATTGAGCCACTAGCAGCAGCAATTAGACAGGCTACAACAATTAAGGGCATAAAATGTAAGAATATAGAACATAAAATCAGCCTTTATGCAGATGATGTGTTACTTTTTCTCCAAAACTCACAAACCAATATCTCTGGGGTAATTGCATTGATAAATTCCTTCTCAAGTGTCTCAGATTATTCAATTGACTGGTCGAAATCAACAGTTCTTCCGATTAATTGGTCCTTCCATAATTCTTCTCCTTCCCCACTGCAATGTGGAAATATAAAATATTTAGGTATTAATGTCTCTCCTAAACTTTCAGAATTAACTAAATTAAACCACATCCCACTTTTAAAGACAGTAGAAGGCGACCTGGCTAGATGGAAATCTTTACCCATATCACTCATGGGAAGGGTCGCCGCTATAAAAATGATGATCTTGCCAAAAATAAACTATTTATTTTCAATGATCCCAAATAAGCCATCACAAGATTGGTTCAGATCTCTAGACTCATATATTTTTAAATTCCTTTGGAAAGATAAACCCCCACGTATCAGCTTAAAAACACTACAAAGGACCAAGGATAAAGGAGGACTAGATCTGCCTAACTTTAGTCACTATTTTTTGGCCAACAGGCTTCAGTTCATCTCTAGATGGTTTAAACACACCCTCTTAGATGAACCTTGGATGGGTGTAGAACAGGCACTATGCAATAATCTAGAGATCTCAGACCTACCATTTATCAGCTCAAACATCACACGACATTAATGCTTTAAAAGCATCAATATTAGCTCTTCTCTGACAGCATGGTGGGAGTTTATAAAAATGACAGAGTCTTCATTAATCCCATGCAAACGTACACCTATCTGGAACAATCCGGACATATTACAAAACAATAATATGATAAACTTTCCAGATTGGAGTTGCAAAGGAATTAAATACTTGGAACATATACTAGAAGGAACAGACTTTATTTCGTTTGACAGACTAGTTACACAATATGGGATCAACAAGAAACGATTTTTGGAATATCAACAAATTAAATCCATAGTAAAAAAGAAATTTAATCCCAGTGAAGCTGAATTACAAACACCACCAAGTGTGGTACAATTTTTTAGTCTAAAACCCCCCAAATTATTGTCTAAAATATACAGAACACTTTCTAAAATAGATGAATCAATATCACTTCCTATTGCAAAATGGAAAGCGGATTTATCAGTTAACTTAGACCAAAACTTCTGGTCTCAGATTTGCTTAAAAACCTTTCATTTAATTAGAAATCCCAGTCTTCAATTAATTCAATACAAAATACTACACAGAGTGCACTATAGTGGTCATAGGATGTTCAAGATGGGCTATACGCCTTCCAACAACTACTCACACTGCACAGCAAATACACCGGACAATTACATCCACGCTCTTTGGTTCTGTCCACCAGTTCAGAAATTCTGGCGTGAGATATGTGAAGACTTATCAAAGTGTCTGAAATGTAACATTCCAGCCTCCCCTTTAGTATGCTTGCTGGGCAACTTGGATAAGGTCGCTGCAGAAATAAACACAGCCCACGTTGTTTTTACGGCCCTATGCATTGCCAAGAAAATGGTCCTCATTAACTGGAAAAATAAAAATAATCTTAATTCTAACCAATATAGAAACCATCTAATAGATCACATTAGTCTTGATACAACATCTGCCATCACATTTGATCAATCCCTTTGGGCTCCTTTGATCGGCTTCATCACCTAGTGGGGGTGGGGGGTCATGGTTTGGTCCTGCCTTCGCTATTGTGGTTGATATGGGGGTAGGGACAGCCTTAGGGCGTCTGGGGAGTCCCTAGGGACGTTTCCCTAGAGGGACTAACCTGGGGGATGTGGCCATGACCTGGTTAGGAGCTCTGAGGCTCTTGGATGGTGTTTTCCTTGTGGCTGCGTACAGCGGAGATGGGGGAGGGTCTGTGCTGGCAGACGTTGGTTACTGGCCTGGTAGCCTGGCTGCCCCTGGGAGGGTCCGGGACGGGCGTGGAGGCTTGGGGGTCTGGGGGTGCTCCGCCCCCCGGTCTGAGGTGCTGGCCGGGCCTTGGGGGCTTGGGTCCTGGCTGTTGTGTCGCCGGAGCAGTGGGCGGGTGGGTGCAGGGGGGCTCAGCCCCAGTGCAGGGGACCTCTGGTGCATCGGCCCTACTAGGGGGCTCTCTAACTGGTGGGGAGGTTGTTATATATTTGCAGGTGGTCTCCTCACTACAGGAGCTCACTTTGCAGGTGGGGGAGAGATATAGGAGAGGTGGAGAATGAACTCAACCTGGGTGTCTATTGTCTTGTGTAGTTTGGGAGATGATTGGATGATGGGGTGGGTGCAGTTTTCTCTGGGGTGGAGTCGGGTGGGCTGCCCCGGACTCTGTGGGGCTGGGCGGTGCTGCTGCTGCGGGCCCCCTTGCCCTGGTGGGTTCCAGAGTGTGGGGGTGCCTACTGGGGTCAGCGAGGGAGTTGGTGGTGCCCTACCCTCAATTTTAAATGCATTTAGACACTAAGGGTTTTCGGGAAGAGCCGTGCTGCTCTCTGAGAGGAAGCTAGTACCATGCTCTCCTGAGTTTTAAATGCACTTTAGAACAGCACACAGCAACACTACATATGAGCGGGCGTAGGGAGGTTTGAGGTCTTCACTCACCCCGGTTCTGTTAGCCGTCAGGGCTGGGAGGCTGGGAGGAGGTGCTGGCCGTCCGACTGGGGTCTGGGATGCGGGGCCTCCCTGCTACTGCAGATAAGGAGGTGGTCCGCTTGCCTCCACCCCAGAGAGAAGGGTTACATCTCCTGGGTCTAGGTGCGGCTTGCCCCTCTGAGGGCGGGGGTACCTGGACCTGGGATATAGAGTATGTTTGGGGAGTGCGACTGTCTGTGCAGTGTCTATTTGTGTCTGTCTACACGTTGGGTGAGTGCCGAGTATTTGGTTGTGCATAGGGGGTGGGAATGCACATCTGTGTCCGCTTGTGCCTGTTCGTCTGTGTCTATATGTCAGGTTGGGTCTTAGACTCAACCTCTCTGGGTACATCTCAGGCCCTCTAAAGTACGGAGGCCTATCTCCCCTCACCACACTCCCTGCCGGTGGCTGATGCCCTCAGACGTTGGTGTGTTGGTAGTCCTTGTCGTCTGGGGTTGGGCGCTCATGTATGTACTGGCTCAATCCTGATTGGCGGGGCCGGGCGCCTGTGGCCCGGCTGGGCTCCTTCCGGGGGGTGGGATGCCCTCTGGCCTCTGGGCCTGAAGCTCGGTCCTCTCTGGCACAGCTGGCTGCCGGCAGAGCCCGCGGGCACGCCACTGCAACCCCCTCTGGCCTCTTCTCCGTAGCTGCGGGGTGACCTCTCCTTTGGGGCTCTACTCAGCTCTTCCCAGGAGGGTGGCACGGTCCCCCCCCCCCTTTGGTGGTCCTCCTCGGGTCCTTGTACTCTGGGGCCTCTGGATATCTGGGGCCTGGATCTCCTCCATACCTGCTTCATACCCTGGTGGACGGGGCTATGGCTCCCCACACTCCCTAGCAGATCGTTACATGGAGAAACCTTTGGAATACAAGCATGCTGATCCACACAGGTATGCACACAGGTGTGCACACGGGTGTTCACAGACGCGGACTACACCTTTCTTGGCTGCTGCCTCAAAGCACATTGTGCGCTGTCTATCTTGCGTGCTGCACAATATCGTTTATTATTTAGTATCTACTGATATCAACTGCTAACTAGTGTATTGTGATGGTGCTGTTTTTTTTTTATTATGTTGCTCAGGGCTGTGTTCTTTCTCCTCTGCTCTTCTCCCTGTACACCAACTGCTGCACCTCCACCCACCAGTCTGTCAAGCTAATCAAGTTTGCAGATGACACCACCGTTATTGGACTCATCTCGGACGGGGACGAGTCTGCCTACAGGAGAGAGGTTGAACGTCTGGTGTCCTGGTGCAGCCACAACAACCTGGTGCTGAATGCCCAGAAGACAGTGGAGATTATTGTGGACTTCAGGAAGCACACAGCTCCACTCCCCCCCATCATCCTGACTGACACCCCCATCACCTCTGTGGACTCGTTCCGCTTCCTGGGTACCACCATCACCCAGGACCTGAAGTGGGAGCCCACCATCACCTCCGTCATCAAGAAAGCCCAGCAGAGGATGTACTTCCTGAGGCAGCTGAAGAAATTCAACCTGCCAACACGGACGATGATGCAGTTCTACACTGCAATCATCGAGTCCATCCTCACCTCCTCCATCACCGTGTGGTACGCTGGAGCCACTATCAGGGACAAACAGAGACTGCAGCGTGTTGTGCGCTCTGCTGAGAAGGTGATTGGCTGCAGACTCCCATCTCTGCAGGACCTGTACACCTCCAGGACACTGGGGCATGCAGCTCGGATCTCAGCTGACCCTTCTCACCCTGGACACAGTCTGTTTGACCTGCTCCCCTCAGGCAGGAGGCTCCGGTCCATTCGCACCAGAACCTCTCGCCATAAGAACAGTTTCTTCCCCTCTGCTGTTGGACACATGAACAATAACCATATGACTGTTCCCACCACTAACACATGACCCTACGCTGTGTTCACTGCATCATTCCATGTTTGGCACTGATCACCACCTGCACTCATGTATATACCTTTCAACGTAGCACTCTTAATTCGTATTCTCATGTATATATCTCATGTATATCTCATGCACATATCTTTCCACGTAGCACTTTTAATTCTTATCCCTACTTTTATTTTTTTCCATGTCTATTTAAGTGCTATTTATGACACTATGTTTGCACTGAAGCACCACAGCAATTTCCTAATGTTGTAAACCTGATCAACATTTGGCAATAAACCCCATTCTGATTCTGATTCTGATTCTCTTTGTTGTTTGCTTTCTCTTCTGTTTTTTTCCTCCATACAGGTGATCCAGGTGTTTTTTTTGTTTGTTTTTGTTTTGTTTTGGGTTTTTTTCTCTTTTCCCCCCCTTCTCACCGTCTCTTCCCCCCTTTGGTTTTCTTTCTCTCCCTCTCTTTCTTTCATTCTTTCTCCCTGTCCTATCCCCCAATCATGTCTGTCCCATTTGTAGCAACTGAAAATAAAATAAATTCATAATTATAATAAAGGTCAATCAAATGGACCAATATCGCAAGGCCATGATGATCCACTTGGTAAAATAAATCCGCTTGGCATCTTTCTTGGCCTTAAGACAACAATTCTGATGGCTAAAGATCCAAATGGGACACAAAAAAAAAAAAAAAAAAAAAAGAATCATATACTGTATTCCCAGATAAATCTTGAACAGCACATATAGTTGTTTTTTCTTTATTGATTTTTAACTGGTTAGCAAGAAATTGTCCGGATTTGTTACCATGTTCATAATTTTGCAGGCGAAGACTTTGTACTAAGAATTTAGTATTTTTATTAATAATTTCATTTAATTCTAGTTTTGTCTTGCGTATTTTGTTTAATATTTCTTGATCTTGGTGTGACACATAGGCTTTTTCTAAGGATTTGATGTTTTTCTCTATTTCCTGAATTTTTTTGTTTTCTTCTTTCTTCTTATGTGATGAGAAAGAAATTATTTTACCTCTCATCACGGCTTTCCCTGCTTCCCAGAGGACAGATGCTGATGTTCCAGGAATGTCATTAAAGTCTAAATATAGAGTCCACTCTTTTTTAAAGTATTTGATAAAGTCTTCGTCTTTGAGCAGTGATGTATTAAATCTCCAGCTTTTTCTTGGTGTAGTATTATTCATCTGTATTAGTGTTAAAGATACAGGAGCATGATCGCTGACAGCTATAGGATGAATCTCACTGTGTGTAATGTTACTCAGCAGTGAGCTGCTGACCAGAAAATAATCCAGACGAGAGTAGGAGTGATGGACATGTGAGAAGAAAGAATATTCCTTACTGTTGGGGTAAAGGGAGCGCCATGCATCGCAAAGACCAAAGTCGCTCATATACTGTTTGATTATATTTGTGGACTGCCAGTTACGCTGAGTTCCTGCTGTATTGAGCCTATCCATTTCTTCATTTAGTCCCAGGTTGAGGTCTCCCCCAAGAACAATTGTGCAATCTAGGTGTTCGGAGAGTGTACTAAAAAAACCGTGGAAGAATGAGGGGTCATCAACATTTGGACCATATATACTTACAATACCTAGCTTTTGGTTAAGTATAGATAGTTTGACGATTAGGAATCTGCCCTCTGGATCTATAACTGTATCGAGTACTGTGAAATTAATATTTTTATGTATTAGAATTGCTACTCCTCTTTGTCTAGAATTATAACAGGCTGAGAACACATTAGGAAACTCAGGTGTTTTAAGTTCATTCAAACCTGTGACAGGCATATGGGTTTCTTGTAATAAAACAACGTCTGCCTGTAATTTTTTAAGTTGGTTAAATATTTTTAACCTTTTTTCCCTAGAGCCAGCTCCATGCACATTCCATGTGACAAATCTTAACATGCCCATAGTTGTGTGTTTGTGGCTAATGATGTACGCTGTATGTCTCGCTTAGACGGGTGAGGAAAATGGAAACACATCTTTTTTTTTTTTTTTGGTGAGTAAAGAGAAGAAAATGCGCGGTAAGAAGCTCCATAGGTCTGACTATGTGTGTGCATAATAACTAATATGAGCAAATGTGTGCATGTGTCCTATATCTGTGTGCGCTGTGTGGCTGTTGTAAATGTGTTGCCTTTAAACGCATGTGTGTGTGATCGTGCAGAGTAAGCATGTAGAAATAGACAGTGTCGCTTGTGGATGGATAGGGAAACAGGTGATCGACATAGTGATAGAAAAGAGAAGCAAATAAACCAAAGAGCAAGGTGCGTGAAAAGAGAGAGAGAGGGAAAAAGAAATAAGAACGGAAACATTCCAATTAAAGCATTGGCGTAGAGTGACGGTGACGTTATACTAAACTAGCAAACACAAACTTACATAGTTAAGCAAAAGTTAATACAAGAGAGTGTGAGTGAAGAGAATGGTGCAGCGGATTCTTATCTGGTGTGCGGTCAATACAGCCCTGGAGTGATGTCAGGGTCGCGGTAGAGCTGTCCGTCCACGTAGAGCCGGTCCACGGCGATGACAGCCCGGGAGCCTTTCTGGATAAAACTACATCGGACTGGGAAGAGGACCCTGCGTCGTTCCAGGATCTCTCTGGGGAACTGATCGTTCACGCTGAAATCCGTTCCTTTCAGCTCTCTGCCACGACTCTTCACCTGCTCCTTCTGCTTGAAGTGGCTGAATTTGGCTACAATAGGACGTGGTCTCCCGCTTCCTGTCTTCGGAGCCCCTATGCGATGCACTCTATCGAACCCTATGTTTTTCACCGTGTCCTCCGGCAGCTTCAGGTGGATTTTAATGAAGCTTCTCACGGTCGTTTCCGGGTCCTCTCCGGCAGACTCTGGAATACCAGAAAACACCAGATTATCTCTCATGCTACGGGCTTGTAAATCTATAACGGTCTCTTTTATTTTTTTATTTTCTATGTTTAATTGGGTCACATTTTCGGTTAGAGATTTGACCAAGTCCCGTAGCGTGGTGTTTTCCGCAGCAAGTGTTTCCACCTGCCGCTGGCTGAACTCCAGGGATTCTTTTAGAGATTTAAATTCCCGGTGTAAGATCTCCACCAGGGACAGCCTTGCATCAAAACTGGACAATCGCTTATCGATTGACTACAGGATGTCGACGATATCTTTGCCGGTAGGCGATGTTGTTCCGGGGGAGTCTGCCGGGCGATATCTTTTAGATGACGGCGTCTCAGCTTTGGCTGCGGAAGACACGCTCTGGGCCTTCTTCATTACTAAATCTTCGAAGGACCGGTCGATGTATTCTTGGAGAGCGTCTAAACTCTCCTCGTTGTCCTCCAGGGTGTTTGAGATGATAGGACAGATGTTGTTAGTTATATGACAGTTGGTTAGTTTATTTGGCAATACTGAAGTTTAAAGAAACTTTGTTAAATTCTATGCTACCATTCGCTTTTTTTTTCCCGCCAAATCTCAGGCGTCTGACGTCACCTACAACATGGGTCGCTTACCTTTCCCCGTCACTTCTGTCACTTACCTCTGTGTCCCACAGCAACCATGATACTAACCGCGAGATTCGTTACATACAGCTTTGTGTGACGGAAATGAAGGAGAAAAAATGTTTTGTTGGTCAGTCATTTTTGTCATGACATCACTTTGATTAGTTGAGTATCTGAGGCTGAGACCACAGGACTGTAAAACATGATTGTTGGGCTTCATTTCTGTGCTGAACAGTCATTACAAGAGTAGTTAGTAAATAACAATTAGTTAATGTTGTTCATGAGACTAAAATCATCTCCCTGTGATAATGTAAATATAATATGGCCAATATTATATGTATTGTCAGATTATTATGATACATATATAGATATATTTATATATAAGTAAAGGCTTTAATGTTCTTCGTTATTAAACATTCGCACATAAATGACATCATATTCAGTACTTACTTTTGACAGTTCACTTTCGGGCGCTCCCTTCTGCCGTATTTTGCGACAAAATTCTCCACACCCACCGCTGCGCGGTGAATTGTGGGGTATATGGGACCACGAAGCGTGCACCGGACCACGCTTGATAATTGGGGAAATCGACGGCGCATTTGGAGCACGCGTTTGAAGTACACTGTGAATTGGGACAGCCGTTGTCGCGTGGCGGTGACGTAATCGCACTCTGGAAGGAAAAAGTCTCCATGGAGAAACTCCACACTAGTGAAAAATGAAAAAAGAGAGTGTAGGAAAGCTGAGCGCAGATGGAGAAAAACAAACCTCCAGGTTCATTATGACATCTATAAAGAGAAACTTCACAATTATAATTTACAGCTGAGGAGTGCAAGAAGGTCCTACTTCTCGGACATCATCACTAAAAACAGCCATAATGCTCGGGTCTTATTTTCTACAGTTGACAGGCTAACAAACCCTCCTGTGCCAGCGGCAGCTGAACTTCATTCAACCATGGCCTGCAATGACTTTGCCAAATTCTACACAGACAAAATCCAAAAGATTAGAGAAGCAGTTGGTACATCAACAGCAGATCCAGGATATGTACTGTGTCCACCGAAAAACTGTTTAAACACCATCAAACAGTTTCACCCGATTAACAGCAAAGACCTGGGGGACATCTTAGGTCAACTGAACTCCTCCTCTTGCTGTTTAGATGTCCTGCCAACAAGTTTTTTCAAAAAGGTCTCAAAGACTTTAGAGTCAGACCTGTTACAGATCGTCAACTTTTCCTTAATGTCAGGTGTGTTTCCAGAACCACTAAAAACTGCTGTAATCAAACCTATACTGAAAAAGGACAATCTTGACAAGACACAAATGAACAACTACAGGCCGATCTCAAATCTCCCATTTTTAAGTAAAATCATTGAAAAAGCAGTTTCTCAACAGCTCAATTACTTCTTAAAACAGAATAACTGCTATGATGCCTTCCAGTCAGGTTTTAGACAGAACCACAGCACTGAAACCGCTCTGACCAAAGTGTTCAATGACATATGTCTGAATACAGACAGTGGAAAAATGTCAGTCCTAGTTTTACTGGATCTCAGTGCAGCATTTGATACAGTTGACCACAACATATTACTCAAACGACTGGAGAACTGGACAGGTCTTTCAGGAACTGTACTAAACTGGTTCAAAACATACTTAGAAAACAGGAAATACTTTGTATCAATAGGTAACTTCACATCTGAGCAGACAAGTATCACATGTGGAGTTCCCCAAGGTTCCATCTTGGGACCCCCTCTGTTTAACATTTACATGCTCCCACTGGCACAGATTATAAAGAACAACAAAATAAACTACCACAGCTATGCAGATGACACACAAATATATATCACAATGTCACCAGGAGACCGAGGCCCTGTACAGGCTCTTGGTAAATGCATTGAGGAAATCAATGACTGGTTGTGCCACAATTTTCTCCAACTAAACAAAAACAAAACTACAGTAATAGTCTTTGGCGCCAAAGAAAAACGATTACAGGTCACCAGAGAACTTCAATCTATACATCTAAAAACCACAAACCAGGCGAGAAATTTGGGTGTAGTGATGGATGCAGACCTAAACTTAGAGAAACACATTAAGACAATAACAAAATCAGCTTACTATCACCTCAAAAATATTTCTAGGATAAAAGGTCTGATGTCAGAGGATAGACTTTAAAGTTCTGATGCTGGCCTATAAAGCTCTGAATGGTTTAGGACCAAAATACATCAGTGACCTCCTAACCCAGTATGAACCTTCCAGATCCCTCAGGTCATCTGGATCCGGTCTTTTATCAGTTCCCAGAGTCAGAACCAGACACGGAGAAGCTGCATTCAGCTTTTATGCTCCTTATATCTGGAACAAACTCCCAGAAAGCCTCAGATCAGCTGAAACACTCAGTTTATTTAAATCCAGGTTGAAGACTCACCTATTCTCAGCTGCATTTGAATAAAGCACTAAATCCACACTTTTAAGCTTAAATTTCAAAACTTACACTAACTACTGATCTTATCTATTTCTGATTTTATCTGTTTTGATTTTATATACTGTTTTGTTTGTTTGTTAATTAGTTAAGCTTAAATTTCAAAACTTACATTAACTACTGATTTTATCTACTGTTCTGATTTTATCTGTTTTGATTTTATATACTGTTTTGTTTGTTTGTTTGTTTGTTTGTTTGTTTGTTTGTTTGTTTGTTTGTTTGTTTGTTTGTTTGTTAAGTGGGTTTAGAGCTCTGGGTAGCTCCCCAGCTGGGTCTAGACTGGGTCTAGAGAGTACTTAAAATAGAAAGGGAATTTAAAATAGAAAGTAGCTCGTCCACAGAAGGACTGGTAGCTCCCCTTACGATAAGGGTTCAGATCGCGCGAACTGGTGTGGGATTAGAGCTCTGGGTAGCTCCCCAACTGGGTCTAGAGAGTATTTTAAATTCAGGGAATTTAAAATAGAAAGTAGCTCGTCCACAGAAGGACTGGTAGCTCCCCTTACGATAAGGGTTCAGATCGCGCGAACAGGTGTGAAATGTGTGTGTTTAGTTAGTTTGTTTGTTTGCTTGTTTTAATCAATTTTAAATCATGCTTTTTATTTGTTTTTGTTTCTAATGTCTCTGTAAAGCACTTTGAATCACCTTGTTGTTGAATTGTGCTATACAAATAAATTTGCCTTGCCTTGCCTTGCCTTGCCTTGCCTCACAATGCGTACTTCAAGCGTGCAGACCCTGAATTGGGACACAGCCATGATGTGTTTCTTCCGATCCAAAGGCATCCACTCCGTTAAATCCCTTTGAGTGGCAATATGAGTAAGTTTCTTAATTGCGTTTACCTTTCAGACAGGGTATATGACATTATTGAAGTGATTTGGAAACATTTGATGTGTTTTATATGTCCACTTAAGTTCAACCCAAGCTAATGTTTACGTCAGCGGTCCCCAACCCCCGGGCCTCGGACCGGTACCGGTCCATGAGTCGTTTGGTACCGGGCTCAGGTTGAGGCTCAGGCGTGAAATGTATAGTTTTCAGGGTTTTTATCAGTTTTCAGCGTTATTTTGTTATCGTTTTTATCGTTAACTCAGTTTTCCTGGGTCTTTTCACGTGTGTTATGAATAAATTTTATTTTTTTCGGTACCGGTACTAGTTTTATTTTGTTGTATTTATCTGCGACACCTTAAAGGCCGGTCCATGAATATATTGTCGGGCATAAACCGGTCCGTGGCGCAAAAAAGGTTGGGGACCGCTGGTTTACGTGACATTTCTGTATTCTGTATCATTTCAGTTTCACACTTTTTTGCATTAAATCCTGTCCAAATACAACACGTTTCCTGTTCCTTGGAGGAAGTGATGCAAGAGGGAGTTTAGCTGGCTGTGAATCTCAATATAGGACACTGGGTCACATTGGGTGCAACAGTACAAAGCTGCATTACTGCATTAGTAAACCGTGACTTTGTGAGTGTCTCATGACAATGACGTAAGCGCGTGCGACATTCGTGGTAACAGACGTGTGCAGACCAACAATGGATATATCGAGTGTGGGAGAGAGTATGACCGTGCAGTGTTTAAAGCGTGGAAGTAATCACATTATTTTGAGTTTGATTCCGTAAAAAGTGACAAAAACATTAGTGTCCACTGTACACTCTGTTTGGGAAAAAAACCTTTTTACAGGGAACCCCCCTAAACTTCTGAGCAAGCACCGAGAAGGCTGCAACGGGAATGTGACATTCACAGAGATCCTCCCCCTGACATGACCGCTGTGGGCAAACCTCCACCCGCACCACTCCTGCTAAACAGGTGACAATAGATTTAAGAGTGACAGGACTCAGGGCAGCTGAGTCTTTGATTTTATTTATTTTCTGCTGTGTTTTACTTGTATCTATTTGAAAGAGTGAGTGTAAACACAAAACATAATTTTATTTTAAATGATAGAATATGCAGAAAATAGGTTTAAATGTTAAACCCATTTCTTCAAGTCAAAGACTGTTACATATAATTTAATTTTTGCTT
The DNA here is from genome assembly GCF_057381845.1 of Rhamphochromis longiceps. Lineage (NCBI taxonomy): Eukaryota > Metazoa > Chordata > Actinopteri > Cichliformes > Cichlidae > Rhamphochromis > Rhamphochromis longiceps. Next base: position 587,889 of record NC_140557.1, on the reverse strand, counting down.
GATGCAATGTGCATACAATTAAAAGATTAAGACTAATAATACAAGAAAAAAGAGATTTCACAAGATTTAAAAATGGACTTTTTCATTTAATTACATTTTATATGATGGATTTTGCAGAAAAAATAGAAACGCCCTGAAAGGTCTATTGCTTTATTACCTATTCAGGTTGTGTATCTTGTTTTTAAACAGTAACTAAGTAACATTTTCTATCAGTCGGGCAGGGATAGCTCAGTAGGTAGAGTGGTGGCCCCATGATCAGAAGGTCGGGGGTTCAAATCAACCGAACGGCTACCCTGAGGTAACCCTGAGCAAGGTACTGTCCTTACACATTGCTCTCCGGCCACTGGATTGGTGGCTGCTTCACTGAGTGAAGGGGTTAAATGCAGAGAGGAATTTTGCCACAATTTAAATTGCTATTAAGTAACCCATTACTTTTGAAAATAAGTAATCAGCAAAGTACTTTTTTGGAGAAGTAATCAGTAATTATTTACTAATTACTTTTTTCAAGTAACTTGACCAACACTCGTGATGAATAGTAAGATGTTCTATTTGTGACACGCCATTTCCTCTCCAGCTTACGAGTTATCTGCTTCAAGGTGCACAGAGTTACCAGGAAGTCAAGTTCTTCTGATTTGAGATCTTATTTTTCACAGGAGCTACAGTGTCCAGAGTCATATCAACAAGTTAATGCTTGCATTGGAATCAGGACTGTAGTTCTGACTCAGCTGCTGATATTATTATGTTTTCATTTAAACAGATGTGTTTTAAAAATGTGAAAGGGGTACTTATTAGAAAAAAGAAACAAGGTCGCAAGTCCCTATTGGCTTCAGAGCCCTGAGCTGGGCCAGTAATCTGTCCATTAGTATTATATATAAGCACGTTCTGACCACACGAAGAAGAAAGTAAACTCTGAAACTTTAAAGTCACCGCGCCTGAATCCTCAGAGAATTAGCTGTTAAGCAGTAAAAAATAACACCTATTGGAAAACGTATGCGTCTAAACGCTGATAATTGTGTTTTTCCACACAGAATGTTCTTTAGCTCTGTGATGAGTTTAGATGCTTCGCCTTTAATGAGAGACCTGTCCCAAGTGGGGCTAAGCATTCTGGGTAAAACAGCTAATTAAGTGGCAATTAACCAGTGCTGTCTGCCAGAAAAACTGAACACAAGCACGACAATTTAGCTGGAATGCACCCAAATGGGTGCTTGTTAGTTGGACCAGCACGGCATCAGCTGAAAAAAGGTTTTCTCCCGAAACGAGATTAGAAAATTAGGAAGAGCTCTGATCTTTGACTTTGGTCATCTGAAATGATAAAGGACTAAAAATCAGGTCAAACGAAGTGAGAACAAAAAGCGGACGCTGAATGGGAGATGCATGTTTGGTCTAAGTGGGATTCATCGGGGCCCTAACGCTGGCTGACAGAGTGTGTGATGTTTTCCTATCTTTCATTATCGGGCAGCACGCCCGGCTGCCAGGCATTACGTGCTGATGGCCGAGCACAGCCCCGCGCCGATAGACGGATGGATGGGATCAATGATGAATGTCTGGCAGGTGCTTTGTCAGCGAGGAAGGTAATCTCAGACCCAGAGGACAAAAAGAGAAACTGGACAGGGACACCACCTCGAAACTCGACCTGCCCTAGAGCCAATTAAATTACGGTGCTAAACATGGCGTTAACGAGGCTGCTGTTACAGGCGTCCGTCACCTGTAACGGCAGCCCACGTCACTTTGGTATCAGCTGCGTCTAATTTAGAAAAATACCCATGGAAGTGGTCAATCTCCTCTCTCATACACGATGACTGATAGATCCAATACCTCTGGAATCAGATAAAACTTTGACAAATGGTCCCACACCAGCCCGAGCGGCGCGGTGAGGACAGCAGTGCAGCGAGGGCCGGCTGTGTCCATGCATAGCCGCGTCCCTCCATCCCATCGCAGCAGCTTTGATCAATGAGGCCACAGTTCAGACGCACACACGGAGACAGGTCCGAGGCCGCCAGCTGGTGATTAAAGGCCTCACAGGATATTGCTTTCCTACATTTCAACCTACACCCAAAAAAAGCTTCACAAAGCTGAGAGAACACCATCCGCCCTGCACCGCCGAACAGCCCTCCGTCTCTTCTGGTGATCGGGATTGTGACTGCATGTAAATCTGGACTGATCAGCAGCATGAGGGATTTCACTTCATCCTCCTGCTCTTCCATCAAGACAGCAGTGCTCCAGCTTCACATTAATCACAGTCAGGCTGATCAATCAAACACAGATTAGCACGATGCATCACCTGACATGGAAATATAACCACATGCTACTAACTGGCCTTCTCTACATGGAGACACATCTGGAAATGTTGTGTCACTCAGGAAGATATGCTCTTCATCATCACAGAGACGGAGAGTTCACAAGGCAGCAGCTCTTTACATCGTAGAGCAGATTTCCCGTTCACTCGTTAAACACGTCCCAGCTCTCAGCCTGGGATCCTCGGGTGGCTCTTGAATATGAGTCCGTTCACCTCTTTTAAATCACCTCTGAAAGCTCACTTATAGACTTTATGTGATTTTAACTTTCCTTTCGTCATCTTGTATTATTTTTAAAATCTGAACCTGTGAATGTAATATTAATATACCATGAGTCTATTTGAGTGACTACACAAGCTTAGTCATGAAATTTTACATAGTTCTTGCACACATAAAGAGGCTCCACAGTGCCACCTACATAAAGCTTCTGTTTCATGCAGGATGAAGGTTGGTACAGATGTTAGATGCCATTGTGTAAAGACAGCCTGAATCCTCCTTTTTAATGTAAATATATATTTTGGGGAATGTTTTTTCCATTTCCACTTGTTTTCCTTTAAAAACATTCATACTGTCAGCATCATGTCCACGTGAACTCCACAGCGATGTTTCGATTGTTGTATTCTAATTTGTAAAGTTTTCCAGTTTTGGTGTGAGAGCTGGTTGCACTGTGAACTCTGATGTTTTAAAACGTGGATTTTGGAACATTTAATATTTAGTATCTACTGTTATCTACTGCTAGCTAGTTTATTGTGATGGTGCTGTTTTTATTATGTTGCTCTTTTTTTGTTTGCTTTCTCTTCTGTTTTTTTTTCTCCATACAGGTGATCCAGGTGTTTTGTTTGTTTTTCTTTCTTTCTTCCCCCCCTTCTCACCGTCTCTTCTCCCCTCTGGTTTTCTTTCTCTCCCTCTCTTTCTTTCATTCTTTCTCCCTGTCCTATTCCCAGTGTTGGGAAGGTTACTTTTAAAACGTATTCCATTACAGAATACAGAATACATGCCCCAAAATGTATTCTGTAACGTATTCCGTTACGTTACTCAATGACAGTAACGTATTCTGAATACTTTGGATTACTTAATATATTATCATGCTTTTTACAACAACGTGAATGTACTATTGCTGTGTGATTTATTACTGTTACTGAAAGGTCCGCGACTCCGAACTGTAGTAAAGGGACCTCTGACTAATACGGGGTCCCTGTCGGCTCGTAGCCGAAAAATAGCTTTACTTTGTTGTGTGGGTCAACTCTTCTTGCGAGAGACAGAGAGAGGCGTTGAAAGGCTGCTCCAACGGAACTTATTGTTTTCGGAGGAAAACACGAACACGGTGTACAGTCGAGTCTTAATAGCTTACTTACATCTGGGCTCGTCAGGCACTCTTCTTGGCGACAGTGGTTATTATATTTACATGCTTCCAGCTCCCGTTTTTCCTCGATGACAACTCGTACCTTTCCACTCCCCTTTTTCTCCCTCCTCGCTCACAGACCCATAACGTGTATGGCAGTCCATTCTCCCTGCAACACGGACTACACTGCCCATGATGCTACATTCTTTAGAGCTATGCTTGTAACATTCTGCCTGTTAGCTTAGCACAACAACAACAACAACGAAAAGGCGCTCTCTCGAAAAGAGCGTCGCCCTGTAACCATGGCAACCGTAACACTGCCGCCTGGAACAACAGAACGTCAAACAAAACCCAAACAGTCCTGACCCGCCACAATATGAAACAGGAAAGTACCGCAGTGTAATCCATTTATTTCAACAAAGTAACTGTATTCTGAATACCACCTTTTTAAACGGTAACTGTAACGGAATACAGTTACTCATATTTTGTATTTTAAATACGTAACGGCGGCACATGTATTCCGTTACTCCCCAACACTGCCTATTCCCCAGTCATGTCTGTCCCATTTGTAGCAACCGAAAATAAAATAAATACATAATTATAATAAAGGTCAATCAAATGGACCAATATGGCAAGGCCATGATGATCCACTTGGTAAAATAAATCCGCTTGGCATCTTTCTTGGCCTTAAGACAACAATTCTGATGGCTAAAGATCCAAACGGGACACAAAAAAAAAAAAAATATTTGTGGATTTTTCTTCTTTTGTAAATTATTATTATTTTTAGTCCAAACCCACACAAAGCTGTGTGTGTGTGTGTGTGTGTGTGTGAGAGAGAGAGAGAGAGAGAGTGTGTGTGTGTGTGTGTGTGTGTGTGTGTGTGTGTGTGTGTGTGTGTGAGAGAGAGAGAGAGAGAGAGAGAGAGAGTGTGTGTGTGTGTGTGTGTGTGGTGCTACAGGGCACACGTGTGGATCTAGTCTCTTTTTTCATTTCCTCTGAACGCCTCCTCAGCCAAAGAAAACATTTATTCATAAAGTCTCTGTGAGTTCAGACGTCCTCGTCAGAAGACAGCGTTTGATGCTCTGACTGTAAATGTTTGAGTCAAATGTGAACATTTGATAAACGTACAGTTTTGGAATATGTGTCAGAATACAGTCAACCTTAAATGACCTGTAAATGAATGAATATACTGTATAAGTAAATCCCTGAAGAGAACCTCACTTCGTACAGTTGGTTGTTGGGAGGGGAATTATTACGACGTGACACATCAAAGATTAACAGTGAGGCTAGTCAGGGAGAAAACTTTCTTATAAAGGTGTGGAAGGAGAATGCTGCTTTAAGGGCAAAGTTAAAGTTTCTCCAGCTGCCTCCCTCTTTCCGCTCCACCACAGCCACCCACACATGCAGGACCTTGGAGTAGGGGTATGTCACCAGGGTGCAGAGGAGGCCCCCCCCCCCCCGTCCCGTCCCCTTCTGGCTGCCTCTGCCTCAATTTTATCCCACAACTTAGATGTTCACATTACTCACACTCTCATTACACATGCATATAGGATCTTGGGGGTGGGCACGATACACGGAATCCAAAGTACCATCAGGGTGTACACCCCACCCCTGGCGTCGTTGCCCACCTCTCAATGTTAAATACACGTAGACATTGAGGGCTAGCAGGAGGGACCATGCGCTTACCTGCTGCTCTCTGGCAGGTAGCTCCATGCCCTCCTGGGTTTTAAATGCACCTTAGAACACACATGCATCAACACTACAATGAGCGGGTGGAGGGAGGTTTGGAGTCTTCTCTCACCCCCATTCTCTGCGACCTGCTGGAGCGGGGGGGCTAGGAGGAGGAGTTGGCCGTCCGACTGCGGTCTGGAGTGTGGGGCCTCCCTGCTGCTGCGGAGTCGGGGCGGTCTGCCTCCCCCCACCGCAGGGAAAAGGGAAACACCACCTGGGTCTGGGTGCAGTTCCCCCCTCCAGGGGCAAGGGTACCTAGACCCGGTTTGTAGAGTACGCTTGGGGAGTGTGATCGTGTGTACAGCGTCTCTTTATGTCTGTCTCCACGTTGGTTGAGTGTGGAGTAAGTGCATATGAGAGCATGAGGGTGGGAATGGATGTTTGTATCTGTGTGTGCCTGTATGTCTGTGTCTATATGTCAGGTTGGGTGTCAGACGCCACCTCTCTGGGGACATCTTAGGCCCTCCAAGGTTTGGAGGCCTATCTCCCCCCACCACCACTTCCCCTGCCAGTGGCGGACTCCCTCAGGTGTCGGTGCGTTGGTGGTTCTTTGTGTCCGGGGATGGGCGTCCAGGTACACACCGGCTCACTCCTTGGCGGCCGCTTATCAGGGCCTGGAGCCTGGGGCTCGCTCGGGCCACTTCGGAGGTGGGGTGCCCCTGGCCTCTCGGCCTGGGGCTCGGTCACTCAGGCACGGCTGGCTGCCGGCGGAGCTCACGGGCGCGTCATTGCAACTCCCCCTGGCTTCTGCTCCGCGGCTGCTGAGTGAGCCCTCATCTGGGACTCTCCTCAGCTCTTTCTGGGACAGTGGCGCAGCTGCCCCTCTGTTGGTCTTCCTTGGTCTCTTGTGTTCTGGGGGCCTCTGGATGTCTGGAGTTTTGATCTCCTTCATACCTGCTTCATGCCCTGGAGGACGGGGCTGTGGCCCCCCCCACACCCTCTAGCAGATCATTACATGAAGGAACCTTTTAAAAAAAAAAACAAGCGCGTCCATGCTCACAGGTGTACACACGGGTGATCACACCCACAAACTACACCCTTTTTGGCTCCTACCTCAAAGCACACTGTGTTCTGTTGATCTTGCTGCACAATAATGTTTAATATTTAGTATTTACTGTCATATTCCCATATATCATTGTGATGTTGTTTATTCTATTACTCTTGTTCTCTTCTGCTTGTTTTCTTTTTTCTTTCTCAGCAGGTGATCCAGGTGATTGATATATGCATTTTTTTTCCCGCCCATTCTGTTGGTTTATGTTTTTTGCCCTTCTCCCCCGTCCCTCTTCTCAGCTGTTTCTCTTTCCCTCTTTCTTTCTCCCCTTCTTTCCCCCAGTCAAGTCTGTCCCGTATTCAGTAAGTGAAAATAAAATAAACAATAAAAGGTGAATCAAATGGACCATTATGGTAAGGATTTACTTTACCAAATTGACCATCCCAGCCTTGCCGTAATGGTCAATTTGGTAAAGTAAATCCGTTGGGCATCTTTCTTTGCCTTTAGACAACAATTCTGATGGCAAAAGAGCCAAACGGGACAGGCAAAAAAAAAAAAAAAAAAAAAAAAAGTTATCACCGTATTTCCCGGACTACAAAGCGCACCTGAATATTAGCTGCACAAGCTAAAATCAGGGGAAAATCCTGTTTTGTACATACATTAGCCGCACCTGACTAAAAGCCGCAGGTGTTTCAATATTGACTTATCATATGTAAGAGAATATGCACAAAGCGAATTGTCAGGAAAGAGATGGCTGTTTGGAGACACACCCCTTTTATTAATATTTTGAAAAACAAGTTATGGGTACATATTTGCACATGTGCTGTGCTTCATAAATGAGTAACAAATGTAGTACATAACAGTAACCTACAGCACCCCAGAAAAATAGATTCGGACTACCTTTTAGGCTCAGGTGCAGTGACACAGCTTTAACAAGAAGAAAAGTCAGTCATTCACCACCATCTTCCTGCGCACTAAAACCACCAAAGTCCTCTTCTCCAGTGTCGGATACGAACAGGCTCAGGATGGCTTCGTCATCCACTCTCAGCTTCTTTCCTTCGTTGTCACTTTCAAAACCAAAGATAATCCTCATTGTCATTGTCAGTGTCGGAGTCGAACACCCTCTGAAGGGCCGTGGCGGTGTCCTCCTCTTCATCATGCAGCAGTCCAGCCCTTCGAAATCCGTTGGTGATCGTGGATGTTTGCACACTTTTCCACGCTGTCAGAATCCACCGGTAGAGTTAAGCACAACTTGCTTTTCGCAAGTTTATCGCCGCTCATCATCCACGACTCCCGCTGAACGCGTAGCGCTACTTTGAAGTTTGTTTTTCGCGCTACTTGTACGGCACTATGTTGCCTGGCGGATGGACATGTGACCAACATACCACTCTTGAACCCCGATCCTTCCGCCAGGCAACGTAGTGCCGTACAACAGCGGAACAAACAAAACAAATCGTCTTACGATATCACAAAAATCATGGACAATCCATAGAAAAGCCGCACCTGACTAAAAGCCGCAGGGTTCAAAGCTTGTGCAAAAAGTAGCGGCTTATAGCCCGACAATTACGGTAGTGATTATTTTTAACCCTCCTCTCGTGTTAGGGTCGGCACCGACCCATTTTAAATTTCAAATGCATAAAAAAATCACATACATTTGTTTATTGTATCAAGGCTTTTTGACTTTGTCAGGAACCTCTATTTCTACAAAATAAAATAAAAAAAATTATTTTCACTAAATTATAAAATGCCCTAGTTGAAATTATGACCTTTGTGTTGTTAGGGTCGGTTTCGACCCAGGTATAATATTATGAGTATAAAGCAATAATTAAAGCCAAAACTGAAATCATAAGTGCACTGTCAGCTAAAACACTTACAGCAAGCGCCTCTCCTAATCATATGAGCTTTAGGGGATTCTTATTTTGCATGTTTTTTGCAGTATACCTGCACAAAAACAAAACAAAATAAACACGGGCATGTGAGGTGAATTCACTATTTGAGTGGCCATTTGACTTCCAGAGTGCACATTTACAATTTGCAGCATACAAAAAATGAGAAGAAGATTCACAGTGAGCTAAGTTCTGGATCATATTTTTGGTGAAAATGAAGGAGAGGACACAGAGCAGCATAGCGATTCAGATGGGCAGGTTTCTAAGGAGGAAGACAATGTGGACTATCATCCAGAAGACACAGACACATCTGATCAGAGGTGGAGGTCGCTGGTGCTGAAGCTACTCCTGCTGAAAGATTCAAGTCCAAAAATGGTAAGATCTTTTGGAGCTCAGTACCTCATGATGTACATGGCAGGGCAGCTGCTGCAAATGTCATCAAAATGACCCCTGGAATCACAAGGTTTGCTCTGACCAAAGTCAGTGACATCAAGAGATGTTTTGAGATATTTATGCCATTGTCACTAGAAAGAATCATCATTACTATGATAAACCTTGAAGGAAAAAAAGTCCATGGCGACATGATGAGGAATACCTGGATGCTTTCATTGTTCTTGCTGGAGTGTACAGATGCTGCAATGAGGCCACTGATCGTCTATGGGATGCATCGACAGGCAGAAACATTTTCTGGGCAACGATGTCACTTCACACATTTGATATCATTTTGATTCAAGAGTCCTCAGATTTGACAACAGAGAGACCAGACCGAGGTCTGACAAACTTGCTCCCATCAGGGATGTCTGGGAGAGATGGGTGCAGCTTCTTCCACTGATGTTCATCCCAGGGCCAGTGACAGTGGATGAATGTCTTGTCCACTTTTTGAGGAAAATGCCCCTTCCGGCAATATATACCCAGTAAGCAAGGGAAAAACGGCAGAAAAATCTGGGAAGCCTGTGATGCAAAAACCAACTATGCCTGGAATGTACAGATTTTCACAGTCAAAGCTGCGAGTGGCACCCCTGAGAAGAAACAATGAAAATGTGTGGTCCTCCATATGACCACTGGACTGCAGGATCACAATATCAGCTGTGATATTTTATTTTATTTTATTTTTTACCAGATATGACCTTGGACAAGAACTTCACAAAGGAAACTGAGGTGAAGCTGTATCATTGGGAAGTGATAAAAAGCCCACAATTACCCACGGCTATAACCAAAACAAAGGAGGAGAGGACTTTTTCTTTTTTTCAGTTTATATTAAAGGTCTACTGCTGAAAAAAAACAAACTTTTTTTGTCTTTTCTTGATGTAAATGTCTATGGGTCGAAATTGACCCGTAACACCATCGATGTCATTTTAGTTATTAATCTTAAAATGAAAAAAATCAATAAAACAGATTTATTTAAGAGATGTGTCCTATACCCCTCAGTAATACTCAGGTAACACAAAAACCTTTTATTTATTAATATGATTCTCTTGAGGTTAATTTTACAATTTGTTTTTAATTGAAATCGAGGGGTATAGTGACAAAAAAAGACCCAGAGGCCCACACCAAAAGTATTAAAACCAACATTTTCATGGATAAGGAAGCCTAACAAGGTAACCAAGAGATGAGAAACAAATTGGATGATAACTTATTGTTTTTAGTATATTTTATAGCTGATTTAATTCACGGGTCAAAACCGACCCGCTAACATAAGAGATGATAACAGAAAGCTAACACGAGAGGAAGGTTAAGAGATGAACCATTAAACTTTGATTCATTTTTAAATGTTTTTTCACATCATGAGGATGATAATGAAGCTGAATATTTTGTCCTTCTTCCTTTTCGTGAGTTCTGTTCTTATGTTTGTGCCCACGTCGGGCTGCATGTCTTTAATGTGTTGCATTTAAATTTGAAGCTGAAGTTTAAATACGGTAAGATTCAGTTTAAGTGGGCTCTAACGTGCTGCAGCCAGGAGATCTCAGTGGGGCCTCAGCAGGAGTTAAATCCTTCATGTGTTTCTCGTGGCGTGGAAGCTCTTGCCTGTGGCTGCGGTATGTAAAATGTGGCGTTAGTCACCAGCTCATCGCATTTGACTCGTCTCCAGCGTGAGGGAGATTAATGCCTCGTAGGGACACTATTATTTTCTCTTTCTCTTTCGGCTCTGCCTCAACAACTGCTCACACACTTAATTGTTTGCTGTCTCCTCGTTCTCCTGTGACAGATGTGCAGGGGAGCCCAATGTGGGCGGGGCATGATGAAAGGTCAGTGACAACGTGTTTCAGAGTATAGGTGTAGCTGTGTTTCATGCTTTTGGCCTTGATAACCTTGGTCCCTGTATGGTTTCCAGCTGCTCTTTATCACCAGTTCTCTTCCTAATTTTTATGGACAAAGATTCCAGGAAGAATCTCTGTGTAAAATAACTGGCACTGGCACTACCTAAAGAGTGAATGAGCTTTATACTACAAAACTCAACATCACTCATTCACACCTCGTTGTATGAGCACATTTTCTGTGTATGCATTCACACTCAGAGGAACACATCGGGAGCAACTCAGCATTCAGTATCTTGCACAAGGATACTTGGGCAAGTCTGCCACACAGACTGATGGAGCCAATGATTGGAAAACCAACGTTCCTCACCTACTCTACTTCCTGAACCACCGCCACTCTGTAGTTTTCGCCAGGAAAAGGGTGGGGAGTTAAGTCTGACTTGACGATACAAGCTGCAGAACCCTAACCCTGTACATAAAGTGGTTTGGAGAGAAAAAACAAAAGACAGAAAGAGCGACTGCGTGTCTTCAGCAGGATGTTGAACAGATGTGAGGAGAAACTGTACATGCACAAGATCTGAAAACATGACAAATTTCTCAATCACAGGGGACAAAAGCAGACAGAGAGGGAGACAAACATCCTTTCAAACTTTAACTTTAGGTATTCAGGCTGAGCAGAGCAAAATGCTGACAATTAAACCAATCAATCTAACTGCTGCTGTGGAGCCAACATCTGGACCAGCAGCCCTGACCACTAGGGTGGGGGGATGGGGGGGACGAACACTTTGAGCTGTCCTTCACTGATCTTCACACACACACACACACACACACACACACACACACACACACACACACACACAGGTCCACATGGGCTTGATGTCAGCCGGTTCTGCTGTGTTGTTTCTTTTGTTATAAATAACAACAGGCCACCTGGACTCTTTCAGCACGTTACTTTGTGTGTGTGTGTGTGTGTGTGTGTGTGTGTGTGTGTGTGTGTGTGTGTGTGTGTGTGTGTGTGTGTGTGCGCATGTGTGTGTGTGTGTGCATGTGTGTGTGTGTGTGCACTTTGCGAAGCCTTAATGATCCCCCAGGCTAGCCAGACTGAACCCAGCTCAAAGCCGAGCAGAGCACCTCATCCCAGGCTAATGGGACAATGGAGGATTGTGTTTCTGTGTGTGTCTTTGTGTATCTGTGTGTGTGTGTTTGTGCGTGTACACTGTACTATAAGCATGGGCATGCCTCTGTGTGTGTTAATGGGACAGTGGAGGATTGCGTGGAGGACTGACTGGTGGCAGAGACGGATGGCCTGGGACAGAGACAGTGCTGACAACCAGTGAATACGGGGCAACGTTGCAGAAAGGTCACACACACACACACACACACACACACACACACACACACACACATACAATAATGTCAGGAGAGGAAAAATAAGGGAGGTGTGAGCAACTCCTCTCTGTTTATGTGACTTTCAAAGTTTTGTTGTATGGTTCAGTCCCTGTGTGTGTGTGTGTGTGTGTGTGTGTGTGTGTGTGTGTGTGTGTGTGTGTGTGTGTGTGTGTGTGTGTGTGTGTGTGTGTGTGTTTTAACATAAAGACTTCAGAGTGAGATGAGGAGAAAACATAAATAAATGATAATAGAGCAGCACTGATGATTACTGACTTTGATTTTGTGAGTTGAAAGTTTGGTTCTTTATTCTGCATTAATGTGCTTTAGTTGGACAAATATAGAAATTAGTAACTAACGAAGGCAGAGAGACTGCAGAGTGAGCAAAGGGATCTTACAGTCAAGGAGACTCAGTTTACAAGTTTTGAAGTTTTGAACCTATAATAAGCTCCATTCAGCTGCGTAGAGGTTTATGTAACTGTGAAACTTTGTTCATGCATTGAACAAATATCATTAACTTCTAGCATAACTCACAGAATGAGGCCTTCCCCAACTCTCCAGGTTTGTGGACTAACCTCTATGTTAACGGTGACCTTTCCTCCAAAGGATAAGCTTCAATGTCTCTGTGAGCTACACGAGCTATTGTTAGAAATGAAGTCCACTAATCACAAAGATCACCAGCACCTTGGAGTATGATGCAGACTCTATCACAGAAAGTATATCTTTATATGATTTAAGTTACTTTAACTACAGTGATCAAAGTCCTCACATTAAAAACTCATACATATAAAAACCCTAAAATAAAGGACGTTTTTACCACCATCCTTGATTAAACAGTGTTTGTGTGTGTGTGTGTGTGTGTGTGTGTGTGTGTGTGTGTGTGTGTGTGTCCCTGTGGTGTGCAGCATATGTTTGACCATGCTAAAGTCACCAGGTTAAGTAGGATTCAGAGCAGGGAATACACAGCACCAGAGATCTGGCACTGATACAACAGTAACTCATGCAGGACTGCACAGAGGTATCATAGCCTGGTACAATAACAATATCAGTAGTACGTCAGGGTAGCTTTGAGACTGAAACAGGACCACTTTAAGACTTCATCAGCAGCTCATTAGGATGACAAGATGACTACGTTAAACAGTCCTGGAAACATCTGGGGTGCATGAGATATGAAGAAAAGAGGTCTTTATTACAGTCTTTTAAATGTTCTTTATTTTGGAGAGAAACCAGTGTGTCTATTTGATGTCTCTACAGAACACAGTGATGATGAAATGCAGAACATATGTGGGTTTTGTTGTGTTTACAGAACAATATGTGTACAGTGTTTGGGACATAAATCATAGAGACCTAAATCCTAAACATTCTGCCATATACACAGGTAGATAAGCACATAAATAACGTTCACTTTCACATTTTAGTCAAATGCAGAACACATGAGGCAAATATTGAGTGAACTAAGTTTTATTCAAAGCAAAATATTTTCAAAATAAAAAATATAAAAAGATTCACTATGAAGGAGACACAAAGCATAGGAACAGAGACAACAAATGAAAACACAAAAATACATATGAATACTTAGTGTTATTAACCCTTGTATGGTGTTCGGGTCTGTGAGACCCGTTTTCAGTTTTTCTCAAAAGAAAAATTAAACAATTAATTCTATTTTCAACCTGAAATTCATTGGCTTTGGCTTATTTTCTGTGAAGAACATAAATCCGAACTAATTTTCAATGACCTCATACTGTACCTCCCCCCACGCATTTACATTACATACAAGGTGTTCGGGTCCACTGGACCCAGGCCTAATAAAAGTGTTGAAAGTGCAGGTCCTGTGTTCCCACACTCTGTCTTCCTCCTTTCTGGTGCTGCTGATAGTGTTTTCTTCCCCTCCTGCTCCCGCACAAAGTTGCAACTTTGTTGAAAATTCAACTATCAACACCGTCTGCTCTTACATTCCCACACATTTTACCCTCTTTCTCGAGGGATCCAAATTTTATCTTCTCATACCCTGTCCCACCTGCTAATTAGGGGCATAATACTATAAATAAGACTTTGCCAGTGTGGTTCTTTATCACAACTGATCAAGATGGCAAAAGATTATCTACTGCGAGGGCCATCCAATTGATTTTGGAAGAGAGAGGGGCTTCGGATGATGATGTTGACAAAGAGGTTTCAGAATATTTCACATTTCTGAAAATTCAGAGTCTGACAGTGACTTTGAAGAAGAGGATGAGGTTGAGCACCATTTAGTAACAAAACGAAGACGAGTACCCCATCTGCAGCCAGCTCCAGGACCAGAACAAGCCCACCAGACAGCAAGTGAAGAAATATGGATGTCAATAACTGGTGAAATTGAATGGTCTTCTTGCCCAAGAAATGAGCCACCCTGCAGAGCTGCTACTGTGATAAGCCAGGGCCAACACGGCTGACAGTTACTCATGTGCAGGACATCAAGTCTTCATTTGAGCTTTTCATCCCAGATTCCATCCAGAAAATTATTCTGGATTGCAGTAATCTAGAAGGAAGGTGTGTTTTTGGAGAGAGGTGGAAGGAGATGGACCAAATTCATCTAAGAACCCCAAAGGCCTACTTTGGGGTTCTTATCCTTGCAGGAGTTTTCAGGTCCAAAGGGGAATCGACAGAATCCCTGTGGGATGCAGAAACCGGCAAGAACCTTTCCGTGCATCAGTGTGTCTGGAAAACTTCCACAAAATTTCCAGGATTATCCATTTTGATAACCGAGACGACAGACCAGCTCGACGGCAGAGAGACAAGCTTGCTGCCATCAGGACAGTGTGGGATAAGTGTGTGCACCACCTCCCCCTGTTTTACATCCCTGGGCCTAATGTCACCATTGATGAGCAGCTGATCCCATTTAGTTGTGAAACATATTGCTTCACGTGTAAATGTGTTGTCTTTCCACTCACTCCACTTGATTATAACTGATTTATTTTTTTATAACATTTTATTTAAAAAAAAAAAAAAAAAAAAAAAAAACGAGAAGCACATTAATTCATAACTGTGATCTAACAAAGGTAAAGGGAAAAAAATAACCATGTTTACTGTTCATATGGCTTGTAATTGGGATGAAGTAAACATCTGTTGAGTAATTTAACATAAACATTTTTGATAGTGTTAATTTGGAAAGCCAAAACTCTAGCGGGTCCACCAGACCCATGAACACTGGCTGAGTAACAAAAATATGAACACCACACAAGGGTTAACAATGACACACTGGTAGGAACCGTGGTGGGGCGGGTAAAACAAAACACTAAACCAAGGAACACACCTCCTTGTTTTACACCCTCAAAATGGACACAAGTCATCAGATTGGACAGTGGTCATCATGACATCTTGACACCCATATATTGCACATCCTTAAATAAGCCTGCATATGCATGAAACAGAAGAAAAAGAGCCTGTGTGTGTGTGTTTTTCCTCATATTTGGTCCAGCTGGGTCACCGTCCATTCTCCTGCCCTCAGACATCCCGACCCTTCATTGTTTCCTTTGTCCTTACAGACACATTTTGTGCGATAGATGATGATTTTAATCTAAAATAAATGAAAGTGAGAAACAGCAGAGGGAGGGAGGAAGCAGGAGCATGAAGACAGAGAGCATTATCACCTTGGCCAAGCATCAGAAGTTAGAAAAAAAAAACAAGCGAGAAAAAGAAGGTCCACGGGCAAATTCATCTTCCCCTGCTACAATCAATCTCTGGCCAAAAGAAATACACAATAACTAGGCAGGAAGAGTCCAAGATTAATGGGCCACCGACATCTCCGCTGACCAGCATCCACCTCCACCCATGCACCTCCCTCTCTCCCTCTGATGCCCCCTTTCTTTCTCTAACCTCTCTCCCATCCCTCCCGTATTTGCTCATGTTTGCTCTCAGAAAAAAAAGAATTACTTTTTTACACCTTTTTCTCCTCCTCTTTCTCTTCCTCCCCTTTACACACCTTGTCTCTGCCACTTAGTGATCTATCTTTTTTGCTAACTGCTTTAAGAGCTTTAGAAAGCTTTAATGAGAGCAACCTACAACTGAACAATGCATGCTGTTCAGGAAAAGGAAGACAAAGAAAAATTATATTCTGTCAGTATTCAGGATGGGAATCATCTTTTGGTGCTACGTTTTATTACAAATTTAAATTAAAATCAAACTGAAAACGCAAAGTATTAATCCGTAAAGGTTGATTCTGTTCATCTGGGCGTAATTTTTTAAGTGGGAGAAACATTTCGTCACTCATCCAGGTGACGAAATGAACAGAATCAGCCTTTTGGGATTTACTTACCTGGATGATTGACTATGCATCAAGACAAAACGTTAACAGAAATTGGTTTATACCACTCTCGAAAAAACCAACTACTTCAATGAACAGAAAGAAATCATGGAAAGGTTTCTATGTGATCAAATTGCTTTATTTTAGCATTTTGCTATGCTGTTTTTCCAACTTATGAGTGAATTGATCCAAACCGTACAAATTACGTCAGTGCAACAAAAAAAACTAAATGCTGATAGAAAGATGTGTATTATTGTGGACATCCTTTCCATGATTATTTTGACGTTATTTATAGTTATTTTGTGGCGTGTTTAACAAAGTCTTGAGTTTGGTTAACATGAAACTTTAATGGATCTAAAACAACTTTCAAATAGTTGCGATTGCATCCATCCATCCTCTTATCTACATCAGAGTTGCAGGGGGCTGATCCAGGATGTCACAGGGTGAGAAGCAGGGTACACCCACGTGCGCATGCGCCAACCAGCGTGCAGCCTGTTACAGTCGCTCCTGCTTTTCTCTTAGTTTTGCTCTTTGTTTCTTACGTATTCCTTTTTTTCTGACTTGTATTTTCATCCGTTTATTATCTTTTACTCAATCATGTGGATTGAGAGAGTTTTTGTTCTTCTGGTGGCCGTGGAACTGTTACTTTTATCAAGGAACGGGACCGCGGCACATCTCCTACACGCATGGACTGTTTACTCCAGAGATCAGCTGATCGCCCTGATGCCGGCCGGCTCGCTGGCCAGGCCGGCAGAAGTACCAGCTGAAATTTGGAGGAAAACACATCAGGATGCAGAGGTCAAGGACAGAAGAGAAGAAAAAAGGAGACGGTGAGACAGCGGAGGCTCGAAGCGAGGAGGAGGTATAAACCGTGTCTGCCATCGATCATGATTGGAAATGTGTGATCGTTGGCAAATAAAATCGACGAGCTCTCAGCACTGGTACGGAGTCAGAGGGAATACCGAGAGTGTAGCCTGATGTGTTTCACCGAATCATGGATGCACCAGGACATTCCCGATGAGAATGCTTCCGTGGAAGGCTTCCACACTGTTCGGGCGGACAGGGACAGCATCGCTAGCGGTAAGCGGAAAGGAGGTGGGCTTGCTGTTTTAGTTAACAACCGGTGGTGTAACCCTGCCAACATAACAATCAAAGAAAGGATTTGTTGCCCGGACATTGAACTGTGTGCTGTTGGACTCAGGCCGTATTATTTACCCGGGGAATTCTCTCACGTCATCTTGGTGGCTGTTTATGTTCCTCCCTCTGCTAACCCCACAGCTGCATGTGACACTATCCACTCTACCATAGCCCGGTTACAGACTCAGCACCCGAGTGCCTTTATTGTGATCTCGGGTGACTTCAACCATGTATCACTGGACAATACACTAACTACATTCAAACAATATGTGGACTGTCCCACCAGGGGAGAGAAAACTTTAGACTTACTGTATGCTAACATCAAGGATGCATACAGCTCCTCCTCCCTCCCCCCACTTGGTAGGTCAGATCATAACCTGATTCACCTCACCCCCCGCTATGTGCCAATTGTGAGGAGGGAACCTGTGACCACCAGGACTGTTAGGAGGTGGTCAGAGAGGAGGCAATAGTGGAACTACAGGGCTGTTTCGAGGTGACCAACTGGGAAACACTCTGTGAGCCTCACGCCGAGGACATCAATGGGCTTACTGAGTGTATCACAGACTATATAACTTTCTGCACCGACTCCATTGTTCCAGCTCAGACTGTTCATTGTTACCCAAATAACAAGCCATGGGTGACTAAGGACATCAAAGCCCTCCTCAACAACAAGAAGAGGGCTTTCAGGGGGGGCAACAAAGAGGAGGTGAGGAAGGTCCAGGTGTTACTAAAGGACAAGATCAGAGAGGCTAAGGACAATAGAGATTGACAGACCACGTGACTTTCGCGCATTGCATGCCGGTAACTCGTGGCAAAACAATCCAAGTACCTGCATCAAATGCAAGCATTTGCAGCACCGCAAAACGTTCATTCTTCCGTTCCAATAAATTCTTGCTTTTTCTTTGCCCCCCAAAAAGGTATGTACAAAACGAAGGAGAACAATGCCGGTCCGTACAAAGACAGACTTAATGAAAAGTCAAAGAAAAGATACGAGGAAAAAAATCAAACCAGTGAAAGTGTTAGATCCTTACGAGCACACAGAGGGACAAAATACGTTAGCGTGCTGCCCAACTTTCACCACGCTCATATTTATAATTATACGGTTCTTGGAGTGAGTGCATACACTCACGAAGTTTAGTAACTTCAGGTCACTGCAACAAGCCCAGGTACAGTTTACCGACGGATGGGTGCAGGACCTTGAAATGCACCGTGTAGAACGAAAGACCATCGTACATATCATAAGTTTACCAGTCTCACAAATCGTCTTCATAAATACACATTCGTTAACCGTTTATTAATATAACCTTTGAGCTCAACGGTAATTAATTAGTAGTAGAAATAATTTCTGGTACCCATCACAGAAATGTAGCAGTGACAATAATACTATATGCTGTAATCGTACTGGGCAATTAGTGATACAAAACAACTGTTTTATCCTGTGAATAAAAGTATATGTTTTTGTCAAGGTACCATAATAACAGAAGCGAAACGCAATATTGTGTCAGTACAATTCACTATTTATGCACAATAAACAAAGGAGCATAGCGCGACAATTTCTGTTCAGCGCCAGACTTGCTTGTAACCTATATCACCAATTATGTTAAGAAAAATGACGCATTAACTACAACAGCAGACTGACCTTTGTGTAAATGCTTGGAGCAGACTAACCTGTGAGCTGGAGTGTTCTGGGACGTTATATTTTGTCTTTGAATGGCTGCAATCCAGTCGCCTCTTTGTTATTTTGGAAACATGGCTCGAACAATTTCTCTTCAACGACGTAATCCGATAACAACCGATCTCTTTACCCGTCGGCTTCCCGTGGCTGTCATGCGACCGGCTATTGCAGTTAATAATACAAAAGCTTCTTGGCATTTTTTGTGTTTCTTTTTATCGCTGTGTGACTGATTTCAATTGAAAGCCTGCGTGCGCTAGTACCTCTTGCCACGAGTTCCCAGAATTCTTTGCGGTATTACCCCTGAGTGACGTCACATTTTCAATCTCTATTACAGGAGGAAGCTGGAGTGGAAACTCCAGCAGAACAGCATGAGAGAGGTGTGGAGGGGCATGAAGACCATCACTGGATTCAGGCCAACCAACAGCAGAGGAGCTGAGGGAGGTGAGAATAGAGCCAACGAGTTGAATCTGTTTTTCAATAGATTCGACACCACAGTGTCTGCTCCCACCCCCACAACCTCACCTGTAGTCAGCCTGGAATCCAGAGCCACACCACTGTGCCAGCCTCTCTCTTCACATGGCGCTGTTGCCTCCTGTGAGATTCCTGACACCCCTCCCCCACCCATCACCTTCACTCAATACCAGGTTGAGATGCGAATGAGGAGACTTCACTCAGGCAAGTCTGCTGGACCAGACGGAGTGAGTCCCCTCGTCCTCAAGACCTGTGCCCCCCAGCTGTGTGGAGTCCTTCATAAATTCAAATTCAAATTTTATTTGTCACACACACACAACCATACACAGTATGACATGGGGGTGAAATGCTTGTAGCTGTACAATGCCCGACCCTTAAATGACAGAAGAAAAGTTTTACAATATTTACAATTTACAGTTTACTACAAAAAATTTACAAATTAACTTAGGAATTTACAGTAAAGAATGTGCAAATAGCAGAAGAGATTATAAAGATAAGGATTATAAATTATAGGAATTATAGGATTATAGGAAATGTGTGGTGGTGACGTGTGTGAGAGTCCAGTCTTATAGTGATGTGTTTGGGAGAGTCCAGTCCTACAGCTGGTTCAGGCCCCGAATAGCCTGGGGGAAGAAGCTCCTCCTCATTCTCTCTGTTTTGGCCTTAAGGGAGCGGAAGCGCTTCCCAGACCTCAACAGTGAGAAGAGTCCATTGTTGGGATAGGAGAGGTCCATCATAATCTTCCTAGCTTTGGACTTGCACCGCTTGGTGTAGATGGACAGCAGGTCAGGGAGCTCTGATTGAATGATGCGTTCTGCCGAGCGCACCACCCTTTGCAGATCTCGTCTGTCCTGCTTGGTGCTGTTCCCAAACCAGGTGCAGATGTTTGCCGTCAGGACGCTCTCGATGGTGCAGGAGTAGAAGTTCTTGAGTACCTTCAGTGGCAGATGGAAGTCACTAAGTCTTCTGAGGAAGAAGAGACGCTGACGGGCTTTCTTAACCAGGGTGTTGATGTGACAGGACCATGACAGGTCCTGAGTGATGTGGACACCCAGGTATCGGAAACTGTCCACTCTCTCCACTGGCGTGCCACTGATGATGAGGGGTTTGGAATTCCTCGCCTGCTTTGTAGTGAAGTCCACGATGAGCTCCTTAGTCTTGCTGATGTTTAGGAGGAGGTTATTCTCCTGGCACCAGGTCTCCAGGTTCCTAATCTCCTCCAGGTAGGCCGTCTCGATGTTGTCGGAGATCAGGCCCACAACAGCAGTGTCGTCAGCAAACTTGACAATGGAGGTGGTGTCGGATGTGGCTACACAGTCATAAGTGTACAGTGAGTACAGCAGGGGGCTTAAAACACAGCCCTGAGGCACTCCAGTGCTGAGTGAGATGGAGGGGGAGACTTGTTTTCCCACCCTCACTGATTGGGGTCTGTCTGTGAGGAAGTTGAGGATCCACTGACACAGTGATGAGCTGTTTATGCTGAGTCTGAGTCTGCAGAGGGTACCAGTGCTGTGGAAGACATTATGCCTCGTCCCTGTACCAAAGAAGCCACATCCCAGTGGCCCCCAGGATTACAGGCCCGTGGCACTGACCTCCCACATCATGAAGACCCTGGAAAGGCTCATCCTGGACCAGCTGCGACCCATAGTAAGACCACATCTGGATCCCCTTCAGTTCGCTTATCAGCCTCGTCTCGGAACTGAGGACGCCATCATCTACCTGCTCAATCGTGTCTACACCCATCTGGACCAGCTGGCGAGCACTGTGAGGGTCATGTTTTTTGACTTTTCTAGTGCTTTCAATACCATCAGGCCAACCCTCCTGGGTGATAAGTTAGCAGCGATGCAGGTGGATGCTTCTCTGGTGTCCTGGATTGTTGACTACCTGACAGGAAGACCACAATATGTACGTCTCCCACAGTGTGTGTCTGACAAGGTAATCAGCAACACAGGGGCACCACAGGGGACTGTCCTCTCCCCCTTCCTCTTCACCCTCTACACCACAGACTTCAGCCACTGCACAGAGACCTGCCATCTTCAGAAGTTTCCTGATGACTCTGCGGTGGTTGGATGCATCACCAGGAATGATGAGACAGAGTACCGGGCTGTGGTCGACTCCTTTGTCACGTGGTGTGAGCAGAATCATCTGCAGCTCAACGTGGCAAAGACCAAGGAACTGATCGTGGACTTCAGGAAGACCAGGAAACACTTTACCCCTGTTTCAATCCAGGGGGTCAGTGTTGACATTGTCGAGGACTATAAATAACTTGGAGTATACACTGACAATAAACTGGACTGGGCTAAAAACACCACAGCACTTTACAGGAAGGGCCAGAGTCGTCTCTATTTTTTGAGGCGACTGAGGTCCTTCAACATATGCCAGAAAATGCTCAGGATTTTCTATGAGTCTGTTGTGGCCAGTGCGATCCTCTATGCTGTTGCATGCTGGGGGAGCAGGCTGAGGGTCAGTCACAGGAGCACGTTCAGTGAGAGACTGAGATTACCGAAAAGCACCACTGAACGACACAGGAAATCTTTCCTGCCTGTGGCTCCCTGTACAACGCATCCACTTAACACACTGGTTACTGCTACAACTACACGTTTCTTTTCCAGCTATTTATTTATGAGTGACTTATGTATGTATGTATATATATGTATATATTGTACTATTCTTAGTTAGCGTATTTTCTGTCTTGTCTTAATGTTGGTTTATAATGGAGCACTGTAACAAAAAATAATTTCCCCCAGGGATCAATAAAGTATTCTGATTCTGATTCACCCTGATTGACAGACAGCCATTTGCACTCAAACTGACACTTAGCAAACCCCACTAACTGCAAACTATGGAAATTACAAGTTAGACAATGACATGAATGATAGCGTCTGCGTTATGACTACCCCTCAACCAAACCCTGCCTTAAACCCTCCCCTGCTTCTTGTTTTTCTCTTTTTTGACTCCCAAGGACTGTCGTCTCTAAACTGAACTTCATGGTTTATTCAGTCAGACCTGAAACCATAAAGTCATCAGGAAGGTGTTTACTGAACTCAGTAATCAGCGAGCAGCAGGCTCATTTTTCTATAGACCTTCATCCAATCAGACTTAATTTTGCAACCCTCCTGCTGGGTTAGAAAGAATGCAGGTTTTAGCAGCACCATTTGTTTTTTTTACATACATGAAAATCTGGAACTGTCGGTTTAATTATATTTTAAAATTACAAAATGTTAGTCGTTCACTCCAGTGATACTGTTCAGTGATCAATAATGAACAGTGTCATTACATTATAGTTTAAAAATAAATATAGAGTATTTTTGTATCCGCCCCAATGCAAAATTTCAGTTCTCCAGTTGTAACTAATAAAACAACAGCTGTCGAATCAGACTCATTTTCTATTCACGAGGTTAATGAAGCAGAGACTGACATATCTTACAAATTTATCAATTAGAAATAGGAGACTTCCAAATGAATGGAAAAGGGTTTTTAAAGGAGGTGAGCATGAATTGATATGTAACTAACGTTCTTTCAAAGGTGCTCGAGAAGGTTGTGGTTGTGATCACCTAGAGACCAATCACCTCCTAATGCACTTTGGTTTTGGACCAACATGTTCCACAGAAATTGCAAATTGTCACTTTGTTGAAAATATAAAATGTAATCTGAATAATGGCAGTGTTGTGGGGGCAGTGTTCTTTGACCTACTTTTGACACTGTCAGCCATGACATACTTCTTTCTAAGCTGTTTAAATTTGATTTTTCAAAACAAGCATTCCTTTTCACACTCCCGCACCAGGTGAAGGGTGTTCCTCCCAAAATGTACGGCAATGAGTGTGTGAAGGTTCTCAGTCATCCATCGTAGTCTAAGGAGCTTGGTAAGAAAAGCGTCTGGACTTCTTTAAGTTGCTCGAAGACGTTTCACCTCTCATCCGAGAAGCTTCTTCAGTTCAAGAAGCTTCTAGAACAGCTGAGTTTACACAGAGTCCCTAACAATTATTCATAATTAGCACTGTACGTATTTATTATCACTGTTTTGTTACTTTGTAACTTTGTAATAATAATTGTGTAGTTTAGTTACTTACTGGTCTTATTGTCTTGAAGCAACCGTCACCACATAATTTCCTCTAGGATTAATAAAGTATTTTGATTAATGAAAATAGATTGAAAACTTTTTTATAACTCTGATTTCAGACAAATATTTTAAAGGAGAAAAATAAAATTGATGATCAGAAACAAATTTACACTACTCACAAAAAATAAGAATTTACCAACTTTGACTTTGTTTTTTTATTGACCAGATTCGGGTTGTGATGATTTATAGGAGCCTAAGAAAAGTCTGTATATAAACAAAGTTTCACTTCTACTCTAACAGGAAGGAAGGCACCAAACATCGCAGATAAATCATGGAAACATCATGGAGACTCTGAGTGGACTGTGTGCGACTATGAACATTTCATTACAGGGTGATATTTCATTCAGCACGCTCAAAGACAGTAACCACTCACACTCAGCTAATATCAGTACACAGAGAGAAAATATGTAAAAGAAAGCAAACACGACTGCATCTGTTATCTGTCGCTGGATTTTCTGTATGTGTGTTTGTTCAGACTCCAGAGATCAGACAGGAAGTGGGACTGAGAGCAGTTCCCAGCCCACAGAGGTAAAAATTCATTTCTGCACAGCCATATATCAGCGGGCATTTGTTTAATGAGCGCCGCACTGGCAAGATGTATAGAACGTGTCAGGCGTCCACTTGCAATGCGTTGTGGGTAGCAGATAGCATCACACATTGTGACCGCTCACTCAGTCTCCCTACTCGCCTCCTTTATCTACAGCCTCGCTCTCCCCATTATAAATGAGAGACAGAGGGGAACAAGAGGTAAAAATAATGGAGGAGAGAGAAACATAGATATACAGTCTGTAAACACACACACAGGACACACATATGTGTTCAGATATGTAAATGGGGAGGATGGGGGCTAATTTATTGCAATTGGGGATAATGTTGAGCTGTCAGAGTCATCTCTGGTCTATGTTACTGGTGTTAAGGGCAACATAGGTAAACTGGGAGTGTCTGTTGGCGCTCAGTCCTTGCGCTGTCGTTCTGGGAATGCTAACCCTAAGGATGAGATTTCTCTGACTGCTTTGCGCTGTGCTCCAAAAATATAAATAATTTTGTCATGTACCGGTAACAGAGTCATACTTCCACAGTTTAAACTGGTCCACAGCTGAGGTTTAACAGTAGGTTTCACATGATTCACGTTAACCCTTTAAAACTGGTCAGAGCAGCACGCTCCGTTTTGCGCAACTACTTTTAGATCCTTGTAGCACTCCAACCGTGTAAGCTAGCACAATAATTCTTTTTTGCATATCAAACTGGAGGAGTTGTACTTACATCTTGTGCCATCAGCTTGTCCTAGTTCACGGTTTCCTTCCACATATAGCTTTGTAAAAACTGCATAAAAAGCGCTTGAAGCAACAAAAACATAATATTCCAGAAACACGCTTTGCCGATCTGATCAGCTGTTCATAACACTTCCTACGTTAGAATAGACGTCAGCGTGAACTATCGCATGTCCGCCATTACCTGCCCGAAACCGGAAGAACCGTCATTTTCGCGGAAATGTAGTTTTTTACCATCAGGGCCTCATGAGCCTATACTGGTGTTTTTAAAAGTTATGTTTGAGTTTATGACTTTCTGTGTCGTTTCTGGGATGCCTAGGACTAATATTGCACTGCTGGAAATAGTTTATGTTGATGCATATACAAACTTTTTGGAAAATTTGCACTATAATATTTATTTTCGTTTTTCCTGCAGTATATAAAAATTGGTGTATTTCAAAAATAAAACTATGGAGACACTTAAAATAAATTTCCTGTGGTGGGAAACTAGTTTGTGCAACTTTTTTGTATTTACAGTTTTGAGGGATAAGCCTCTTAAATTTCTCTAACTAGAAATATATGTTTAAAAAAACAAAAACGA
Organism: Rhamphochromis longiceps; assembly: GCF_057381845.1. Lineage (NCBI taxonomy): Eukaryota > Metazoa > Chordata > Actinopteri > Cichliformes > Cichlidae > Rhamphochromis > Rhamphochromis longiceps. Next base: position 562,471 of record NC_140557.1, on the reverse strand, counting down.
TTTTCAATTTCTTTGTAGTTTATTGCAGTTTCTTTCAATTTATGTAATTTCTATGCACTTAATGCAAATATATTATTAAAATTTGGGCTATAATGGTTGTATTGATGTATAGCAACTTGAAATGCTCCCAAAAATGGCACTACAGCATGTAAAAATATAATATAAGCTCTGGCGGACTTGGTTCTATGGTAGGTCTTAAAGGGTTAAAAATAAAGCATGTACTGGAGACGCCGTCCACCATCAAGAAGGCTATGTCGCTAATAGTGCAAACTTTAAGCCTCAATCCAGTTTAAACAGGTGAAATGTAAAAAGATTCTCCTGCTGTAAAGTTTTTATGAAGAGGGAAATTATTATAAAAAGCTTTTGTATCAAGCTTTAAACATGCTGTAAAGGTGGAGCTAAAAAAAATAAATAAATAAATAAAAAAAAAAAATATATATATATATATATATAGCAATATATATCTAACAAGCTGATCTACAATACGGCAACAGTGATCAGTGAGATGCTTGGCTACAAGTTGAACAGCGACAAGGGGCAGTACCCTCCATGGAGAAGGAGGCTAGAGGGCAAGATCAAAGTAGCACGGAGGGAGGTTAGCCAACTAACGGAGTTGCAGAAAGGTGCGACAAATAAGGTGCCTAAGAAATACAGCAAGCTGTCCATACCTGAGGCCTTGGAAACTGCCAAGCAAAGACTCACAGCCTTGGCCAGCCGCTTGAGGAGGTACACCAGAGAGATAGAAGGCAGGAGAATAAACCAGCTGTTCTCCACAGAACCAGCAAAGGTGTACTCTCAGTGGCAAGGGAACAATAAGAGAACAGCACCACCAAGGCTGGAGACGGAGCAATACTGGAAGAGCATATGGGAGAAGGATGCAACCCATAACGGCAATGCTCAGTGGCTAGAGGATCTGAGGGCTGACCACAGCGACCTCCCTGAACAGGGTCCAGTAACCATCACAGTGGCAGATATCCAAGAAAGGGTCTCCAGTATGAAGAGTTGGACAGCACCAGGGCCCGACATGGTTCACGCCTACTGGCTGAAGAAGCTGACTGCACTCCACGAGCGTCTGGCAGCACAAATGAACCAGCTGCTAGTTAACGAGAGACACCCGGAATGGCTAACTGAAGGCCGGACGGTCCTGATCCCCAAGGACCCCAAGAAGGGGCCGGTCCCCTCCAACTACCGACCAATAACCTGCCTCAGTACTACATGGAAGCTCCTGTCAGGCATCATATCGGCTAAGATGAACAGGCACATGGGTCAATACATGAGCGGGACACAGAAAGGAATTGGCAAGAATACCAGAGGCGCAAAACACCAGCTACTGGTAGACAGAACAATCAGCCGAGACTGCAAGACCAGACTGACCAACCTGTGCACTGCCTGGATTGATTACAAGAAGGCCTATGACTCAATGCCCCACAGCTGGATACTGGAATGCCTAGAATTGTACAAGATCAATGGGACCCTAAGAGCCTTCATCAGGAACTCAATGGGGATGTGGCGTACAACACTAGAGGCCAACTCCAAGCCCATAGCACAAGTCACCATCAAGTGCGGGATCTACCAAGGAGATGCTCTGTCCCCACTGCTGTTCTGCATAGGCCTGAACCCCCTCAGTGAGATCATTAACAAGACTGGCTACGGATACCGACTACAGAACGGAGCAGTTGTCAGCCACCTCCTGTACATGGATGACATCAAGCTGTATGCCAAGAGTGAACGAGACATCGATTCACTGATCCACACTACCAGGCTATACAGCAATGACATTGGAATGTCGTTCGGACTGGAGAAGTGTAGTCGGATGGTAACAAAGAGAGGGAAGGTAGTCAGAACTGAGGGGATTGAACTACCAGAAGGCAACATTGCAGACATAGAGGACAGTTACAAGTACTTGGGGATCCCACAGGCGAATGGGAACCATGAAGAGGCCGCTAGAAAAGCTGCAACCACCAAGTACCTGCAGAGGGTCAGGCAAGTCCTGAGGAGTCAGCTGAATGGTAAGAACAAGATCCGGGCCATCAACACGTACGCCCTGCCCGTGATCAGGTACCCTGCTGGGGTAATAGGCTGGCCAAAGGAGGAGATAGAAGCCACTGACATAAAGACAAGAAAGCTCCTTACCATGCATGGAGGGTTTCACCCCAAATCCAGCACCCTGAGGCTGTACGCTAAGCGGAAGGAAGGGGGCCGGGGACTGGTGAGTGTCAGCACCACAGTCCAGGATGAGACAACGAACATCCAAGAATACATTGGGAAGATGGCCCCAACTGACCGAGTGCTCAGTGAATACCTCAGGCAGCAGAAACCCAAGAAAGAGGAGGGAGACGAGGAACCATCATGGAAGGACAGGCCCCTGCACGGTATGTACCACCGGCAGATAGAGGAGGTGGCTGATATCCAGAAATCCTACCAGTGGCTGGACAAAGCTGGACTGAAAGACAGCACAGAGGCACTAATCATGGCAGCACAAGAACAAGCTCTGAGCACAAGATCCATAGAGGCTGGGGTCTATCACACCAGGCAAGACCCCAGGTGCAGGCTGTGTAAAGATGCCCCAGAGACAATCCAGCACATAACAGCAGGGTGCAAGATGCTAGCAGGCAAGGCATACATGGAACGCCATAACCAAGTGGCCGGCATAGTGTACAGGAACATCTGTGCCGAGTATAACCTGGAAGTCCCGAGGTCAAAATGGGAGATGCCCCCAAGGGTGGTGGAGAATGACCGAGCTAAGATCCTGTGGGACTTCCAGATACAGACGGACAAAATGGTGGTGGCTAACCAACCGGACATAGTGGTGGTAGACAAACAGAAGAAGATGGCCGTAGTGATCGATGTAGCGGTTCCGAATGACAGCAATATCAGGAAGAAGGAACACGAGAAGCTGGAGAAATACCAAGGGCTCAGAGAAGAGCTCGAGAGGATGTGGAGGGTGAAGGTAACGGTGGTCCCTGTGGTAATCGGAGCACTAGGTGCGGTGACTCCCAAGCTAGGCGAGTGGCTCCAGCAGATCCCAGGAACAACATCGGAGAACTCTGTCCAGAAGAGCGCAGTCCTGGGAACAGCTAAGATACTGCGCAGGACCCTCAAGCTCCCAGGCCTCTGGTAGAGGACCCGAGCTTGAAGGATAAACCGCCCGCAGGGGCATGCTGGGTGTTTTATTTATATATATATATATATATATATATATATATATATATATATATATATATATATATATATATATATATATACACAATGCAATAATTAATCCACAGGTACAAGTTGGTTATTTAAGCGCCTAAATGATTTTGTTGTGATATACTGCCTTTTTTTAGAAAGCTGCGGTGGAGAGCTATAGCCAACGCGTCTACATCGCACACATGCACACTAGCGCCCCCTCTATGCCATATGATAAAACAAGATCTAGAGTGTGATTAAAGTGGTGGGTGGGTTCTTTTACATTTTGAGATTAGATAATTGAGTCTAATAACAGATTAAATGCTATGTTGAGGCTGTCATTTTTAGCATTTACATGGATGTTAATATCACCCTGTCATGGTCTTAGTTTTCGTGTGTTTTTGTATTTTCTTCTCTATTTATTTTATGGTTGCTAGGTTGTTTAGTTTATTAGAGTTCCCCTCATGTCTTTAGCCCGTGACCCCCTCCACATATGAGTTCCCATGCCTCGTTTCTCCTCCTTGTGTTTTATTCCATGTTTTCCCCAGCCCAATATGTCTGTGCTCTCTCTGTGTTCTCTCCTCCCCTCCTGTCTGCACCTCTGTGTACTTCCTGTTTCACTTTAACAGTCTCCCGTCAGTATGCGTCATGTTGTGTTTAAGCCTGCCCAGTCTTGTTATGATTATCTGTGTCAGCTGTTCCCCATGTGCTCCCACTTCCCGTGTTAACCCCTCTGTGTATTTATGTCCTCGTCTCCCTCAGTTCTGTGTCACATTCTCCCTCATAGCTGTGTGTGATTCACCCTGTGTCTCCTGGTGCATAATTAGTTTTTCCCAGTTTAGTTTTGTATTGTTTTATGATCTTCTTTCCCAGCAATAAAGCTGTGGTTTTGAGTTTAAGTTCTGTCCCCATGAGTGTGCGTTTGGGTCCATTCCTGCCTGCCACACAGTCGAATCATGAAACACCCATAAAAAATAAAAAAATAAAAAACAAATTAAACACCCACAATAATTATTTCATCTGAGCTCAGAACTAAATCAGATAAAAAGTCTAAGAAATCAGACAGAAACTCTGTGTAAGGCCCAGGTGGACAATAGATGATCACAAATAAGACTGGTTTTTGAGTTTTACAGCTGGGGTGGACGAAGCTAAGCATCAGGCTCTCAAATGAATATAAAGTCTATCTGGGTCTTTTGTTGATTAATAGGCTGGTGTGAAAAATTGCTGCCACACCGCCCCCTCGGCCTGTGCTTCGAGATTTCTGGTAGTTAGAATGACTCGGGGGTGTTGATTCATATAAACTAACATAATCATCCTGCTGCAACCAGGTTTCTGTAAGGCAGAGTAAATCAATTTGTTGATCAATTATTAAGTCATGTACTAATAGAGACTTGGAGGAGACCTAATATTTATTAATCCACATTTCACTGTTTTACTCTTTGGTTCAGATGTGGATACTGTATTGTTCTTTCTTCGTGATTTTTTTTTATGTTTAAGTCGTTTTTGCTGGTTTTTAATTTGTTTTTTATCTGTTTGGGAGCTGACACAGTCTTTATGGAGATGGGGTTTTGGGGGAGTAACAGGAGGAGAGAAGCTACAGAGAGGTAAGACTGCAACTCTGCGTCCTGGTCCCAACTCTGGATAGTCATGTTTTTGTAAGCTTTACTAAATTGGTCCATTTGTCCCTAACCCTAACCCTTTCTAGAAATGAGAGCTGCTCCATCCAAAGTGGGATGGATGCCGTCTCTCCTACCAAGACCAGTTTCCTCCAGAAAGTTTTCCAATTATCTATGAAGCCCACATCCTTCTTTGGACACCACTCAGACAGCCAGCAATTTAAGGAGAACATGTCACTTCCGGTCTGATTGGGGAGGGGACCAGAGAAAACTACAGAGTCCCACATTGTTTTGGAAAAGTTACACACCAGTTTTAACCAATATTGATTTTAATGACCTATGATTGACGTAACTGGGTGTCATTACTGCCGACGTGAAGTATAATTTTACTAAATTTACATTTTGTTATGGTCTGTGTGCAGACAGGCAGGAAAGGACCCAAAATGCAGACTCAAATGCAGAGGCAACTCAAAATGGCAGCTTTATTGCTGGACACTAAGAGAACTCAACTAAACTTGAGGATACGGAAACTAGGCAGGCAGAGCACACAGTTGGTAGGTAACGGGCGAAGTGTCTTCTCCAAGGACACAATGACGGAGACTGTCGGCGCCGGGGCTTGAACCAGCAACCTTCCGATTACAAGACAAACTGCCAACTCTTGAGCCACGATCGGCCCCTGACAAAGAGAAAAACAGGGCTTAAATACACTGAGGGAAAATGAGGGAATAGGACACAGAAGGAGAGCGCAGCCGGGAGTAATTAGACAAGACGAGACAAGGGAAACAAAACTAGAAACACTGACATAAGACACGGACCTTCAAAGTAAAACAGGAAACGCACCGACTGAACTCTTGGCACGTAAACTTAACAGATACTGGGGACACAGAACATACAGACCTGAAATGAGGGACAGAAAGGCACAGAGTGTACACAACAAGGAACACAGGGAAGCCATATAGCAAAACCTAAGAACTAAAACCGTAACAGCCAAAACCGAACCAAGGGTAATAATAGTCACTACAATAATCAAAACAAAGGCCATAGACCATAATACCAAAACACAAGACAGCCAGCAATTTAAGGAGAGCATTGGCTAAACATGTCACTCCTGGTCCGATTGGGAAGGGGACCAGAGAAAACTAGAGTCCCACATTGTTTTGGCAAGGTTACACATTAGTTTTAGCCAATACTGATTTTAGTGACCTCTGCTTGACATAACCAGGTGTCATTACTGCTGACGTGAATTATAATTTTACTGAATTTACGTTTACCCTTTTTAAAGTTTTAAATTTCCCTCAATGTCGCCTGCTGTGGCCCCTGGAAGACATTTGACCATGGTTGCTGGTGTAGTAAAGTAAAATTTTATTTATATAGCACCTTTCAAGATAAAATCACAAAGTGCTTCACAGAAGCTAGAACATAAAACATAACATAAAACAACATCAACCAAAGGCAAGTTTAAAAAGATGGGTTTTTAACTGTTTTTTAAAAGAATCATCCCAGAAACTATTCAGAAAAGCATAATTCAAACCTGATTTTAAAAACACCAGTATAGGCTTTTAAGGCCTACAAGTAAAAAACTACATTTTCCGCGAAAATGATGTCACTTCCAGTTTCGGGCAAGTAATGGCGGACATGCAATCGTTCGCGCTGACGTCTATTTCAATGTAGGAATTGTTACGAACAGCTAATTGGATCGGCAAAGTGTGTTTCTGGAATATTATGTTTTTGTTCCTGCAAGCGTTTTTTTATGCAATTTTTGCTATATGTGGACGGAAACCGTGACCTAGCACAAGCTGATGGCATGAGATGCAAAAAAAATGATTGCGCTAGTTTACGTGGTTCTGGTTCTAAAGGGACTTAAAAATAGTTACGCAAAACGGAGCGTTGCCGCTCTGACTGGCTTTAAAGGGTAAAACATTTACTTATGAACAGTAAGGCCAGTTTTCTTGTAGCGACGTTCAAGTCATCTGCCTTTTGCTTTCAAAAGTTGGAGTTCAGGTGTGTACCAGGGCGCAGTCTGAGAAAAGGCTACAGGTCTGGTTTTTAGTGGAGCAAGAGAACTCAAAATACTACCAAGACTGTGATTATAATAAGAGACCAAATCATCTTGAATGACAGGTTATTAAGAGACAAACAGCTAGAAAAAGCAGAAGAAAGGATATCAAGATTTATTTTCTTGATATTCCAAAAATAAATGCAAGGGTTCTTGATTATGTAAAAAGTCATTTGGACATCAAAGAAGAGAAACAGATGATCAGAGAATGGTAGTTCGTCCGCTGTGCATTTGGAAGGAGTAAGTCCGGAACAGCAAACTAGGTCCAAAGTATGGCCTTTGGTGTGAGTAGGAAAGGTTATGTGTTGTTTAGCAACACATAACCTTTTATAAGCAAAGTCACTTATAAAAACAGAATTAGATGTTGGGGGACGGTAGATGACAGCTATGACAGTTGGAGTAGAACCTGAGAGTTGACAGACAACCGATTCAAAGGAGGTAGGAATAGACAGACTTTCCAGTTCTCGCGATAGATTACCGCGAGACCTCCACCATGGCTGGACTCACAAGGTTGGCAGGTGTAAACAAACCCCAAGGGGGGTGGAGTAATTGAGCTATGAGAAGTAAGTAAGTAAGTAAGTAAAATTTTATTTATATAGCACATTTCTAGATAAAAGATCACAAAGTGCTTTACAAGATATAGGAACAGATTAAAAAGACAAAGTACAGTCAAAAGTTAACAAGATGCAATTTTAAAAAGATGTGTTTTTAGCTGTTTTTTAAAAGTAATCAGTGAATCAGCAGATCTTAAGTTCTGAGGAAGAGAATTCCACAGTCTGGTGGCCACAGTAGCAAAAGCTCGATCACCCCTAGTTTTCAGTCTCGTATACTGAATAACAAGTAATCCCTGAACACAAGACCTCAGAGACCTACTAGGGGCATAGGGCTGTAAAAGTTCAATGATGTATGATGGTGCTTGTTCTTGAAGAGCCTTAAATGTCAGAAACAGAATCTTAAAGTGGACTCTGAATTCGACAGGGAGCCAGTGTAACTGTATAAGCAACGGTGTTATATGTGAGTATTTCGATGTTTTCGTCAGAAGCCTTGCTGCAGCATTTTGGACAGTCTGCAGACGCTCCAGGGAACTTTTGTTTAGACATGTGAACAGTGAATTGCAATAGTCCAGTCGTGATGAAATAAAAGCATGAATAACAATCTCCAGTTCAGTATGAGATATTATGGGGCTCAATTTAGAAATATTTCTTAAATGATAGAAGCAAGACCGAACCAGAGATTTGACGTGAATATCCAATGTAAGAGCAGGATCGAAGGTTATCCCTAGGTTCCTGATAGATGGTTTCACAAATGAAAGGGGACCAAGAGCATTCATTATGCTGGGTACATGTCTGTCTGGAGCACATAAAAGGACTTCAGTTTTATTTTCATTTAGTTGGAGGAAATTGTCGGCCATCCAACCTTTGATGGTTTCCAAACACACATTTAAAATCCGCAGCTTAGAAGCATCTTCAGGTTTAAAAGATATATATAGTTGGATGTCGTCTGCGTAGCAGTGGTAACAAATATCCTCAAAAGGGCTCAAAATATGCTGGAGAGGAAGTAAATAAATTAAAAACAATAATGGCCCCAGCACAGAGCCTTGTGGCACACCAAAGGACAGGGACGTAGAAGATGACCTGTACTTAGAAACTGCCACAGAAGAGTATCGTTCACAAAGATACGAGGAGAACCACTCTAAGGCAGACCCAGATACACCGACCCAGTATTTCAGCCTATCAAGCAAAATATAATGGTCAACGGTGTCAAAGGCCGACGTGAGATCCAACATTAAGAGAACAGAACATTACCTGCATCGTTTTGCATCAGAATGTCATTGGAAACTCTAAGAAGGGCTGTTTCAGTAGAATGAGCTTTACGAAAGCCAGACTGAAATTTATCAAAGATATTATATTTGTCTAAAACTGCTGTAAGCTGCTTAGCCACAATCTTCTCTAAAATCTTAGCAATTAACGGTATTTTTGAGATCGGTCTGTAGTTGCTAGTGAGAGATGGGTCCAGCATAGGCTTTTTTAACAGGGGGTATATAACAGCAGTTTTAAAATAAGCAGGGACTTTGCCAGATCCCAAAGAGGTGTTAATTATAGTGAGCATACAGGGACCAATAGAGTAAAAGACCTTTTTGAATAACGATGCGGGTAAAATGTCGAGTGAACAAGAGGATACTTTTGTTGCACTAACTATTTTTCCCAGCTCGGATAGTGAAACAGGTAAAAATCTTTCTAAAACAACAGGCCGAACTGGCGTGGGAACTGACAGTGCAGATGCTGATGGGGACCTGATCTCCTTCCTCTTCTTCTCCGTGATCTACGGGGAACGCTGAGAACGCTGGCCGAGGATCCAGCCATGGATCCACAGATGGAAAGTGCCAAAGGAGTGCGGGGAAAAGTGCGGAGAATGGAAAGTGCCAAAGGAGGAGGAAGATGAAACATCTTGGGCCATCATTGAAGATCGGATTGATAACAGCGTCAAACGATCATAAACCAAGGCAGCCAGAACATCATTGATACAAATAAAAAACAGCAGAGTAGAGAAAAAAAACACGAGGATAGATCGTGACAAACTGCACCCGGCAGCGGCGAAGCCAAACACAGGCGCCATCATCCCGGAAGTGCTGTTGAGAAGTCGTTGGGCTGTTGCCACGTCTCAGTCAAACAGAAAAAGTTAACCTTACGGTCTGTGAGGAGATCCTGGACGAGATGTCCCTTGTTCGTGAGTGAACGGATGTTAAGCTGGCGGAAGTTGACGCAGGTACTGTCAGACTGTGTGAGAGTGCTAGGTGACCTGGTCAGGTTAGCCAAATATTGTGGTCAACAGCCCTGCCAGGATTCTGTGGAGAGCGGCGACAGGTGGACCAGAGAGACTGCATTTGCTTAGAACTATCTTGATGAAAATTCCGGCAGGAACCCCAATGGATGTACTTTTGGCAAGGGAGAACAACAATATCCGCATGGAGGCGAAAAACAGCCGGTGGTGGAGCGGAGTCAAAGGAGCTCATCAGCTGTGTATTGATGGAGTCCAGTACTGGGATGAAGGATCAATGACACAAGGTTCCAGGACCACACAGACAGGAGGCCACATCATGAACATGAGCAGAGACACCGATGGGCCGTAAAGACAGGAATAGGACAGGAATCCGTGGGAGGGACCAGCAGGATGCCAGGAACCAGGACCCCAGGAGAGGATAGCGGTGAGTAGCCATAACAGGAGCAAAGAGTAGAAAAAGCAAGGGTGCAAGTAGCAGGTAACAAGGAACAAGCAGGAGTAAAGAGCAGGAATGGCGATAAAAGTAACGACAGGGTTAGCGGTGAGTAGCGGCAGCAAGTAGCGGCAGCAAGTCGCTTCAGCGTTCACTCAACCAGAACTGGAACGTGGGATCATATCCACGTGCATCATATCATACACATTGTGAATCATATTGTACACATTTTCAACACTTTTGAGGTAAATTTCTCTCCATATTTAATGATCTCCCCTACTTTTTTGCTCAGTGAGTGAATTGAGCTCTAGCTTGTCTTTACAGTATTTTAAACCTTTAATGGAGTCAGGGTCATCCCCATACTTATGTGGAGGTGCTCACTGATGAGTTGAGAACGATATTTAGTTTTGATTATGTTTACTGTGAAAAAAACTGCCTTACTTTTGTGTGTGGAGCCAAACATGCACAGGGCTACTTTCCTCATACCTGAGAAACTTGTCTTAGTGAAACAGTGGAAGGATTAGCTCTTCAAAACTGCTTGTTTGGTTCCACGCCGCCTTATAGATGAACAAATTGTCATCTTAGGTCTGCATCTGTGTGTTTACTGTTTTATTTTGACAGTCTTGTGTTCCATATTTTGTGTGTTTAGTTTTGCTTCCCCTGTGGTGTCATATTAATTTGTATCAGCTGTTCCCCGTATGTTTCCACTTACTTCATTCCCCTTGTGTGTATTTATGTGGTCTGTTGTTATTCATTCTTTCTTAGGTCATCTGTTGTGTTCACGCCATGTTTCCAAGCCTCCAAGTTTCCAGGTCCTCATGTTCCCATGTTCGTTGTTTCTAAGGTTCATGTATTTAGTTTATTCTTTATTTTTCCCAGTTTAGACTTAGTAAGTTTCTTTCCTGCCTTTTGTTTGGTATGTCGATTATCAGTTTGCAATAAACAGCTTGCTTTCTTTTCCACCTCAATCATATCTCAGGTGTCTGCATTTGGGTCCTCCACCTATGTCCACGTGATCTGCCGTTGCAGATTGTGACACAAATTGCATCTGGAGAGGTCCCATCTATGTCTGGTATTTGGTTTGGCACTACCACCTTCAGTTTAGGTCTAAAGAGACATGTTAAAAAACAAACAAAAACACACCTAAAGTAAATGTAATCATTGAATTGACAAACTGATACTACAGACTGCAGTCAACTAGTTTATACGGGACAGTAGCATTATACTACTCACAGAGACTTAAATTCTGGACTCGGCTATTGAGTTAGTATGTGGCACGGTCCACCATCATGACAGGAATGGGCACTCCGGTAAGAACAAAGAAGAGAGTTTATGCATCTACATTACTGACAGCTGGTGCAAAAAAACACAAGGACTGTAGACAGCCACTGTTCCCTGAATTTGGAATATTTGACTGTGAAATTCAGACCCATCTACATACCTCATGAGTTTAGTGCCATGTTTTTGTCTGTAGAAACCCTCGTTGTGTTTGAAACATGTAGTGGTAAGGCAGAGGTCTAACAGTGTGGAAATCTGATCAACCTTTACATGGAGGAAGTGGAAAGAAAGGCTCTTGGCTCTTTTAAAGGGAGAGTACCTAGACACTGGTACAGATATGTAGACAACACCTGGGTCAAAGTCAAAACACAAGAAGTGGAATCCTTCACTGCTCACATTAACGCCACTGCTGGTGGCACAGACATTGCTTCCTCCTAGGAGAGGGAGTTATAGCGGCAGGGGAAGCTGATGGCAATGTGGAACAGCTCTGATGTGGCTGCTCTTGCTGTGGTGTGGAAAAGCTGGGTGGAACGATAATTATTTCCAATGCTTTGTAAAAAGCATTGGAAATGCTTTCTTTTTTCTTTTTTTTTTTGCCTTTCCCAATTTGGTTCTTTAGCCGTCAGAATTGTTGTCTGAAGACCAACAAGGATACCCAATGGATTTATTTTGCCAAATGGATCATCGTGGCATTGCCGTATTGGTCCATTTGATCGACCTTTGTTTTTATTATTTATTTTATTTTATTTTCAGTTGTTACAGACGGGACAGACATGAGTGAGGGATAGAAAAGGGAGAAAGAAAGAGGAAGGAAAAGAAAAACAGAAGGGGAGAGGGACAGTGAGAAAGGGGGAAAAAATAAAATAAAATAATATAAAATAAAATCTCCTGGACCACCTGTTAAGAGAGAAAGAATAGAAAACAAGCAATAATAACCAAAGCAACATACTAAACACAAAAACATCGCATTAATCTTGCTAAGTGTAAACAGCAGTAAATACTAAATATTCAATGTTGTTGTGCAGCACGCAAGACAGACTAGGGCTGCTCGATTATGGCAAAAATGATAATCACGATTATTTTCACTGAAATTGAGATCTCGATTATTTGACGATATTTATTTAATCCTTACAACCTACTATAGAACCAAGTCCGCCAGAGCTTATATTATTTTTTACATGTTGTAGTTCCATTGGGAGCATTTCAAGTTGCTATACATCAATACAACTGTTATAGCCCATATTTTAATAATGTGTATGCATTAAGTCCATAGTAACTACATCAATTGCAAAAAAGTGCAATAAACTACAAAAAAATTGAAAATCATTTTTGTTTTTGTTTTTTTACATATATTTCTACTTGGAGAAATTTAAGAGGTTTATCCCTCAAAAATTGAAATGCAAAAAATAGTTTACAACAACAGGAAATTTATTTTGAGTGTCTTCATAGTTTTATTTTGGAGATAAAGCAATTTTTATATAGTGCAGGAAAAACAAAATAACAATCCTATGATTCAAATTTGCAAAGAAAACAGCGGGTGCATCAAAATAAACTATTTCCAGCAGTGCAATATGAGTTCTAAGCATCCCAGAAACTATTCAGAAAAGTCAAACATGACTTATAAAAACACCAGTATAGGTTTTTAAGGCCTACAAGTAAAAAACTACATTTTCCGCGAAGATGACGTCACTTCCGGTTTCTGGCAGGAAATGGCGGACATGCGATAGTTCGCGCTGACGTCTGTTTCAATGTGGGAAGTGTTACGAACAGCTGATCGGATCGGCAAAGTGTGTTTCTGGAATATTATGTTTTTGTTCCTGCTAGTGCTTTTTTATTTTTGCAAAGCTATATGTGGAAGGAAACCGTGACTGAGGACAAGCTGATGGCATAAGATGTAAAATTATTGCGCTAGCTTACACGGTTCAGGTTCCACAGGGATTTAAAAATAGTTACGCAAAACGGAGCGTGCTGCTCTGACCGGCTTTAAAGGGTTAACAATAACAATAATAATAATAATGGATACTTTATTGATCCCCATGGGGAAATTACTTGTTTTCCTCTGCATTTGACCCATTCACTCTGTGAAGCAGTGGGCAGCCCACTAAGCAGGCGCCCGGGGAGCAGTGTGTAGGGACGGTACCTTGCTCAGGGGTACCTCAGGGTAGCCGTTAAGTGGATTCGAACCGCCGACCTTCCGATCATGGGCCGACCACTTTACCTACTGAGCTATCCCTGCCCCTATCCCTATCCCTCCCTGCCCAATGTATTGAATAATGACTTTAAAAAATAATATAAAATAGTGTGCAAATACTGATAACAGTGCAAATGTTTGCAATATAAGAAATAAATTTCGTGGGAGATCGTGGCTCAAGAGTTGGGAGTTTGCCTTGTAATCGGAAGGTTGCCGGTTCGAGCCCCGGCTTGGACAGTCTCGATCGTTGTGTCCTTGGGCAAGACACTTCACCCGTTGCCTACTGGTGGTGGTCAGAGGGCCCGGTGGCGCCAGTGTCCGGCAGCCTCGCCTCTGTCAGTGCGCCCCAGGGTGGCTGTGGCTACAATGTAGCTTGCCATCACAGGGGTGTGAATGGGTGGATGACTGAATGTTTAAAGCGCTTTGGGGTCCTTAGGGACTAGTAAAGCACTATACAAATACAGGCCATTTACCATTTACCATAAATGAAAAATGTAAACATCTATGTTTAGTGAACTTTGTAGTGTTGCTCTGTGGTGCAGCTACGACACTGTAGCAAAGTTTACACACTATGTCTACTTGATCCACGTCTGACTCCACCAACCCATAATGTTTCCACACCACTGAAGTTTTTTTTACCTCTCTTTTCAACCAACGGCAGTCACTCTCCTCTCCAAATAACTTCTGCTTAGCTTTCCGAGCTTCCCTCGGGTCCTCTTAATTGTTGTGACGCGTGTTCGAAACGAGAGGTGCGCTCGATTTGCCACACGGAGCAGCGCGAGAGTAAAGCACGAGAGAGGGGCTAATAATTGGCTCAGTCACTTTTAATGATCGTTGAAAGCCCAGATCGTAATCGTGATTAAAATTCGATTAATTGAGCAGCCCTAAGACAGAAAGCGCACAATGTGCTTTGAAGTAGCAGCCAAGAAAGGTGTAATTTAAGTCTACAAACAGTGAACACGCGTGTGCACAACTGTGTGGATCAGCGCGCTTGTATTCAAATGGTTCCCACATGTAATGGTCTGCAAGAGGATGTAGAGAGCCATAGCCCTGTCCCCCAGGGCATGAAGCAGGCATGGAGGAGATCCAGGCCCCAGACATCCAGAGGCCCCAGAGTGCGAGAGCCCAATGAGGACCACCGAAGGGGCATCCGTGCCACCTTCATGGGAAGGGCTGAGGATCCCCAGTAGCCACCGAGCAGAAGCTAGAGGGGGCTGCACCGGCATGCCCGCCGGCTCTGCCGGCAGCCAGCTGTGCCAGAGTGAACCGAGCCACAGGCCCAGAGGCCGGAGGCCTGAGGGTCCCCGCACCCCAGAGGAGGCCTGACTGAGCAACAGGCGCCAGGCCCCGCCAAGTAGCCACCGGGAGTGAGCTGGTACATACCTGAGCGCCCAGCCCCGGACACCAAGAACCACCAATGCACCGACCCCTGAGGGCATCAGTCACCGGCAGGGGGTGTGGTGACGGGAGATAGGCCTCCACACTTTGGAGGGCCTGGGAGTTCCCAGAGAGGTGGAGTCTAAGACCCAACCTGACATATAGACACAGACAAACAGGCACACACAGACACAAACATGCATTCCTACCCTCATGCACACATATACAAACACTCAGCACTCACCCAACGTAAGGATTGACATAAATTGACATGTACACACAATCACACTCCCCAAACATACTCTATACCCCGGGTATAGAGTGAAGCTTACTGCCACACCACCATGAACACGCCCGATCTCGTCTGATCTCGAAAACAGTCACTGTCACTAACCACTGGAGCTTGCTCGGTGAGCGAAGGCTGACAGTGGCGTGAACGCCGCTTTCTCTGGGAAAAGGGAGGTGCTGACATTTCTGGTGGCGTTATGTCCGGTGACTTATGCTGAGAGTCCTCTGCCTGGTCGGGCAGCGAATCTTCTGGCAGGCCGGGCAGGTGCGTGGGTGGAGTTGGAGATGAAGGTGCAATTAATTGAGAAGAAAGTCCTTTTTTTTTTCTTTTTCTTTTTTTTTAGCCTGTCCCGTTTGGCTCTTTTGCCATCAGAATTGTTGTCTAAAGGCGAAGAAAGATGCCCAACGGATTTACTTTACCAAATGGACCATCCCAGCCCCGCCGTAATGGTCTATTTGATTCACCTTTTTTTTATTGTTTATTTTATTTCATTTTCACTTGCTAAATACGGGACAGATTTGACTGGGGAAAAGAAAAGGGAGAAAGAAAGAGGGAAAGAAAAACAGCGGGGAAGAGGGACGGGGATAAAGGGCAAAAACCAAAAACAACAAAATAAGCAGACAAAAAATTCAAATATCAATCACCTGGATAATCTGTTGAGAAAGAAAAAAGAAAAAACAAGCAGAAGAAAAAAAAGAGCAACATAATAAACAACATCATGATGATATATGGGAATATAACAGTAAATACTAAATATTAAACATTATTGTGCAGCACGTAAGATCGACAGCGCACAGTGTGCTTTGAGGTAGGAGCCAAAAAGGGTGTACTTTGTGTGTGTGAGCACCCGTGTGTACACCTGTGAGCATGAGCGCGCTTGTATTAAAAGGTTCCTTCATGTAATGATCTGCTAGAGGGTGTGGGGGGGCCACAGCCCCATCCTCCACGGCATGAAGCAGATCACAACTCCAGACATCCAGAGGCCCTTAGAACACAAGAGACCAAGGAATACCAACAGAGGGGCAGCCGCGCCACTATCCCAGAAAGAGCAGAGTCCCAGTTGAGGGGTCACTCAGCAGCCGCGGAGCAGAAGCCGGGGGGGGTTGCAGTGACGTGCTCGTGAGCTCCGCCGGCAGCCAGCTGTGCCAGAGTGACCGAGCCTCAGGCCGAGAGGCCGAGGGCACAAAGAACCACCAACGCACCGATGTCTGAGGGCGTCTGCCACTGGCAGGGGAAGTGGTGGGGGGAGATAGACCTCCAAACCTTGGAGGACCTGAGATGTCCCCAGAGAGGTGGCGTCTGATACCCGACCTGACATATAGACACAGACAAACAGGCACACACAGATACAGACATCCATTCCCACCCTCATGCTCTCATATGCAATTACTCAACACTCACCCACATTCCAGACCCCAGTCGGACGGCCAACTCCTCCTCCTGGCCCCCCGCTCCAACAGGCAACAGAGAACGGGGGTGTGTGAAGACTCCAAACCTCCCTCCGTGGCTCACATGTAGTGTTGATGCATGTGTGTTCTAAGGTGCATTTAAAACCCAGGAGGGCATGGAGCTACGTGCCAGAGAGCAGCAGGTAAGCGCATAGCCCCTCCTGATTTCCCTCAATGTCTACGTGTGTTTAAAATTGAGATTGAGAGGTGGGCAATGACACCAGGGGTGAGGTGTACACCCTGATGGTCTTTTGGATTCCGTGTAGCGTGCCCACCCCCAAGGGACAGAGGGGGGGATGCCTCCCCTGCACCCAGGTGACACACCTTTACCCCAGCAGCGCCGCCCGGCCCCACCGAGCCCGGGACAGCCCACCCGACCCCACCACAGAGAAAACTGCACCCACCCCGTCATCCACTCATGTTCCAGACTACACAAGACAATAGACGCCCAGGCTGAGATCTTCCTCCACCTCTCCTGTATCTCCCCCTCCTGCAGAGAGAGTTCCTGAAGAGAGGAGACCGCCTGCAAGATGTGACAGCCTCCCCCACCAGTTGAAGAGCCCCCCAGATGGCTTGATGCACTGGCGGCACCCTGCGCCAGGGCTGGGCCCCCATACACCCACCCGCCCACAACCCCAGCAACACACCAACCAGGACCCAAGCCCCCGAGGCCCAGCAAGGGCCCCAGCCCAGAGACGGAGCGCCCCCAGAACCTCACGCCCGTCCCGGACCCACCCAGGGGCAGCCAGTCTACCAGGTCAGTAACCCACGTCCGTCAGCACAGACCCTCCCCTAGCCCCGCTGCACGCAGCCACGAGGAAACCGTCACCTGAGAGCCAACAGAGCCCTTAACAGGCCATGACCGCTACCCCGGGTTGAGCCCCCCAAGGAAGATGCTCCTGGGGAACCCCCCGACGCCCTAAGCCTGTCCCTACCCCCACACCAATCACAACAGCGAAGGTGGGACCAAACTATGACCCCCCCCACCCCCCCCCCCCACTAGGTGATGGAGCTGATCAAAGGAGCCCAGAGCAATTGATCTGATGTGGTGGCAGAGGCTGTATCAAGACTAATGTAATCTAATAGATAATTTCTATATTGGTTAGAATTAAGATTGTTTTTATTTTTCCAGTTCATGAGGACTGTTTTCTTGGCTATGCATAGGGCAGTGAAAACCATATGGGCTATATTCTTTTCTGAAGTGACATTATCTAAGCTGCCCAACAAACACACTAAGGGGGAAGTTGGAATGTTACATTTCAGACACTTCGATAAGTCTTCACATATCTCACGCCAAAACTTCTGAACTGGTGGACAGAACCAAAGAGCATGGATATAATTGTGCGGTGTATTGGTTTGGCAGTGTGAGCAGTTGTTGGTAGAGGTAAAGCCCATCTTGAACATCTGATGACCTGTATAGTGCACTCTATGTAGTATTTTGTATTGAATTAATTGAAGACTGGGATTTCTAATTAAATGAAAGGTTTTTAAGCAAATCTGAGACCAGAAGTTTTGGTCTAAGTTAACTGATAAATCCGCTTCCCATTTTGCAATAGGCAGTGATAGAGAAGAAAGTCTTTTATTAGCAGGTGAAGAGAATTCAGTATAGCCACGGGAGACCAAAAACTAATTGCTATAGCCGGTTAGGTACAGTGCGACAATACTCCTCAGGAAAATCCAGCCGCTGGTTACGTAGCTGGTCCATGGAGTGAATGATATCCTGCCGGAGTTCTGAGGGAGCAAGTGCTGCTGGGTCCATTGTATGGTTGCGTCGTTTTTTTCATGAAACGGTTGTGGCAGGCAGGATGTAGGACCCAGAATGCAGGACACTCAGAAGGAGGAATAAACGCAAGGAGGCTGCTTTATTGCAGTGGAAAAACTTACACAAGAAAATACTTGCAAAACAGAAAACTAGAAAGTGGGAACTGAAAACAAAACACTGAGAAAGCAGGAAACTATCCCGGAGATCTCAGAGAGAAATACACACAGCATGTGGGGACGATGCCACACTATCCAGCTTACTTAGTTTGTATCAGCTTGTTCAAAAAGCTGAAAAACACAGTTCATTTGAGTTCAATTAGAAAACCTGAGTTTAGTCCACTTAATATTTTTAATTAAGCACAAGGTTGTACAATGTGTACATGTTCTTATATCCATCACATACAGATGCCCTTTGAGAGTGACATGGTTGGTGAGAAGAAACCTCCAGGGTGGAAAACAGGGAGTAGAAGGAGAGTGTATTAGGGAGGGAGACGTTCTAATGTTAGCCCTCCATCTCATTCGCCTGCTTTCCCTGCTTTAGCATCACTGCTGAGGAGAGAGAGAGAGGAAATTTCTCCATTGCAGAGGCAGTCAGGCAGAGGACAGCAGAGCGGAGGAATAAATCAGCCACAGTCTGGTCTCTGGTGACCACCCGCGGCAAGGGAATAGTGCAGAGAGAGAGAGTGTCAGCAAGGGCTCGGACTACAGACAAATAATGTGCTTCCACTGTATGTCCCTCTCCACCCAGCACCAGCGTGCTAAATCTGCCTTCACTCATTTAATGTCATACAATCCCACCCCTCCAATGAACCCGGCCGTGTCCACGCCACCCTCCACCTCCTCTGACGAATTAGAATTACCTCGACTCTATCTCCCAGCTAAACAGTGTCTGATTTGGCAAATGGTCAAAGTGGCCATTATCTGAAAGCAGAGAGGCCAAAACACGATGAGCCTGAGGAGAAGATCAGCAAGGTGGAGGATGATGAAGGCATAGAGAAATGGGCAACAGATTATCCCTTTTATAAGTTAAAGATGCTGTATAACTAAACTGAGGACAAAGAAATACTGTGAGAACTAATACTATGGAGTGTTTTCTATGTATTCTAGGTCTGCAGTAAAGACTGGCATCAGATGGTTAAAGGTACAAAACTGTTTTTGCAGAATGAATAAAAAGTCCAATAAATTCCTGATGAAATTCAATTCAATTCAATTTTATTTATATAGCACTAAATTACAACAGCAGTCACCTCAAGGCGCTTTATAATGTAAGGTAGACCCTACAATAATACATTCAGAGAAAAACACAACAATCATATGACCGACTATGAGCAAGCACTTTGGCAACAGTGGGAAGGAAAAACTCCCTTTTAACAGGAAGAAACTTCTGGCAGAACCAGGCTCAGGGAGGGGCAGGGCCATCTGCTGCGACAGGTTGGGGTGAGAGAAAGAAGACAGGAAGATGGAATAACAGCAGTATAACAAGTATGTGCATGTTTTAGTGCAGTGGTGGAGTAATACTTATGCCACTGATAACTTTGAGAGTGAGCAGATAACTGCAAGAAACCAATTCAAATGAGAGAAATATAGGTTACTTCACCTGTTTTTGTTCTTTTTTTATTTCAACAATTTCTCAATTTCAGTCTAAAAGCATTTCTTATTATCGTCATCTGACTGAAAA
Source organism: Rhamphochromis longiceps (assembly GCF_057381845.1). Taxonomy (NCBI): domain Eukaryota; kingdom Metazoa; phylum Chordata; class Actinopteri; order Cichliformes; family Cichlidae; genus Rhamphochromis; species Rhamphochromis longiceps. Next base: position 542,392 of record NC_140557.1, on the reverse strand, counting down.
AAACATTTTTGAAGTCATAGTATGAATAAAAGCAGTCTTTTGGAGATTTCAAAGGATTCAACTGTGGGTGTTACTCTGCCAGGTTTTAGTTTTATTCAGGCTGCTCTGCTCTGTGAGCCATCAGGGCAGGGCCATGGTTTTCCCTGAAACATAGGAAGGAAACAAAAAGGGAGAACACCAGCCCATGCTCACCGATAGGACACATTTAGTAATCCTTCCAATGATGTCTGAGTCCCAGTGATGGTTACCAGACCTGCAAATACCCCTACAAACACACACACACAATCCATTTTTTATTGTATTTGGGTCTGCAGCACTGTATTTCCTACCCTCTCTTAGCACCACACAGACACTGCACTCGAAAACAAAAATCCATATTATCGACCTTCCAGTGTCACCACAATTATTCTTTTGAAACAGCCATTGAAAACAAATTACATCTGCACTGCGTTTTCATCCGATTGCTCTGGGTGAACAATGCTTAGTGGCCAGGTTAGTCCGGCCTTCTCCGACCCCTCCCTGAAGGTTTGCTGTCCATACCGTAGAGTCGCTAATGACTGGGCTGTGTGGGTGTGTTAGCCATGAATCTGTTTTTACAGTCACCATACGAGGACATGAATTTATTATAGGATCAAGAAATTAAACAAAAATCCTTCAGAATAACACCAAAAATTTTCACTGCACCTAAGAGGGTGTGTGTGTGTGTGTGTGTGTGTAAGCAGCCTTTTGCTGTGTGATCTTATTCAGTGTTAGCGATTTCTTTCTACATATGTTTTTTCCCATATGCAGTATGGATTTAATATTGCTGATCTTCAGCATAATTGGCTGTGTTCTGGCTGGTTAAATTTACCATCAAATATTATAGAAGCAACAATAATTTGAACCCATAGAAAATATTTACAAAACCCTCATTTGCATTTCAAAACTAAGGTCAGGACTTCCTAAGTAGGTGCAGTTACATTTGTGACCAAAAGTAGTGGATTCTTATTTTAGTGTACATTCGCTGTCAGAGTGCCAAACTTGGTGAGAACATATATGATTCATATATGATTTATATATGAATCAATATGATGTTTAGGAGTGTTTGGAGATGGTGGGCATTTACCCACTCGGCACTGTAACCCCAACATGCCGTAACTCGCCTCATAACCTCAGCACGTCGGAGCAGTACACTGAAAAAAAATTGGAGTGACATTTACTTAAAAAAAGCTAGGCAACTTTTTCCACACAGAAAGTGCTTGTAATCTTTACTCGGGCTATTTCTAAGTAATATTTACTTACTAGAACCATCTATTTTTTATGTGAAATACACAAGCAAATTGCACTGGCAATACTCATCTATAGGTTGTAACTTTTACTCAGAATACCATTGCATCCAATTACAAAACCCAAGTGAACATTGCTGATATTTCTTTGTGTTTCTTACTCATCTTTTCTTTGTTATATTCTACGTAATTATTAAGTAATATTTATTATGAATGTACTAGTTAATATCGAATTGAATAAATATTCTTATTATTCTATTAGATAATAAATCAATATTTTCCAAAAAAAATATTTGCAGCTTAAGAGACACTTTTATTTCACAGTTGAAATGACATAGATATATTTAAAATATCTACATAACATTATAACCACAAAAAACATGGCCTTAGAACTTCTTGATTGCAAATTTCAAAACAGAGCATATACACATATACAAAAAACAAAACAAAACATGCTATTCAAAAACTCAGTGTGCACTGTCCCCTTTCTTCTAATCAACTTTCAGAACACATACATCAACTCTGTCCATTAACAGTTGCAATCACTACCTTTGCAGACATTCTCAGAACGTTCAGGACAGAAAGAACTTTGAACATTTGAAATTACTGTCAGAAAACAGACAAAATGCAAACAAATTAATTGTGCTGGACAAAAGCACAAATAACACTGGAACACTCACGCTAAAAGTTTCTTGTGGAGAGACTGGACCTTTGGTGACATTTTAAGGATGTCAAGCTCAAGAAACAGCTTCTGAAATACCTCAAATGTATATTTCAGTTTCAGTGGGTAACTTAAGTTGACAGCATAGATGACACCCATGAGCAGGAGGCAAGCGTTTGTCACACTTCCGCAGTCCTCCAGAATTTCTGTCCCCTCAATGATGACCGACACGTTCACAGGATCTTGGTTTTCCTGTGCCACATTGGGATGGATTACGATGATCTTCATCATGTGATTACTGCAGTCCTCTTTCAATGCTTCTTGGCTGACGTCCTCCTGTAAAAACAAACAAACCACAATTTGTCACGATCCTGGGTCTTATGACCCAGTGTTTTGAGTTTTAGTTCATTTTGATGTTTTAGTTTATGTAAGCCCTTCAGGTTCCTAAGTTCATTTGTTATCATGCTTAAGTGTTTCTAGTTCTTATTATTTCCCCCTCGTGTTTCCAACTATGGTAAATCTCCCCTGCTTTTCATGTGTTTCATGTCTGTGTCTTACATTGTGAAGTTTGGGTTGTCATGTCTACGTCTCATTATGTTTCCTGTTTTATTGTGAAGAGGTCTGGTGTTTCTGTGTTCATCGTGTTCAGTTTTACTCTTCCCCTGTGGCGTTATGTTCATGTTGATCTACTGTGCCTTTCTGTTCCATGTTTCAGATCCCTATGTTCTGTCTCCCCCAGTCTGTTAAGTCCACATGTCTTGAGTTCCGTCAGTGTGTTTCCTGTTTTACTTTCACAGTCTGTTCTATGTTAATGTTTCTAGTTTTGCTTCCCTTGCCTCGTCCTGCTCAATTACTCTCAGCTGTGCTCTCCTCCTGTGGCTCATTCCCCCTCGTTATCCCTCAGTGTATTTAAGCCCCATGTTTCTCTTTGTCAGTGTTGCGTCCTCCCTCATAGCTGTGTGATTTCTCCCCGTGCTTTAGTCTCCCCAGTTTAAGTTCAGTACTGTTTTTTGTGTTTCACTTTATGCCAGCATTAAAGCTGTGTTTTTGAGTTTACGTTTCGTCTCCGTGAGTTTGCGTTTGGGTCCTACTTTTGCCTGCACACAGCCGTACTGTGACACAATTAGAAATAACTAGAATAGATTCCAAGTAAAAGAAAAGGTTAAGAGAAAAATAAAATGTAAAAATAAAAAAAAGAGGTATACTCAATTTAGTATACTCAAATCAAACAATATTCATATGGCACTTTTCATACGTAAAGTTACAGAACGTGCTTCACAGAGGCTGACCCTGAGACAAAGAAAATCACTTTTGGGGGCCATCCAGCCTGGAGCTGTCCATGGGACGGCACGCTTGTTGGTAGACCAGAACCATTAAATCATTAAAATAGGTTATAAAGGTATAATCAAATTAAATACTCTTTTGCTCATAAAATAAAGTTAATAAGTGATCGTTAAAAAGTCAGAAAAAAACCAGACAAAAGGCAAGTTAAAGTTTAAGGCAGATAAGATAAAGATTAAATATGATTTAAAAAATAAAGGGTAAGAGCATAAAGATTTAAGAAATTAGTTAAAAGCCTGATTGAAAATATTAATCTTGAGTCTTTTTTAAAAAACATCACGAGTGTAGAGAATCTTTGACCTTCAATATATCATCACAAGTGAAGACCAGATTATAAGGTTAGACAATTTTAATACAGTCATTATAATCATCAGATACCTGATGGTCTTTGATCAGCTCCTCTCCACTCTCTCCAAGATACTCAACTAAGCAACGAATGATAATGTCCCTTCTGCCATCGACATGATGCTATTAAACCCAAAAAGAAAATTTATTGCAGAAAATACACAACATAACATATGTAACATAACATATGTAACAGCACATACAGATGTAAACAGAAAGTTACTCATGGAGAATGTAAGCCTGCAGCTACATTCTAACGTTGTGAAGTGTACAACTTAACATGAATTTCTCAACAATGTGTGTTAAGACAAGAGTACAGTGCATGTCATGATCTGTGGGTCCAGAAACTGTCTCTGCCCAGTGAGGAAAGTTTTCTGCCTCATCACTGGACATGCAAATGAATTTTTTGCAACATATCAGTACCTCCTATCACAATATTAACCAGTCAAGGACAGGAATTCCCACACACAAGAGTAATATTTTGGGAAATTAATGTATTGGAGTCTATGGGCAGCAGGAAGGGATCTCGCTGCACTCAGAGGGTCACTTTGAAAATTCTGTAAATTTCTCTGCTTTTGAGCGCATATTAAGGGAGAGATGACAGGTTTGTATACACTTGTAGAGACAATCATGTGCATAAATTGTTAATTGTGGCCACAGTGTCAGGATCAGGAGAACAGTTTCAGCCAACACAGACACTGATCAGATAAAGGACAAGTTTGTTATTTTAAACTTAAAGCTTTGTTTTCAGATTGTTTATGATGAAATCGAATGATTTTGATTGAAATTTGGACACATGCTGCTGGCCCGAGCTTTTTTGGTTTCTGTGGTAGCACACCCCCACCCCCACAATGGCTTCATAGGTGCACTGGAACAATCCTTCCTAAAACGCATAAAACTGTCGTTTACAAAGACGTGAAACTCACCGAGTGGTCAGGAGTGTTCACTGATATGTTCACACAAAAATCGCTGCAAAAGATACTTTCCAACTGGTTTTTATTGTAGTTTTTGTCCAACTACATTGACTTGTATTAGATGTGCTGTGATGTACGGTATTAGTCCGCCAATATTCTATTCTATTATTCAAGCTCTCGGCGGAAGAATGTACAGGTGTAAGGCGTTTGAAAAAAAATAGGTCCAGTTTTACAACAAATGGTAAAACACCTGTTGGAAAGCATTTTTGCAACGATTTGTGTGTGAACCTATCAGTGAAAACCCCTGACCACTCGGTGAGTTTCACGTCTTTGTATGAAGCCATTGTGGAGGTGGGGGTGTGCTACCACAGAAACCAAAAAAGCTTGGGCCAGCAGCATGTGTCCAAATTTCAGTCAAAATCGTTCGATTTCATCATAAACAATCTGAAAACAAAGCTTTAAGTTTAAAATAACAAACTTGTCCTTTAAATAAGAGTGATACATTCTCAGTGTGTATGACCTCATCTTTTCCATTAGATTATGTAATTAAAATAATTTAAAATTTTACCTTATTCAGTGAGTCCAACATTGGTTTTATTTTGGTCCCTGCAGTCCCGCCCTTCCTTCGAAATATCTCCAGGAGTTTGGTGGTGTACCTGTCCAATCTGGACAAAAACGTTCGCTCCAGATGAATTGTGGTTATTCGCTTAAACTCCTCTTTGATCTGAAATGAGAGATAAAACACAAAATCATATCAAAGATGACTCACGAGATCTCATATACACTTAGTTGCTGCATGAACAAGAACTGGATTTACCTGATTTTCACAGAACAGAGAAGGCCACCTCTCTAAGAGGTCTTGGATTGCGGGGCAATCCTTGACAACCTCTTTTCTTCTCATAGCGAAAGACTTCTCCATTTTCTCATTAATTGCCCTCTCATTGTTCTTCTTCTTCATTTCCTTCAGCAAATCTAGTCTCTCCATCGCTAAGGTTTCCTCAGTCTCACCGAATGGCAGTGGTGGCAGATAGTTGACTTCAGCTTTTTTGGCCCTTTTAAAGCCTTTAAGTGAACCCTCTTCACTGGAGCATCATCTCTTCAGTGTGTTCACCTCGAGCTCTGGAATGGCTAATTGGCGACCTCTTAACTTTGCCCTGTAGTTGCCCATTTTATACTTTATCCTCCGTTGCCAACCATATAGGCCATTAAAAGACCCTGGCTCTTTGAGGCATGGGTATTTTGCTACCAAGGCTTCAGCAACAGCTAAAATCTGGACACCAGTTGGATATGCTGTGAAGCCAAATATAGTCTCTGCAAGCTTCTCAAGAATGCTACTAGTTACGCTTGGGTTGTTCAAAAGTGTGCCATCATTTTCATAAGCTTGCTTTCCTGCTTCCAGTGCAAGGTCTATATCATAAGAGAAGTCTGGTATTTCAAACTTAAATGGCCATGGCTTAGACCTGTAGGATGGTCCACTCTCATCTGGGGAGGACAACAGGATTGTGTCGCATACAGATGAGGAGGAGCTTGCTTCTGTAGATAGTGGAACTGGAGATTCAACTTCTGACATGTCCACAGTAGTGAGACTTAAGATTACTGGTTCAGTTTTTACTACTTTGAGGTTAGCTTTATCTTGTACTTCCTCAATCGAGGTCAAAGTGAAGAACTGACCATCGAAATCCATGTCCTGGTACATAACAGTGAATGGTCCTGTAATATCAAATGTCTCTCGAAGAACATCATTGAGGTCCTGAAGTGTGCTTGGGATGCCTGCAGGTAAAAGTAGTTTGTGGACATCATCCTCCCCAAAAATTATCCGCAGTTTCGCTGAGGGTGCCATATGAACAGGAAGAAGCTGCAACAACAGATGAGAAATACAGACATTTATTCACAAGCTTCTCTCCTCACATTTCAAAAGGATAGGCAAATGTGGTGCTTTAAAGTTGTCAGGCGTCTTCCTGCAAGGGTGTATGAAGCCAAAGGATAAAAATCTTTAAGCTCTCTTTGCTCAAGTAACTGCACACTCCCTGTGTTCTCCAGCTCATAACTCCTCAGATGTTCATTGTACCATGTACTTTGTTGTCTCACGAAAAAAGTCAGTTTGTTACAAATCACCATTATCTGTAACACTTCAGAAAAGTCAGGCAGTCCTGCAGTGGAACCACAACACAACAACATTCCCACTGCATAGTTGGTGCCTAAACTGCACACATTATTGGCAACATGCACAGCTGTAACAGCAGGGAATCTGCATTTCACCAGGTCTTTTAGATCATCTTTAAGCACATCTAAAGAGACCTCTGTTGTTTTTGTGACTGCAAGTGATGGTTTGACAGAATGTGATTGATGATATGCAACCATGAGCTGGTGCTTATTTGCAAGAGACAGCAAAATATTCCTGAAACAACCAGTGTGTCTGACTACCTTCTTGAAAAAGCTGTGTTTGGCCTCGAATCTCATTGTCCAGAGGGCAGCTAGGGGGCTAAATTCCCGAATGAGCTGAGGATAGTGCTCAAGGAAATGGTGCTTGGGAATGAGCTTATGTTGGGGGAAAACATCAAGGAATCTGCTTCGGTGTTCTGAAATGATGCTGTCAAGATAGCAAATGCTTTCTTCAGTATGGGCTCGAGACATGACAAGGTCCACAATGTCTTTCAGTGTCATCAGCATCTGCCATACAGGCTCTTGTTGGGGTACTTTTAAACCTATAATCAGAGGCAAAAGACGTAATAAGCACCAATTTTCATGTGCGTTGCCCCCTACTGATTTTCGAGTCGAAAAGTTAGCAGGAATGAGATGAGGGCGATTTGTTTTATCACTCCACTTGTATGGGAAATTGGAAATGGCATCATTCAGTTCCATGAGAGAAAAATATTTTTTCTTGATCAAGTTATCAAATGCCAAAGCCAGTTCCACTGGAACAATGCCCTCCAGCAGATCATGTAAAACATCTGGAGGGTAACCAGATGTAACATGAAAATGCTCAAGTTTTTCTGACAATGCACACTGTTTTTTTACACCATAACAATGAGGGTGATCTGGACTAGACACAGCTGTCTGTACATGCAGTGTATGTTGATCTTTGGTTCTTTGATGAAAAGACCCAGATCTCACTTCATTGGACTGAAACTTGGATCGCTCCCCAACACAAAACCGGCAGATGTATGACCCTGCAAAGCTTTCGACAAATCCTGCCACAGAGTGCGCCCCCAAATTGTCTGCCACCACACTGACCACAGTCCCTTTAATGGCTTTCCCTAACGCTGGAACAAAAAGACCATCTTTCTCCAAGCTTTGGATATCTGTTAACAGTGGCTCTAAAACTCGCTGGAATCCAAACTGCTTGGTGTCTTCAGCCTTACACAGAATTGCAAGGTAGATTGATGTCAATGTGGAACGTAACTGCACCGGAATGTTTCCCAACACCCAATAGACAGCTGTGACTTTGTGCTTTTTTCGAGATGTCCCAAGAGGATTACATACCTCAAAGTCATCAACGTACAGGATGAGACTCACTCTGTTCTCCTCTACAGAGAAAAACTTGTTGTTTTGATAGTGAGATCCATCACGAAATGTCTGGTACTTAAAGTCATTTTCAGTTTTTTTTTCACCTTCAAATGTGTTTTCTTGAAACGACTTACTTAGGACCTGCACCAAGGAGGGCAATATTGGGACATACTGGAAGGTTTTGCCCTTTTTTTTTTTTATCAAGTATGTGTTCTTCTGGTTCAACAACTGAAAAATGCTTCTTCATAAATTCTCTTCTCTTGTAATAAGTAGTGAAAGGGCCACCTGTCCCCAAGGCAGTACTTATAGGGTGTGTCTCACAAATATTTTTCACTAAATCTGAGATAATGGCTGGATCCAGATCACAGTTATGGCTTTTCAAGGTGGACACCACCACATCTCTTAAAAGTGGACCAGATGCAGAGGTGGATATAAACTGAAGCTCATCTACTATTTCATCAATGCATTTGTTTGGGACATTGAACATGCTTTCTAACTTTAAAAATAGATGGCCAAATTTCTCTTTTATATCTTGAGACAACTCCTGTGGTTCCCCATCCCAAAGCTCTAAGCTCTCTTCCACACAGGTCTCATCCTGAGCAAACATGGGTTCATTAGGTTTGCTTTTTAATACTTCAGTTTTAAAATCCTCAAGGGTGTGTGACTGGTGTTTTCTGTGTCTATGTGTAGCAAAGGTGGAATAAATATTTGTACTGAAGTTGCAGTTTTTGAAGACACATGCAACTACTTCAAACTTCCTTAAGTGGTTGTTAAGATGCTCAAAATACTGCTTCTCTGAATTAAAAAAAAACAGAGCAGCAAAGTAGACAAGTAAATGAAAGAGGTCCACTTTGTGTGACCATCTTCACATGGTGTCGAGACAAATGGGTCTTAAGGGCATTAAATGTTTTAAACGAGCAAGGGCAATCAGTGTGAAGACAAGGGAACGACTGGCTGCGACCACCATTTCCATGCTTTAGTCTGTAGTGTTTTAACAATCCCAACCTCTTCTCTGACTCAAAGCTACATATCTTGCACATCCATCTCATGTTGTGGCACCTTAAACAGACAAATTATGTGACAAGTTAAACCTAATCGTTACTAATTTGATCTTACCTTGTGGAGTTTAAACTAGCAGTCAGAAGGTCCTATGTTCTGTAAAAAAAAAAAAAAAAAAAAAAAAGGTTATCTATATGCTTTTCAACTAATTTCTAGTAACTCAAGGATGCACACTGATTTTTTTTAAATCTTTTTACGGTTAGTTCGGTGGCAAATTTAAAACAGGTCAATATGAAGACTTGAGTGAAATCGAGTGCGTATATCGTTTTTTGTTTTGTTATTTTTCAAAATACACCTCATGGCAGCTGTGCAGCAATTATTTTAAACTGGACTGTGGTCGTTTTATTCACAAAGACGTTAGTTAAGGCAGCAGACGTGTGTTGTTTAGGTGGCCATCTAAGCTGTAAAGTGCTTTGGGAAATTCTGGACATACCTCCTGCCAGGAAAGTTAGTCAGCAAGTCTAGCAGGAAAATACACTATTTGCTAGCGCAGCTTCTTTCAGTGCGGAGAAACGGACTTAAGTAGGTGAGCCAACAGGAACATACAAAGTTTGTTCTGCTTAAAACTTACATTCATGGTTCTACTTCTTCCCGTTTCCGTCAAGTCTGCCAACCGTCGAAATCTGGACCATGGTATGTCTGAAGAAAGACCGCTCAAATGTGGGGAGGGGCTTTGACGTCATGCTCCGAATGCAGAGAAGGTGGCCATATTCACTGATGCCACTCCATTACATTTTACTTGGAAATATCAACTAATTAAGCCAATGAATTGGTTTAGTGAATATTACTTGGATCAAATGATTCAATTTACATACAAAACTGAGGACACATAATTACAAACAATCCTCAAGTAATGCACTACAAGAAAAACTGCTATTTTAAAGTAATAGCACTGAATTTGTATTTTTTTGTAAAATTTATATAGCTAATTGAAATAATAATTACAGGGCCAAAAAACCATTTTTTTCAGTGTATGCATCACGTGATAGAGTGGCGTGTGAGACCTGTCGGTGGTCTGGTTGAGCATTTGGAGCTTCGCTACCAACCCGGCATTTCATTTTCGACAAAGTTATCCCCGAGAGAAGTAAAGCAAGTGTGTAAGTCCATCTCTGAATGTTTGTAAAGCATTCCCACCTTAAGCTTAACAACCGATATATGGAGCGACTGCCTCTTCTCTCTCTCCCTCTCTTGCTGCTACTTCAATCATGAAACTGATCAATGATCAGCTGATCGGCTTTTCTGTCGTGAGTCCATCTCTCTTGTTTGTTTTTGCCCACTTTGCACCAGAAAGAGGAAACCAGCGGATAAACAACAGCAGCACGTTTAAACTTGATAAGCTGTTGTTAGAATTTATTTAATATTACTTTCTACACCAGGATCTTTTTCTATGTAGCTGATGGCTGGTAACTGTGCAGGGGCGGATCTAGCAAAGTTTAGTCAGGGGGGCCGATAGGGCATTAACAGGGAAAAGGGAGCACAAAGACATACTTTCCTTTCTTATTCTCATTTAAAATGTCTAGCTTTTAATAAATAATTATCTGACACCCAAAGTTTTAATTTGATGTAAAATGAATAGAAGTCCATTACTGTATATAGTAACTATTAAGTCTAATACCAGAATAGGAAGGATGGTGTAGGTTTAAGTTTATTAGATTGGTCAGTATTGCTGAACTATGCAATTTTGCATACAGGTATAACAGAATAGCTTTAGTGTTGTTGTTGTTTAAACTTGAGTATGAACTTATACAAAATGCAGCAAGATATTAAAAAACAGTTTTATTGATTAAAAAACACTATATCGGATTCATATCGGTATCGGCAGATATCCAAATTTATGATACGGTATCGGACATAAAAAAGTGGTATCATGTATCTAATATAAATATAGGGTAACGGAATACAGTTTGCATCTATTCAGAAGCAAACAGCTGCCTGTCATCATCTGAAATGCCACATAGGGGGAAATCTCACTGTTTATATTTCTCATTTCTTCATGCACTGTGCCTGTTTATTAATTACCATGTTGGTAACGAATCACCAGCAGAACTTTCCACTCCTATTGTCACATTTTTTTGCAATTGCAGCATCAGGCTGTTTTTTTTTTTCTGCTTAGCACATCTATCTGCCCTTTGCATAAAATAAAATAATACATGAACACAAAATGCAATTAAGAAGTGACTCAGTTTAATTCTGACATGGAGATGAGAGGAAACAAAAACACTCAAAACAAGTGTTTTTTTTCTGCAGTTATCTCTTAGTAAATGAATTCACGTGGACCTACGTAATTAATTGTTTCACTGAAAACTTATCAGCAAGTTAATTAATAAAAACAATCTTTCAGGTAAAATTCTGATCCTTTAATGGCTCCTTCCTTTGAGTTTGTTCTCTTAAATACTGATACAGTAGGAGTATGATATTATAGTCACTGATTATTTTGTGAAAGCATTTCTGATGGACATTCCTTCAGCGTTACACTGAACCAGCTTGCTTGATCTAACAGTATTAGCCTGCCTTCAACAGTATTGGGACAATATGACAATGAGCAAAAACAACAAATATCCAGCTGGCACACTTGGTAATTAATCCTGGCTCAGCCTCCCTCTGCCGAGCAGTAGAGCAAAGGCTAGAAGGCAGGATCCCTTTGTTAAGCTTTGACCACACAAGTCACCTCACCGGCCCTCCCGAAGCGGGGAAATGCCAACTTTGGAGTATTAAGAAAACCAATAGCCTTGTTGACATGAACACGGAGGCCTAACCCCCGCAGCCTCTTCATATGAAGCATTGATTTTTCTGTCCAGCTGCAGCATTGAACCCATTCATTCTCTATGGCCAACTCACACACTCACACACACACAGGACTGGCTAAATTCCTCTCTCATCTTCTCAGTCTTACCTTGGGGGTGAAAAGTTGAGGATTAAAGTCACCCCTCCTCTTCCAGGTTTCACCACACACAGACATACTTACAGAAACATGTGGAATGACCACTTTCATGGCACCAGAAACATGACAACAAACCAGAAAAAGCAATGGCAGATAGCTGTGCCTCCCTGATCTGGGGCTGTTGGAGGTCTGGGCTTCTTCCTTCTCATTGCCACCAGGCATTGCTCATAACAGATCATCTGACTGTTGACGTTTTCTCTTCAATAGTGTAAACACAGTAAAATATTATTTTAGATGTAATTATTCATCTAATGAAGATGCTAGAACATGGTCTGGATCATTCCAACCCACTTTAACCCCTGTGTATTAGTTCTTTGTTGGATTTTTTTTTCCTTGAGAAGACAAATTTCAGTTAATGTTCATCTGCTGTATATAGTATTTTAGGACTCAAACTTCTTCTCTGGTTTCCTCAGAATTTTTAAGGACACACTGCACACCATGTTGATATATGCTGACTTTACAGTTAACAGCTTTTTGGAAATCCCCTTGTTGGTACAAAAATCCCATTTTATGTATTCCAGCTCTGTTATTGTTGGTATTTTTCATACAATCAGCTCAAGAAATGGGAACAAATGAAGTGTCTTGTGACAGGCTGCTGGGAACAAAAAGTCTAAAGATATAATTTAAAACAGATTCTTTGCCAAGTTGTCTCTTATGTTTAGCCACAACACTGGTTCATCCCATGAGTTAGCAGCCTTCTTTCAAAAGTGTTTGGTTCAATAAAAATTGAATTTATCTGATCATAGAGCAAGAATTCCTGATCATTTTTTTTCTACTCTGGGGTCATTATGATGTCACAGAGATGGAATATTCTTGTGTGGTCCTTTCAGGCACAGAAGGTGCACCCACCTCGTGGTCAAACTTTCTGTTTATGAAGGGCAGCCAATTAGAAGAATGTTTTCTTCAAGGGAGAGCTGCTAAAATGGCTTGTTTCTAAGCGAGGGCCTGCACCAAGCATCGGGATAAAATAAAATACGATTGTTTTGAGGTGGGAGTCATGCAAAGCTACTCAGAACAATATAAGAATAAAACTGTGGAGCTGAAATGAGCTGAGGTCACCTTTAGAAAAAATACAAATTGGCTGCAGTGGAGGTGGAGATATGAACTCTGAGGTATCAGAATAAAAGAACAAACAGGTCCACTTCAGGGGGAGGGTATGGAGGTGATGAAGCTATAGCCTAAATTTTAGGAACTGTAGGTTTCATGGTCAGCCATGAAGACTATAATGGGGCGCATCTAGTTTTCTCATTCTTGGTCATTATTCTGTTATTTTTTAAGTGAACAAAGAGTTTCTTTCGACACCCTTTTTTCTGACTTATTTTGACCTTTATTAAATAACTACACACATGCACAGGCTAAGTTGTACAACTGTTAATATAAAGGTATTAGCATGTGATGCAAGAAGAGAAACTCATCAAATCAAAGGCTGGAATAAAAGAACTATCATTTGCTCCCTTACCACCAGCACATTAGTAAAAGCACAATATCATAACTGGTTCATCTCGCTTCAGGCCTCGCTGTGAGACATTATCAGACATTAGCATAGGGAGAGCTAACAAAGAAAGAAGGAGAAGGAAATTAAAAAAGAAGCACATTTTCAAAGCATCGGTGTACCCAGTGTCATTAAACATTTATGGAAGTCTTCCCTTTCTGTGATGAGCAGCTTGGTTTAAGCAGAGACGTGCTGTGGAACATATCAGGAGGAAAAGTCATAGTTTCAATTAATTTTTCTGTGGCATTTAAAGAAACAGGCAAATTCATGTATACTTTGCTTGTTTAGTGAATTAGCCATTAATTGAGCTACTGTAGTAAACAGCCACAGTTTACATAAAACATTCCAGTATACTGAAATCAATTAAAGATGCAGGGAACAAGATTCTGATGTAAATATGGAAAAGTAAAAACTTCAATATTGCACATTTACATATGAAGTGCTACACTCCTGTATTATTTTAGGCTCCTTACCTCACTGACTACATAACCTTCTGTACCAACTCCATTGCCCATGCTGACTGTCCATTGTTACCCAAATAGCAAGCCGTGGGTGACCAAGGACATCAAAGCACTCCTCAATGACAAAAAGAAGGCCTTCGAAGCAGGCAATAGAGAGGAGGTGTGAATGGTTCACGTATTAAAGGGCAATATCAGAGACTAGATACTTACCTGTAGTCAGCCTGCAATCCACAAACAGCTCTCTCTCCCTCCTCATCCATATTGCACCATAGTCTCCTGTAAAAGTCCTGACACCCCTCTCCCAACCAACATGTTCACACATGACCAGGTTCAGTGACAAATGAGAAGACTCCACTCAGGCAAGCCTGCTGGACCAGACGGGGTGAGTAATGCAATGCATTTATATGGATTGCATTTATATAGCGCTTTTCGAGACCCTCATAGCACTTTACAATTCCACTATTCATTCACTCTCACATTCACACACTGGTGGAGGCAGCTACAGTTGTAGCCACAGCTGCCCTGGGGCAGACTGACAGAAGCGAGGCTGCCATATCGCGCCATCGGCCCCTCTGACCATCACCAGTAGGCGGTAGGTGAAGTGTCTTGCCCAAGGACACAACGACTGAGACAGACAGAGCTGGGGATCCAACCGATCGAAACCTTCCGGTTACAAGATGAGCTTCCCAACCCCCTGAACCACGGTCGCCAAACACCTGCGACCCCCCAGCTTTCTTTCATAAATTGTTCATGTTGAGTCTGAGTCTGCAAAATTCAACCTTTTAGGCCAACCCTGCTGGGTGATAACCTGACAGCAATGCAGGTGGATGCCACTCTTGTGTCCTGGATTATTGATTACGTGACAGGAAGACCACAATATGTGCACCTTGAACAACACAGGGGCACCACAGGGGACCATCCTCTGCCCTTTCCTCTTCACCATCTACACAACAGACTTCAGCCACTGCACAGAGACCTGCCATCTTCAGAAGTTTTCTGATGACTCTGCGGTGGCTGGATACATCGGTGAGGGTGATGAGTCAAAGTACCGGGCTGTGGTTGATCCTTTGTCACGTGGTGCAAGGAGAATCAACTGCAGCTCATTGTGGGAAAGCCCAAGGAATTGATTGTGGACAGGAAATCCTTGACCCCTGTTTCAATCCAGGGGGTCAATGTGGAAATTGTGGAGGACTATAAATACAAATAGTCCATCATATGCACTCAGATAAATATCACAAACTATAAATCATCATTGTTTCACTGTTCATCCAAACATCAGTAAAACATTCGTAGCATGTATCCAACTGATTACATAGACTCTAACCCTAGAGCTGTTTTCCCTTTTTTGTTGGTTATCACATCACATCCATCCACTGATGTTGCTTTCTGAGTTAAATCTGCTCAGTCAGTTGTTTCCTCATTCTTCTTTCTGGCTTTTGGGGTGCACTACAACAAACATCATCTGCTTCCATCTCACCCTAACCCTAACATCCTCCTCTGTCACACACACCTTCACTATCCATGTATTTTCTCTGAGGTCTTCCTCCTTTCCTCTTGCTTGGATGCTCCATCTTCATCATCCTTTGTCCAGTATATCCAATCTCCCTCCTCTGCACACTTCCAAATCATCTCAGCCTCTCTGACTCTAAGCTGTCCCTCTGATGGACTCATTTCTTGCCGATCCTGCTCACTCCAGCTTAGACCCCACCGTCTACAAACCATCTTGTAAGGCTTCCCTTTCACTCTTGTGGCTTGCCTTCTATCATAAACCACATCTGACACTCGTCTTCACCCACTCAACACTGCTTGGACTCTTTTCTTGACCTCTCTTGAGCACTGCCTTTTTTTTGGATGGTGGGTATTTATTTACATTAACTCTGCTACTTGCATGCTCATGATCACACCTGTCTCCCTCTCTTTCAAACACATATTCTATCTTGTTCTACTGAGTTTCTTTCCTTTTTTCTATTGAGCATACCTCAAAGTGATAAAAGGACGCACCTAAACACAGCATTACAAGACACTCGAGTGTTTATTTACAACATATATTTTTCTTTTCCACACATTCTGGTCAACTTTTCCACTGCCATGTAAAATAATGCTAAAGCAGGAAAATACAAAAGAAGTGTCACGACTCAAAGCCAAGATGGCGTTTACAATGAAAGCAAAAACTTGGCGTTAGTCTGGGAAGCCGTGAGTGAAGTAGTGTCTGCAGGCATGGTGACACTCTGCACCGAATTGAGGAGAGACTGATTAGAATCACAGATCTTCAAGACGACCTTAGAAATCAAATGGAGGAATTTGGTGCTGAAATGAATAATAACATTCAGGAATTGGTAAACAGGATCAGTCAAATGAATATCCTTCCAAAATTACTATACTTATTCTTGTCACTTCCTGTAGAAATTCCACAGAAATAGTTCAGAGAATGGAACAAATGTGGGTGAAAATGGTCAATGATTACAAACTACAAAAATAGATAAAATTTTTAAGGTGGCCTGCCCATGATGCTGGTTTTAAGCCACCAATACAAGACAAGATACGGACAGTGGGTTCACTGCAGTTTTACATCTATATATTCAATATATAATTTAGGGAATAGCAATGGTCTGGTTCCACACTTTAAAAACAGTCTTTTTCCACCCAATGTCACACTTCTTTATTGCTCCCAAGCAGAAGTCAAAACAGATGGGGACTGGAGAATGCTGCCTAACTGGTCCAGGCGCTTGTCGATGTGGAGCATGGGATAAGCATCAAACTGTGACACTTCATTGTGGTAGTCAACACAAAACCATATAAACCCATCTTTCTTTGCCACAAGAACTATGGGCTACACCATGAAATGTGTGACTCTCCCAATACTCCCATCTTTAGCATTTCAGGCAAGTCCTTCTGAATAATTAATCTCTTATGTTCAGGTAATGTGTAGGGCCATGAACACACCATCGGGCTTTGGTGTGTTTCAATCCCTGGTGCTTTGTGAGAGTGGTAAACCAGGGCCACATCTGCAAAACACAAAAGGAGAGAATTCCAGTGTTCCTGGGACACCTCCCACACTGCAAACAACAGACGGTGTAACCAGTGACCCAGTTGCGTTCATCCTCATGAATGAAATTATGAATCATGGATTTTAAACTCTTATTTAGCCGCTCCATCAGCCCGTCACTCTGGGGGTGGTACACTGTGGTCTGAGCAGATGCCCAATTAATGCCCAATAATTCATACAGTTCTTTTAGTGTGTTAGACGTTAACAATGTGCCCAGGTAAGTGAGTATCTCTTTCAGGATGGCAACTCGGGAGATGATCAGAAACCTGCTGGACCTGGGCCAATCCATTCCCAGAATTAGGGAGTGTATCAGGAGTAGGTAACTGTAGCCTTCAGTTTATATGTTTTGCTCTTATATTTTATTTACACTGGGACAATTGGATATCTGTGAATGTCACCATTCACCTACCTGACCTCCACCCACTCTGCCCCAACAGTGCCCCCAGCCAAATCCGGGATCCACCATAGCCTGGTGTATACAGAACAGCTGACTGACCTCAGAGTGCAGTCGCAGCAGAAGTGTCCCAATCACCTGCATCTCCAGCACTTCTGCTTCAACTGTTACAACTGCGGGTGTGGTACAGGATCCATAGTCACCAGGCCCTGTGGGAAAATGTGTCCCCTAAACTGGGGAAGATAAAACACAAAACACTAGGTACAAAGAAAAAAAACAATACAAAAACCTGGAACTGGGGATGAGAGACCTGAGAAACATGAGGGAAAGTAAGCAGATGGACCAACAACAGACAGCAGAGAACAGAGGACGAAATACACATGGACAACCACCTTTTGTATTTATTTGTGTTCCAGTTTAGCTCATCTAGTTAGTTTCTAGATTGCTGTTTAGTCCTTTTTTTTCTTAGTTCCTTTTGTCATCTTCCCCTATACTAACTCTCTCTGCTTCGTGCATCTGCCTGTCATGTTTCATGTCTGTGTGGTTCTTGTTGTCAAGTTTGTGTCATGTCTACGTCTCCATGTTTCCTGTTTTATTTTGGAGGAGTCTACTGTGCCTTTGTCATTGTATTTAGTTTCACTTCCCCTGTCCTGTCATTATGTTCATGTCTGTCAGCTGCTTTCCCCATGTGTTACCACTTCCCCAAATCAGATCCTGTGTATTTAAGTCCTCTGTTTTCAGTGTGTCATTGTCAGGTCATCTATTTTAGTCAGAGTGTTTCATATTTTTCTTAATTTTTTGAGTTTCCATGTTTTTTTCACGTGCCATCATCCCACTAAAGGATCGCCTTTTGTTCAAACATCAACTCGTCTCCTCAGTGTCTGCTTCTGGGTCCAATCAACAAAACACACCAGCGTACCCCGCTGTGACAAGCGCCTCTAGCTGGTTGTCGTACCACAGCTCGGGTTTCTGCACCACAGTGATATAAGGACACAACTTTGCAAAACTTGACACTTGAGTCTTTATTTACAGTGGTTTTTGTCTTTTACACAGGTCAGCTTTTGAGCTGTCGCACACCAGCTTACTCCACACACAACTCCCTCTAGGGACAAGATCCACAAACTGTTTTTACTAGAAGACTACTTTTTAAATCTATACATTTTGCATAATTTCTGCATCTCACCATATGATTTATGCTGCAGTCTCAGTGTGAGCTGCACAATGTGATTATTCTGAGTATATGCACAGTCTGAACTTCTTGTTCCTACATGCGTGGTTAGTGATGTGGCCTCACAGTAGGAAGGTTCTGGGTTTGAATCTGCTGCTCATATAAGGAATCTGTTGACGTACTGAGAAAAAAGAGACTTTTCACTTGCCAACTACATGTAGAGAGAAACTGATGTCTTTATAAGGATTTATAGTAAGTCATTCATTATTTACCTTTTATCCAAGTCTCAACAGCAACCTAATAAGCAGATGTCCAGACCTCCCTCTCCCAACCACCTCCTCCAGCTATTCTGGGGAGACACTGAGATGTTCCTTAACCAGGACAAAGACTTAAGCTCTCCTGTGTATGCTGGTCAGTCCCGTGTCTCCTCCCAGTTGGACATCAGAAGTCTCACCTACGAGGCATTCAGCCACATACTGAACCACCTCACACACACACGCTCCCCTCAGAGTCCCTGCTGAGTGACTAAGCCCAGACCCCTGATCTCAGCTTAAATATATATACTATAATGGTCAGCAGTAAAGAAAAAACTATGTTTAATGTCTGATTAATGATAAACATGAAAACTGCAGTGCCAATGAGGTGCAATTTTCTTCCTCATTAACAACTTTGTTTTGTCTTTTTTTTCCGTTGTCTAAGTTTTCTCATTCTGTTCTCAGGATCACACAATAAGAAAAACCCCCTCAAACTAGTATCCTGTGGCAAATGTTAGTGGTGCAATAACAAGGATGTGATGAGGATTTAGACTGCATAATTGTTTTGGAGTTGCAGACCTCGTGAAAAGTATTAATTTATTTTATTTTTCCTGCCTCTCTCTTGAAAATGCTGAATTGACCAAATAACAGATAGGATGCATTTCTGCCCTGGGATATTTATCCCTGGAAAATTGTGGAAAATCCCGGGAAAAGTGGAGATTGTGTGATCTCTTCTAACTGTGACAGAGGAAAGAAAGAGAATGCCAAAGGAAAGCAGAAACTGTAATCACAGTATGCTTGAGGGAAATGTATGCAACTCGGAAGGAAAAAAGGAACCATTACATCCAGAGACTTGCCATTGTGAACAACTGAAGGGAAACTAGTGCTGCACTTTCAGTAATCAAAGCATGTCGCAGTGCGACCATAGGGACAGCATGTTAATGCAGCTTAGTCTCTAATGCACAGTTTGACTAGGTGTTTCTTTGGTTCTCTGTGTACTGCTGCTGTTACACTGTGGAAACATACATCTGGAATTAGGCTCATTCCCATGAATATGAAGTGCTCCTTGATCTACGTCAAAGCAATACAAAGTCATGTTTTAAGCATGCTCTCCTATTTAGTCCCATTTTACCTTTTGATAAATCCACGGAGCATAAATAATCTGCTGTCCTCTTCAGTACTAAAAAGCATTTTAATTTTTTTAGCTTGTTATTTTGGTTCTCCTACACTGCTTCTAAAATCAGTATTTGCAGGAATATATCTGCAAAGCACACAAATGATTTAAACTGAGCTTGAGGAGCTGTTGATGTCTGTGTTGGTGTTTTCTGTGTGGCTAAGCCGACAGACCACAAATTTGAAGACTGGGTGCAGGAGGTAACCGATGACCACTGTCACATTACTCTCAACATATGCTCATTACTGTCTGGACACAGATTGAGCTTCATTATGGTTTTTATTGAAGTAGTTCTCAATGACGAAAAAGCAATCAAGGAAACAAATCATCGGATGCACAAAAGTTATTTTCATCTTTATTCCCTCCTTCCGCCTGTGGCATTAAAGCTGCTCACTCTTGAGTGCCAACAAACTGCTTTTTTCAAACAAACACCAATTCTCTTTTCTTTCTGATGGGGCACTGAACCTTTCCTCAGTGGTGTATGCACCAGCAAACATGCTGATACGATCTTAAAGGTCATGTTCTTTTCACGCTGACAGAGGCCTTCCAAAACTTTGACGAGGGGGTCCCTCTAAAGGATAGCACTGCTACACTGCAGCAGCTGCAGCAGCTCAAGCCAAAGCCAAACTGATTAATGCTCTGCATCAAAAATTCTTTTTCCTATTCAACCTGTATTTCCAAGGTTCAGCCATGCTGAACCAGGATGGACGGTCTTACCTACGGAGGTGTATAGGCATAAGATGATTATCAGTGACAAGCAGCACTACTTTCCAGCTGTGTAAAATTAACCAAAGTTAAGCAGACATCCATCCATAAGTAAACCTTCAGATAGTGGAGAGAGGATTCAGGCTTTGAGTGAACTTTAAAGTTAAATTAGAAAGTCATTATTAAATTATTTTTTTTAACGTTTTCTTTTAGAAAGTGAAAGGCCTGGCGTGCAGGTGATTTCTGTGTGTGTGTGTGAAATCTCAGTCTAAATCTTCTTGTGTGCTTGTGTCAGAGTTGGACAACTCTCCTCGACAGCTCCTCTCTTTCCTGCCTTGTTTTTAAAAGGCAACCATAATGGCCGGTAAGGACAGCCTTAAGAGCTGCTGGCAGCTTGAAGCTTGACGCAACCAAAGGTCATTGATTCCCCCCTCTACAGTGCAGCTCGCTGCCTTTTTTTTTTTAAACAATTCATCGAATTTTGGCATTTTGTGAACACACACAGGACAGCTCACCGACAAGCCGACCTTGACAGCGAATTGGATAAATAAACCTTCAATTTAGCTGCTCTCCTGCACTCCTTCCTCAGCACAGCTCGCCAGCTCAGGCAGCGAGTCCCACCGGGAGCCTTCACCTATCCATATCGCTCAGCCCACGCCCGGCTTGGTGCTTCCCTGCCTCTTTCCTGGCCTGTCTAACCAAGCTGCCCTCAGTGCTGTGACAAACACGGCCTTAAAGATAAGCTAACAGCCCCCTTGCGCTCCAGTCAAAGTCAATCCTCCCTCTGCGTCTAAAATTTAATGCCAATTCAATCCCTCAGGCTCATCCATCCCATTTTCACAGCTGACACCTACCCTCCGCCTTCACCACAAACACATGCGCTGACATGCATACAGCCGCACACTCCTCCATACCTATCAGATGGGCTGCAGCATCCTGTGGGAGAGGCAGGCAGTGAGAGCATTACTCCATAACACGTAATGACATGGCATTTAATGATACTGTCCAAAATGATCGGGGCCTGCTGCTCTGCATGGAGGCCAAGCTGCCCTGCTGCGCCGGATAAGCTCGGCTGGACCTGAGTGTGTGTCACCACGTGTGTGTTATTTCCTACCACAGCAAAGGCAATACTGTATCTTTCACTCGTCCTGTCGCCTGATGGGATGTGACACTTACCTCCACTGCACACTGCCATCGCTCCTCCATCACCTCACCTTTGCATCTCCTCCTGCTCTTCTTTTTTCTTTTCATTTGTTCTGCTGTCCTCTCTCCTCTGCTTCTCTTTTCAGGTTTCCTTTTTCTTGTAACACAGAGGTTTCCTCGAACAGTAATTCAGCGTCTAACCACTGTCAGTATTGTGTTCATAGTAGAAATGTCTCAGAAAGAATATGTAAAAGAGAATAGAAAGCTGCACTCATCCACCCAATGAAAAAAACACACGGTCTTCAGGTGTTCTAAAAACATTAATTCTAATTTCACTTATGATTTTCTAGAATTATGTAAACAAGATAATCACAGTACAACTTTATTTATTTTTGCTGCAACAGTCTCCTGTTGTTAACTTGTCAGTCACAGCCATTACCTTTCACTCACATTTTAGTTCAGCTTGAGGAAGACGACCTGGAGAGAGCTTGAAGTCAGCAAGATCTGACTGAAGGAAGTAAAAGTTAAAGGTGTTTGTAGGTGAACTTGTGAAAGGAACATTAATAGTTGCAATTGCCTTTGTCTCCAGGTTGTTGAGGGTCATGGTTTTGGCCCTGTCAGTTTCCCAGATATCCCACTGTGTCCCAGGTTGTGGTACAAAAAAAAATCCCTCAGGATGATTCTTTACATCTTTTATCACTTATTATATTCTGAGGGTCAGGCAGTGAGGTGATGGGATCTCAACTCTCATTTCATGTAATTGTCATGTATTTCTGTATTTCAGTGATTCTTGAGATAAGGGACAAAACATGTCCGGCAGCTAAAACCCAATTTTGTGGTTAAAAGTATGCATACAAGTGTTAACCCAACTGCCTAAAAGACAAACCAAGGAAATTTTATATACAACAAAAATATGATTTAGCATTTTTTATACATATTTATTTATCTTAAATGGTACAATACATTACCAGTACCTTAAAAATCCATTGTCCAGAAGCACGTGTGATAATATTAAAATACAGAAAAATAAATTAAAAGTAATATAAAATTAAATATCATGGCTCTCGTCACTAAGTATTTAAGTCAATACCTTATATAATATCAAAATATGCAATTGAAAATTTATTTTTACATATTATTTAAGTGATTAAAATCGTGTCCAGAGTTTTTGTCAACACCATCAGATTTTTTTAAAAGTACAAAAAAAGTCAGGAATTATTGTGGGCAGCTTAAACTCTGAGGAAGCCCTTTACCACTTCGTGTTGGATAGACATGCCATGAGGTCACTGCTGTGATAATTTCTTTCATTTTAATTTCATTTATTGCACACATTTCTGATAAAGCTCTGTGTCACAACCATAGTGCGTCAACACCAAAGTCACACTAATCCAAGATTTAATTGGGGTTTTTTTTGTAAAAAGAGCTTAATTTAGGTAGATCGTAGAGGCCATAAGCAACTGATGAAAAATAAGATGGCTTCTATCAGATAAACATGTGTTATGAGAGAAAATCGGGTATTTTGTCAAGAACCATCAGATGTCAACACCATCAGGATTTTTCTCTGACGGCGTTGACCCTTTTTCTAATGGTGTTGACAAATGCCAAAAAAGTGTGCTATTCACCATTTATGAATGAATGAATGAATGAATGAATGAATGAATGAATGAATGAATGGATGAATGGGGTTTATTGCCAAATGTTGAGCAGGTTTACAACATTAGGAAATTGCTGCGGTGCTTCAGTGCAAACATAGTGTCATAAATAGCACTTAAATAGACATGGAAAAAAATAAAAGTAGGGAAAAGAATTAAAAGTGCTACGTGGAAAGATATGTGCATGAGATATACATGAGATATATACATGAGAATAAGAATTAAGAGTGCTACGTTGAAAGATATATACATGAGTGCAGGTGGTGATCAGTGCCAAACATGGAATGATGCAGTGACACAGCGTAGGGTCATGTGTTAGTGGCGGGTACAGTCATATGGTTATTGTTCATGTGTCCAACAGCAGAGGGGAAGAAACTGTTCTTATGGCGAGAGGTTCTGGTGCGAATGGACCGGAGCCTCCTGCCTGAGGGGAGCAGGTCAAACAGACTGTGTCCAGGGTGAGAAGGGTCAGCTGAGATCCGAGCTGCACGCCGCAATGTCCTGGAGGTGTACAGGTCCTGCAAAGATGGGAGTCTGCAGCCAATCACCTTCTCAGCAGAGCGCACAACACGCTGCAGTCTCTGTTTGTCCCTGATAGTGGCTCCAGCGTACCACACGGTGATGGAGGAGGTGAGGATGGACTCGATGATTGCGGTGTAGAACTGCATCATCGTCTGTGTTGGCAGGTTGAATTTCTTCAGCTGCCTCAGGAAGTACATCCTCTGCTGGGCTTTCTTGATGACGGAGGTGATGGTGGGCTCCCACTTCAGGTCCTAGGTGATGGTGGTACCCAGGAAGCGGAATGAGTCCACAGAGGTGATGGGGGTGTCAGTCAGGATGATGGGGGGGAGTGGGGCTGTGTGCTTCCTGAAGTCCACAATAATCTCCACTGTCTTCTGGGCATTCAGCACCAGGTTGTTGTGGCTGCACCAGGACACCAGACGTTCAACCTCCCTCCTGTAGGCAGACTCGTCCCCGTCCGAGATGAGTCCAATAACGGTGGTGTCATCTGCAAACTTGATTAGCTTGACAGACTGGTGGGTGGAGGTGCAGCAGTTGGTGTACAGGGAGAAGAGCAGAGGAGAAAGAACACAGCCCTGAGGGGAGCCGGTGCTGATGGTCCGGGAGTCCGAGACATTCTTTCCCAGCCTCACATGCTGCTTCCTGTCCGTCAGGAAGTCAGTGATCCACCGGCAGATGGGATCAGGCACATTCATCTGGGAAAGCTTGTCTCGGAGATGGTCTGGAAGGATGGTGTTGAAGGCAGAGCTGAAGTCCACAAACAGGATCCTGGCGTAGGTTCCTGGGGAGTCCAGATGCTGCAGGATGAAGTGTAGGGCCATGTTGATGGCGTCGTCTACAGACCTGTTGGCTCTATATGCAAACTGCAGGGGGTCCAGGAGGGGGGCCGTGAGGGTCCTGAGATGGGAGAGAACTAGGCGCTCAAAAGACTTCATGACCACAGATGTCAGAGCCACGGGTCTGTAGTCATTTAGTCCAGTGATCCTAGGTTTCTTGGGGACAGGGATTATGGTGGAGGACTTGAAGCAGGCAGGCACATGACATGCCTGCAGTGAGGAGTTGAAAATGCCAGAAAACACTGGGGCCAGCTCGTTTGCACAGTGTCTGAGGGTGGCAGGAGACACACCGTCTGGGCCGGGAGCTTTCCGAGCATTCAGGTTCTTAAACTGCTTCCTCACATCTGCTTCATGAATATGAAGAGTTGTGGTGGGAGGAGGTGGTGTGAAATCCTCTTTTGTGTGGGGTGAGGAGGGGGGTGTTGTAGGTGAACGGTTTGAAGGTGGTGATGGCTCTATGGAGGGGGGAGAGGTGGGGGAATTAGTGTCCAAAGTGTCTCTATTGTTGGGGCCGTTGGAGGTGTGAAGGCTGCCTGATGGCTCGTCAAAACGGCAGTAAAAGTCGTTAAGGGTGTTGGCTAAGAGCAAGTCATCAGTGGAGTGGGGGGTTTTAGGCTTGTAGTTTGTGATATTCCTAAAACCTTTCCACACAGAGGCCGAGTCATTCTCTGAGATCTGCTGCTGCATCTTCTCAGAGTGCTGATGTTTAGCAATGTCCACTTCTTTAGTGAACCTGTACTTGGCCTCTCTGTAGCAGTCCCTGTCTCCGCTTCTGAACGCCTTTCTCTTTTCCAGCCACAGCTTTTTGAGTTTAGGAGTAAACCAGGGTTTGTCATTGTTATAACTCACCCTGGTGCGTGATGGCACAATGCTGTCCTCACAGAAGTGGATATAGGAGGTGACAGTGTCCGTAAACTCGTCCAAGCTGTTAGAAGCAGCCTTCAATGTGTCCCAGTCTGTGGTCTCCAAACACGTGCAAAGCTCCTCCACAGCCTCGTTGCTCCACAGTTTTTTAGTCCTCACGACAGGTTTGGAGAGCATCAGCCTCTGTCTGTACGCGGGGATTAGGTGGATCATGACGTGGTCAGAAAGTCCGAGTGAAGCGCGGAGCACCGCGCGATAGGCCCCGCTGATCGTGCTGTAACAGTGGTCTAATGTCCTCTCCTCTCTGGTCGGGCATTTAATATACTGCTTATATTTTGGAAGCTCATGGCTCAGATTGGCTTTGTTAAAGTCCCCAAGAGCAATGATGAGAGAGTCGGGGAATGTCCGCTCCGTGTGGAGAATCTGCTCCGCGAGTGCGCACTGAGCTGCCTGCGCATCTGCGTCTGGCGGGATGTAAACAGCGGCCAGGATGAATGAAGCAAACTCCCGCGGAAAATAAAACGGTTTGCAGTGGATAAAAAGATATTAAGTTATTTATACTAATATTTCAGATATATTACTTCCTGTGTATTTTACTGATATTTCTGCTTCACAGATGTGTCAAATATTATCAAATTTGTCTTATCTTGAATCTCATTGTTTATGTATACATTATTAATCCTGTAGGAAAATGCTTAGTCCTCTGCATTTAACCCATTCACTCAGTGATGTAGTGGGCAGCTACAAATCCAGGATGGCCGCTGTTCGTTGGATTTGAACGCTCAACCTTCCGATCATGTGTCATCTACTGAGCTAGCTGTGCCCCGAGAGCTGTTCTTTAAGTGATGATGTATAAATCCTGCTTCCGGGCCCAAACTACTCTGTGTTTATTAAGCCTGCACAGCAAATTCAAAAGTGTTAAATGTTTTGGTGTTAATAGTCTTCTTGCAAAAGTAGAGTTAATTTTACTCTAAGTAGAGTCACATTCTTTTAATGTAACTCTGAGGTGTAAAATGATAGTAGTTAAAATCGAGTGTTAAAAATGAGTGTTTCTCTGTCAAATCTGGAGGTGTTATAATGGAAACATTAACTCTTGACCTCTTAACTCTGAACTCCTACAGGGGCTATGACACCAACAGAGTAAATTCACAGACTCCGCCCCCAGCACGGCTCCAATCGAAGCTGAAGTGAAGCCGTTTCAGAACATTTTGCTCTACATATTTGAGTTGTTTGCCATGCTTGGTAAGTCATTTTTTCAAAGATTGTTTCAATTAT
Source organism: Rhamphochromis longiceps (assembly GCF_057381845.1). Classification (NCBI taxonomy): domain Eukaryota; kingdom Metazoa; phylum Chordata; class Actinopteri; order Cichliformes; family Cichlidae; genus Rhamphochromis; species Rhamphochromis longiceps. Next base: position 515,373 of record NC_140557.1, on the reverse strand, counting down.
ATCTATTAGCTTTTACTTCTGTGGCTCTTTGGAGTTGAGACAAAGCTGTGTGAAAGGCATTAGCCATGTTGCTCGCTGATAGCATAATATTCTGTTTTAGCTAGCTGAAAGGTATTGTTTGCGGGCAAATACCACAGCCTTGAAAAAAAGCTTGCATGTGAATTTTCAGTCAAACTTTTGGTCAAATACACCTAAAACAATGTCTAGAATGTGAAATGTTGGTATAATGGTGCTACTTGAAGCCTGAAAACGATCGCCCATAAAAAAAAAAAAAGAGCAAACAGCAGTAGCTGACGTCCTGACTGGGTTCTACGTCAGCATTTAGATCCCTCCAGAGTTTTGTGCAAATGGTAAAAATGAAAAAGGTTGCGGTTTTACATTTAGTTCAGTATTACCTGTTGCCCGTGTCCTTGTCTTTTGGGAAAATACTTTACACAAGTAATGGCTCAAAGAGGATTCCTTTTTTTTTTTTTACTGTGCTGCAATTGTTTACTGGATTATTTGTGCCATTAATTAGTGTCAACTAATTTTTATTCAATCTCCGCACAGGATATGCTTGTGAAGATGGAATATGGGGGAGAGCAGAAGTGCGTTGAAGTTCCACAAAGGGATGAATGAAGGACATGCATATTGTATTGAAGAAATAAGTGTTGAGAATGCTGTTATTTGCATTTACCAGCTCACCTATGTCAGACCTTTTGATAAACAAAATTCTAATGAAAGTGAGAACATGTATACTGTTTCATCTTTCAGAAAATGTTTTGAAATTGTGGTGCACAGTTTAGAATAAATGTTTTTCAAAAACCATTGCATCTTTTTAGTAAATGTTTATTTCCAAAAGAAATTTCTAGAAGTTCAGAACAGTAAAATTCCCGCTTTTTAGAATGAATTAGAAGATAACTCTTACGTAGTTAAACTAAAATACTCTTTGAGAGTTAATATATAAACTCTTAACACCAAGTGTTAAATTATCAACTCCAGACAGATTTGGTGTTTAACACTAAATCAGAGTTAACGTACCAACTCTCCAAAAAGAGTTAAATTAACACTCTCTGGTGTGGACCCATATAGACACTTTAAAACTGTCGAAATCAAATCCAACAGTGTTAATTTGGACATGCTGGATTTGCTGTGTGTTGTGCTGTTAAAATGTTTCAATGCTTTTTATCTTGTTCTATTACATCTGAACAAGCCCCTAAAAACAGTCAGTGATCACTGTCAGCCTAACCATCGGGAACCCGCACGTTAACTTTTATCAAGTGGAAAAAAGTTAGCATTCATCCTCCAGCTTCACTGTGTTTATGCTAACACAACTGTGTCGCTAGCGATCATGTAGCACGTCACTATATACCAGCTAGCCCCACTTCAGTAACCTGACAATAGTCACTGCTGTTTAGTTTTCTGTCTCTATTTATGTTGGAAGTGATAGCAGAGCTGGTGTATCGTGTTCAGGTGGAAACAAGCAATCTCACTTTAACTCTGTTAAATTTCATATATTCTGTTTTCATGGATGCCTGGATGTTACACCTGGTAGAGCCACACTGATCATTTTATTAAAGATGAAAGAATTTAGACAGTTTGTAACTCTGTATTATGTAACTACTCAGTGATGCCGCAGAGTTCCTTTGACTTTGGGATCTGCAGCGGAGTTTGGACCTGGAAACAGCTAATGATCAAACTTAATGGCTGGATAGCATCTCTATTGCTTAATATATAATTGTGTTGTGAATATTCATCCTTAATATGTAAAAAGGCATAAGGTTCAGAAAAATTATAGTGATTACAAAATGGTACATTTCAGGCTAGAATAGCAAAGGGGAAGCTGTCAGAGGAACGAAAGAGAAGGAACAGGGATGATCAAAAAAGAAGGAGAGAAAAAATTAACAGCCAACCTGAGTTGAAGAAAGAGTTTCACATAAAGGTAAAGATGGAGAAATAGAGTGAAAGAGGGAAAAATAAAGAACATCAGTGATCTGAGAGAAAGAGAAAAAAGGCAGAAGAGAAAGTTTTGGAAGAAAGCACAGAGAGTCAAAAGGAGAGAAAGTCCAGCAGCGTCTAAACACACAACCACAGAGAACTTTAGAAATCAAGGAGCAGGCAGCGACTTGCTGGTGAACTATTAAGATGTAGAACTTGACATGTGCAAAAACAGAATTGTAATGTGTCTTGTGATATTACAAAGGTTGCTAAGGTTTAATGGTCATTTTGAAAGAAATAATATCTTGTTTTCTACTAGTGTAGAAAACACTAGTAGTGTACTAGAGCTTTTTGGTCCTTCACACAGCTGTTCCCAAACCACGATGTCATGTTCTGTGTGAGGATGCTCTCCACAGCGCCTGTATAGAAAATCCTGAGGATCTTTGGAGAGACCCTGAACTTCCTCAGTTGTCGTAGGTGATACAGGCGCTGCCTAGCCTTTTTGGTCTGGACCTGAATGTGGGCAGCCCATGTCAGGTCTGAGGAGATGTGGACACCAAGATACTTGAAGGACTGCACCCTCTCCACTGGAGCTCCATTGATGATGATGGGCTTGTAGTCTCTGTGCTGACCCCTTCTGAAGTCCACCACCAGCTCCTTGGTCTTGCTGACGTTCAGCTGGAGGTGGTTGTCCTGGCACCACGATGCCAGATTCTTCACTTCATCCATGTAGGCCGTCTCATCGTTGTTGGAGATGGCACCCAACACCACTGTGTCGTCAGCAAACTTCACAATGGTGTTGGAGCCATGGGTGGCCACACAGTCTGAAGTGTAGAGGGAGTAGAGCAGTGGCGAGAGGACACATCCCTGAGGTGCTCCTGTGTTGATGGTGATGCTGTTGGAGAAGCACCTGCCCACCCTCACCACCTGAGTTCTGCCAGTGAGGAAGTCCAACACCCATGCACACAGACGGCTGTTAAGTCCCAGATCCCTCAGCTTTGTGAACAGTCTGCAGGGAACTATTGTGTTAAACGCTGAACTGTAATCAACAATTCAGCGTTTAACACAATAGTGTTAAACATTTCCTCCTCAGCCTTGTTCCTGCTCTGGAGAGCATGCCGCCTCAGACACGAGAATTCGTGAAATTTCAAATTTATAAATTAGTTTTTGAAAACAGCACAGCTGTGTTAAATTTGGAAACATTGGAGCATAATGATCAGTAGTTTTCTGATGAGGCAGCAGCTCTCCAGGGCAGAAACAATGTTCTTATTTTTCTCCTCCTTCTCCCTGAGGCTCTTCCACTCCAAGCTGGGTCCTTTTTATTCCTGTCTCTCTGTAAATAGTTAAATTTCATATATTTATGTTGAATCTTTTTGTTACTGAATTTATATATTTTATCAAATAAACATTTATAATGACAAATGTCTCTGTTCTACTACACAGCAAATATTGGCACTCGACTTGACACAAGTAGCATTTAATTCACATTACACAAATAACAAAACATACTAATACAGTGGGATGCAAAAGTTTGGGCAACATTGTGAAAAGTAATTATTTTCCTGTACAAATCGTTGTTTGTCACAATAAAAATTGTCAGTTGAATACATCATATGGGAGACACACACAGTGATATTTGAGAAGTGAAATGAAGTTCACTGGATTTACAAAAAGTGTGCAATAACTGTTTAAACTAAATCAAGCAGGTGCATAAATTGGCAACACAAAAAAAGAGAAATAACATAAATATGTAGTGTATGTCAATGTGTGTGTCTCCTATATGATATATGTAAGTGACATTTTTTACTGTAACAGCGATTCATACAGGAAACTAATGACCATTGATAAGGTTGCCCAAACATTTGCACCACACTGTATATAGGAACATAGTGAAGACAAGTTATTAAGAGAGTAAATAGAGGTTAGTTTATTTTGGAGTAGAGCTCCATTTATTAAGAAAATTTTAAAAAGACAGGAACACTCTTTAGAGGTTTGTGGGTGGCTCTTAAAAGAGCCGTTGTGGGGAAGTCACTCAGACTTCAAACAGGCTACTCCTTTGGTTGCCAAGACACACCTCCCTCTGCCGATAAGTGAGCCATGAACTTCTCCCTCACCAGGACAGCCTCTCTGGAGGAGTTGTTTGCTGCCATACGACCCAGGCCTTGCAACGGCTCCACCACAGCAGGTGTCACACCCCTCACAGCAGGTGCCCCTCTCTCGTCCAGAACACACGTTGCCTTCACACACTTCTCCGCAATTTCAGGACGGAGCTCCATGGTGCGCCGATACAACCTCCACTGTGAGGAGAGGATACCGAAGGCACCTTCCACTATCATCCTGGCCCTGGAAAGGCGATAGTTAAAGATCCTCTTCCCTAAAGGGAGGAGGCGTCCAGGGAAAGGTCTCATGAGCTCACGCCGCAGCGGGAACGCTTCATCAGCCACAAAGACATGGGGCTGGGCTCCACGGTGTTCTCCACCAGGTAGAGGCTGGTCAGGAGGCAGATGGAGAGTCCCAGCCCGAAGAGCCTGACCAAAGGTGGAGTTGGCCAGAATACCACCATCGCTAGTCCTCCTGTACCCCCCAACATCAATGACGCGGAAGCGATGCTCTGTATCCACAACCGCAAAGAGAACAATGGAAAAAGTTCCCTTGTAGTTGTGGAACATGGATCCTGAGTTGGGGGGTTCGTCTGTACGTGCTTCCCATCCAGAGCTCCACAGCAGAGAGGGAAGTTCCAGCGCTCCTGGAATCCCTCTGCGATGGACTGCCAGTCTTCAGTTGAAGGCACAGCCATGAAATCGTCCACTAGACAGTCCCAGATGGCCGTCGCTACCTGGGGGATGATCTGGCTCACCGTGGACACACCGACTCGAAAACTGAACGCGATGGTCCTGAAGGAGTCCCCGGTGGCAAGGAACCTGGACAAAATTGTTTAAAATGAGTATTATGTGTACTGCAGTTACAAAATACATTATAGAAATTCCAAAATTACAAATTCCAAAACATAAATCTTACATTAAACATTTTGCAATTATAAGGATAATTACATGATATATATTAGATATAATCTGAAACAGTCTGCGGTGATTATATACAAATATTCAACTATCCCAGAATTAAACAAAGTCTAAATAAACAAAAAGGAGTGAGTATCACTGCAAAGATTAACCCACAGTGGTCCTAATACCAGTTTGATATCAGCAAACACCGAGAGCATACCTATGACACCACAGCCATGCTATCATTCAAACACTGTTAACAGCATAAAGTGAAATAAATCGGGACTTGATGAGACCTTTCGAGTATCACTAGAAATATTATAAACAGTCATCTCGTACCAGTTTGCTATCAGTAAACGCCGACAGCATTCACTTTTAGCATAGCACATCCATATTAGCAGTGTATAAATGGATGGTTTAGCATATATTAGCACAGGTATCAATAAAGGACTACTGTATTAAACACTTTTACTAACCGCAGGCAGATGGACAGGCGCTCTGCAGGTGGGATTGAGCGCCTGTAATTGGTGTCTAGGCGGGCGATGCTGGGACCGACACGGGAAAGCAGGTCCTCAAACTGGCCGAGTGACAGACGATGATATCGCTGGAATCTGCCGTCATCCAAGCGCAGCTCCTGTTGCAAATGGTGAAACTCACCAAACTGCTCACGCGTCTGGAGGACCTGATGGACCCAGGTATGGCGAGGACGTCTTTTACGCCGCTGCTCTGCTCTCCACAGTAAATAGAGAAGGGAGACTCTCTCTTCAAGCGCTAGCTCGACAGCTGCCATCTTGCAAAGATACCGGTCTGGCACAACTTCCTCCCACATTCCTCCCACATTTCCGCTTCACGCACGTCAAAATATCATATTTTGACGCGTGATGGATTTTTCTTGGACACGCGTTGAGACGCGAATGTGCACGCGTCAAATTAGGGGCGTTTGGGGCGTTTTGTTCGCCTCCATCGCGTTCGGTGTGAACACACCGTAAGAACCGAGAGACACAGAGGGGAACTCAAACATGCAGACACAGACTTACACAGAACAGAGGGGACACAGAAACATGAAGGGCAAGGGATCGAAACTAGAAACCATAGAATAACTCACACAAGTACAATAATACAAACATCACAAAAAACTAAAAATGTTGGGTCAGGAGACCCAGGACCGTGACAGGAATGGTTTATTTGAAGAGTTTCTGTGAGGTTTCAGAGCTCATCACAGCACAGAAAAAAGCTTTAGTGAAGGTTACAAATGATCTTCTTATGGCCTCTGACAGTGGACTCATCTCTGTGCTTGTCCTGCTAGACCTTAGTGCAGCATTCGATACTGTTGACCATAATAACCTATTAGAGCGATTAGAATATGCTGTAGGTATTACAGGTACTGCACTGCAGTGGTTTGCATCATATCTATCTAATAGACTCCAAATTGTGCATGTAAATGGAGAGTCCTCTTCACACTCTGAGGTTAATTATGGAGTTCCACAGGGTTCAGTGCTAGGACCAATTCTGTTTACATTATACATGCTTCCCTTAGGCAGCATCATTAGAAGACATAGCATACATTTACACTGCTATGCAGATGACACCCAGCTCTATCGGTCCATGAAGCCAGATAACACACACCAATTAGTTAAACTACAGGAATGTCTTAAAGACATAAAGACCTGGATGGCCGCTAACTTTCTGCTTCTTCATTCAGATAAAACTGAGGTTATTGTACTCGGCCCTGAAAATCTTAGAAATATGGTATCTAAGCAGATTCTTACTCTGGATGGCATTACCTTGGCCTCCAGTAACGCTGTGAGGAACCTTGGAGTCATTTTTGACCAGGACATGTCCTTCAACGCACATATTAAACAAATATGTAAGACTGCTTTCTTCCATTTGCGCAACATCTCTAAAATTAGAAATATCCTGTCTCAGAGTGACGCTGAAAAACTAGTTCATGCATTTATTACTTCCAGGCTGGACTACTGTAATTCATTATTATCAGGATGTCCAAAAAACTCACTGAAAAGCCTTCAGCTAATCCAAAATGCTGCAGCAAGAGTCCTGACAGGGACTAGAAAGAGAGAGCAGATTTCTCCTGTTTTGGCTTCCCTTCATTGGCTCCCTGTTAAATCTAGAATTGAATTCAAAATCCTGCTCCTCACATACAAGGTCTTAAATAATCAGGCCCCATCTTATCTTAATGACCTTGTAGTACCATATCACCCTATTAGAGCACTTCGCTCTCGCTCTGCAGGCCTACTTGTTGTTCCTAGAGTATTTAAAAGTAGAATGGGAGGGAGAGCCTTCAGTTTTCAGGCCCCTCTTCTTTGGAACCAGCTTCCAGTTTGGATTCGGGAGACAGACACTATCTCTACTTTCAAGATTAGGCTTCAAACTTTCCTTTTTACTAAAGCATATAGTTAGGGCTGGACCAGGTGACCCTGAATCATCTCCTTAATTATGCTGCAATAGACGTAGGCTGCCGGGGGATTCCCATGATGCATTGAGTTTTTTATTTCCAGTCACCTTTCTCACTCACTATGTATTAATAGACCTCTCTGCATTGAATCATATCCGTTATTAACCTCTGTCTCTCTTCCACAGCATGTCTTTTATCCCGTCTTCCTTCTCTCACCCCAACCGGTCGCAGCAGATGGCCGCCCCTCCCTGAGCCTGGTTCTGCCGGATGTTTCTTCCTGTTAAAAGGGAGTTTTTCCTTCCCACTGTCGCCAAAGTGCTTGCTCAAAGGGGGTCTGTTACGAACTTGCATGTCCATGTGTTTGTTTGTGCAGGTGTTGCGTCCTTTTATGTTAATTCAGCTGTGCCAGGTCCCTGCTCCGATTGGTGCGTGGATACACCGCCCCGATGTGACTGGTTCCAGCTGGAGGACCCATCCATTAAAAGGAGGCTGGAGCGCTACAGCGGGAGAGGTCCTCGCGTTTCTCCTCATGACCCAGCAGTATTCCTGTGGCAGCCGCTGGCTGCAGTGCGCTTGATAGTTGTGGAAGTGGAGTGGGTAAGGGTGAGCTGCCGTTTCTTTTGACGACCCGTTTTCTCCTGTTTTGAGTTAGTTAAGGAGGTCAGACTCTGTCTTTATTTTCGACTTTTTTTTGGTAAAGGTCAGGGGTGCGGGATTTGTGTAGATTTGTTTTGTTTATTGTTTTGGCCTTGGCTCACCCTGAAGTGTTGACACTCCCGTTTTGGTTCCTTTGTTTTCACATTGTAAATAAATCACCTTGTATCTAACGGATTTGTTTCCTGTGGCTGCTTGGGTCTTGGGGGGGGGGAGCGAGTGCCTCACTCATTTTATGGCCTGGCCCTAGACGGGTCGCAACAGGGTCATATGATTGTTGGGTTTTTCTCTGTATCTATGAAGCTCCTTGAGGTGACTTTTGTTGTGATTTGGCGCTATATAAACAAAATTGAATTAAATTGAATTGAATAGTGTGTCACAACCGTCAGATTTTTGTCACCACCGTCAGCACCTTGTCAACTCCATAATATGGAGTTTTGGTTTATTTTTCTCTTTTGGAGAACCATATATTTTCCTCCCTCATGATCTTCCAATAAAAATACTTAATTTTCTCAATAAATGTGTAATTTGCATTCTGCTTAATATGATTGTTTCTTATAGAGCTTAAATACAAGCTTCTGAAAATATGTATGACTGTAACTCCATTGAGTCCGAATGGACCATGTTCAGCGTCTCCATTGCCGAAGCTGCTGCATAGAGCTGCGGCCGCAAGGTGGTTGGTGCCTGCCGTGGTGGTAATCCCCGAACCAAATGGTGGACACCAGAGGTGAAGGGAGCCACCAGACTGAAGAAGGAGTCCTATCGGGCTTGGTTAGCCTGTGGGACTCCGGAGGCAGTCGACAGGTATCAACAGGCCAAGCGGAATGCGGCTCGGGCAGTGGCTGAAGCAAAAACTCGGGTGTGGGAGGAGTTCGGAGAGGCCATGGAAAAAGACTTTCGGACTGCCTCGAAGAGATTCTGGCAAACCGACAGGCGTCTCAGGAGGGGAAAGCGGTGCTCTACCTGCACTGTGTATAGTGCTGGCGGAGCGCTGGTGACGTCGACTGAGAAAATTGTCAGGCGGTGGAAGGAATACTTCGAGGACCTCCTTAATCCCACTGACACGTCTTCCGAGGAGGAAGCAGAGTCTGGGGATGAGGGGAATGACCCGCCAATTTCCAGGGGCGAGGTCACTGAGGCAGTTAAACAACTCCTTGGTGGCAGAGCCCCTGGTGTTGATGAGGTCCGCCCCGAGTTCCTGAAGGCTCTGGACGTTGTAGGGCTGTCCTGGTTGACACGCCTCTGCAATGTTGCGTGGAGATCAGGGGCAGTACCTGTGGACTGGCAGACCGGGGTGGTGTTCCCCATCTTTAAGAAGGGGGACCGGAGGGTGTGTTCCAACTACAGGGGGATCACACTCCTCAGCCTCCCTGGGAAAGTCTATGCCAGGGTGCTGGAAAGGAGAGTTCGTCCGCTAGTCAAACCTCGGATACAGGAGGAACAATGCAGTTTTCGTCCTGGTCGCGGAACACTGGACCAGCTCTTTATCCTCTCGAGGATACTTGAGGGTGCATGGGAGTTTGCCCAACCAGTCTACATGTGTTTTGTGGACTTGGAGAAGGCATTCGACCGTGTCCCTCGGGGTGTCCTGTGGGAGGTGTTGCGGGAGTATGGGGTGTCTGGCCCATTGCTACGGGCCATTCGATCCCTATACAACTGTTGCAAGAGCTTGGTTCGCATTGCCGACAATAAGTCGGACTCGTTCCTGGTGGGTGATGGGCTCCACCAGGGCTGCCCTTTGTCTCCGGTTCTGTTCATAATTTTTATGGACAGGATTTCTAGGCGCAGCCAAGTGGCGGAGGGCTTTCGCTTTGGTGGCCTCAGAATACCATCTCTGATTTTTGCGGATGATGTGGTTCTGTTGGCTTCATCGGGTGAGGGCCTCCAGCTCGCACTGGAACGGTTCGCAGCCGAGTGTGAAGCAGCGGAAATGAGGAATAGCACCTCCAAATCTGAGGCCATGGTTCTCAGCCGGAAAAGGGTGGAGTTCCCACTCCGGGTCGGGGATGAGTTCCTGCCCCAAGTGCAGGAGTTCAAGTATCTCGGGGTCTTGTTCGCGAGTGATGGGAGAAGGGAGCCGGAGATCGACAGACGGATTGGGGCTGCAGCTGCAGTAATGCAGACGCTGCACCGGTCCGTCGTGGTGAAGAGGGAGCTGAGTGTAAAAGCGAAGCTCTCAATTTACCGGTCAATCTACGTCCCTACCCTCACCTATGGCCACGAGCTGTGGGTAGTGACCGAAAGAACGAGATCGCGGATACAAGCGGCAGAAATGAGCTTCCTCCGAAGGGTGGCTGGCCTCTCCCTTAGAGATAGGGTGAGAAGTTCGGCCATCCGGGAGGGGCTCAGAGTAGAGCAGCTGCTGCTCCCAGCACCCAGGAGGCTGCTCCAGTGGCCTCCTAGGTGAGGTGTTCCAGGCATGTCCCACCGGGAGGAGGCCCCGGGGCAGACCCAGGACACGCTGGAGAGATTATATCTCTCGGCTGGCCTGGGAACGCCTTGGTATTCCCCCGGATAAGCTGGAGGAGGTGGCTGGGGAGAGGGAGGTCTGGGCCTCTTTGCTTAGGCTGCTGCCCCCGTAACCCGGCCTCGGATAAAGCGGATGAAGATGGATGGATGGATGGATGGATGTAACTCTAATAATAAAAAGCCAAAACAATCTTACTTTTAAATGTGGTATAATTACTTTGAAAACATATATGCATAAACAATAGAATAGAGAAGCTGCTAATAGTCAAAATAGCTGAAACAACTTAATTTAAAATATATTTTTGCATTTCTTTGTGTCTGACAGTGTTGACAAAAACCTTGCACTTCTCCAGCAAAAACATAAATTATTAAAAAATGTTACACCTGGGAGATTGTACCAAAACATGGTGAGACAGCCAAAACTTTGTGTAACAATTATATGTAAATATGTTTTTTAAAAAATCAAAAAATATATTTTAGAAAATGAAAACCTGTTTTGTCCCTAATCTCAGGAATCACTGATTTACGTTTATTTTTTGCGTGTAGTGCTTTGGTTGTTCCCGTTTCTCTGTTTGTGTTTATTTATGTTCATGCTCCCGGACATTTTGGGTTGCAAGAGGGATCGCGATCCCGGAAGTGTTCCTGCACTGGAGTCAGGAACACTATTTAAGAGGCTGATTCTTCAGTCAAAACTCGTTAGTACAGCCGTGGACTTTGTATGAGAAAACCCACCACATTGTAGATAATCCTGCTAATGTGAGTGTGTTTGTGTGTTACCAGGAATCCGGGAGCAGAGTGTGTTTTTGGAGTCACAGTGTGGGAATAGGAGTTTTTGGAATCATAAGAGTCCTGCATTTTGGGTCCCTCTTCTCACCACTGTAAAAAAAATTGTTGTGAAAACTTAAAAACTTAAGGCAACCCACTGCATTTATATTTTTTAGGTTCATCACAAATAAAGTCCTTCCCCAAAAACAAAAAAAAAGTCAAATTTTTGTAACAAATGTTACTCGTCCAATTTTAAAAGTGTGGTATTGGCAGGATATGAACTCTTCTATCTGGTTTCCATACAGCAAACAAATGTGTACTTGAGTTCTTTGGGAAACTCCATGTTAAGCCCATAAAGTAGGCCAAACAGGTAGGCAAAGGCAGTGAGAAGGTCTGGCAGATCATCAAGAATTATGTTCTCTTCCAAAACAATGGCAGTGTTGACCACTGTGGACTGCAAGTTGGGTCCCACGTAGTCCTCCAGAACAGTGAGGGTTGCCCACTCAACTGGATCTGTATCCTATGCAAAATTAACAACAGTACATATAAGTCTCTGTAAACCAAAACTGAAGATTGGTGAGTATGCAAATCTACTCAGACATGTTAAGAAGAGTTTGGTCTCGTCATCGCGAACAAATATCGGTAACCCTTCCAAACTGATGGTTCATTGATGCAAATAAGACTCAGCCTCATTTATGAACCTACCATTTAAAAAAACAAACAAAAAACACACACACATTAAGTGTTGTTGCTAAAAAATACAGCTTTAAGAAATAAGATGTTAAAATTAGTTATTTGAGATAATTGCTCATGGTTTTGTCCTTTTTTTAAAGTAATTTTGATGCACAACCAATGTAGCACACTTATGACAACATTTATAACAAAAAGTGGCATGAGTGGGATGAGAGTTGAACTGTCCGTCATGAACTTCCATCTGCCAACCACACAGCGCTGCTTGTTAGCCTATAATCCCATTCAGGAGAACACACTTTTTGAAAACTAACAATTTTTATATAAATTTAGTAAATATTTAATAAAGTATATTTTGTTACATTGGGAACTTCAGGTTCATGCACAAGTTTTGCAAACAACAAAGTTATATGGTACTATGTACCTAAAAATGCAGCCAAAGGCCTCAGGCGTTTTTTAAATAACCATTTAAAACTATTTACAGAACAATCAGGTGTGCTGCATTAAATTAGAAGGCACACAAATTATTATTTTTTATTTTTATTTTTTTTTTGTTTTTTTGTTTTTTTTTTTTGGCCTGTCCCGTTTGGCTCTTTTGCCATCAGAATTGTTGTCTAAAGGCAAAGAAAGATGCCCAACGGATTTACTTTACCAAACTGACCATCCCAGCCTTGCCGTAATGGTCCATTTGATTCACCTTTTATTGTTTATTTTATTTTCACTTACTGAATACGGGACAGACTTGACTGGGGGAAAGAAGGGGAGAAAGAAAGAGGGAAAGAGAAACAGCTGAGAAGAGGGACGGGGGAGAAGGGCAAAAGACAAAAACCAACAGAACGGGCAGAGAAAAAAAAATGCATATATCAATCACCTGGATCACCTGCTGAGAAAGAAAAAAGAAAGCAAGCAGAAGAGAACAAGAGTAATAGAATAAACAACATCACAATGATATATGGGAATATGACAGTAAATACTAAATGTTAAACATTATTGTGCAGCACATAAGATCAACAGAACACAGTGTGCTTTGAGGTAGGAGCCAAAAAGGGTGTAGTTTGTGGGTGTGATCACCCGTGTGTACACCTGTGAGCATGGACGCGCTTGTTTTTTGTTTTTTTAAAAGGTTCCTTCATGTAATAATCTGCTAGAGGGTGTGGGGGCCGTCCTCCAGGGCGTGAAGCAGGTGTGGAGGAGATCAAAACTCCAGACATCCAGAGGCCCCCAGAACACAAGAGACCATGGAAGACCAACAGAGGGGCAGCTGCGCCACTGTCCCGGAAAGAGCTGAGGAGAGTCCCAGATGAGGGCTCACTCAGCAGCCGCGGAGCAGAAGCCAGGGGGAGTTGCAGTGACGCGCCCGTGAGCTCCGCCGGCAGCCAGCTGCGCCTGAGTGACCGAGCCCCAGGCCGAGAGGCCCCGATAAGCGGCCGCCAAGGAGTGAGCCGGTGTGTACCTGGACGCCCATCCCCGGACACAAAGAACCACCAACGCACCGATGTCTGAGGGGGTCCACCACTGGCAGGGGAAGTGGTGGTAGGGGGAGATAGGCCTCCAAACCTTGGAGGGCCTGAGATGTCCCCAGAGAGGTGGCGCCTGACACCCAACCTGACATATAGACACAGACATACAGGCACACACAGATACAAACATCCATTCCCACCCTCATGCTCTCATATGCACTTACTCCACACTCAACCAACGTGGAGACAGACATAAAGAGACGTTGTACACACGATCACACTCCCCAAGCGTACTCTACAAACCGGGTCTAGGTGCCCCCGCCCCTGGAGGGGGGAACTGCACCCAGACCCAGGTGGTGTTTCCCTTTTCCCTGCGGTGGGGGGAGGCAGACCGCCCCGACTCCGCAGCAGCAGGAAGGCTCCACACTCCAGACCGCAGTCGGACGGCCAACTCCTCCTCCTAGTCCTAGCCCCCCTGCTCCAGCAGGTCGCAGAGAACGGGTGTGAGAGAAGACTCCGAACCTCCCTCCACCCGCTCATTGTAATGTTGATGCATGTGTGTTCTAAGGTGCATTTAAAACCCAGGAGGGCTTGGAGCTACCTGCCAGAGAGCAGCAGGTAAGTGCATGGTCCCTCCTGGTAGCCCTCAATGTCTACGTGTATTTAAAATTGAGAGGTGTATTTAAAATTGAGAGGTGTACACACAAATTATTTGTGCCAGTCCAAAATAATAGTTTGTGTTCAATATAAGATAGAGGAGAGCAGCACAGGCCTAAACCCTGCAGGTCTGACAGCAGGAGGTCCTGTTTTCCATGTGGGAACAGGTTTACACTGGAATCTGCCTTTGATGGCTTTTTTGGAGCAAATGTGACATTCAGCAGTATAACTGACATACAATACAAGACAACAACTACACAACAAACTAACTACAGCCTCCAAACACGCTAAATGTCACTAATGTCTCACATGAAGACTCACTCTCTCTCTTTCTTTCGCTCGCCCGCTTTCTGTTGCGGGTGTCGCTCCTAAAACTTCCCCCTCTCCCTAAACAACCAAGTGCCACATGTTTAATTTAATTAATTTAATTTTTTGGATTGGCTGACATGGTAAACTCTAACACCAATAGGGAAGGGGTGTTTCTTTCTTTTATTTTTTTTTACTCGCAAGCGGAGAGTGTTTGCTATCCTTGTCCATAGAAAACGCAGCTTTTACCGTTCATCCCGCTGTAAACACCACTGTTTTGTTCAGAAAAAAAAAACGGCGCGTGTATTTTTTTTATCTTAACTCTGGTTATACGTGGCCCATCAACACAATTCGAAAACTGGTGTATAGTTTGAAGTCTAAGATGGCACCGGTGAGTTAGGCTGCCGTGCTTGATGCTCTGCCCCAACTTTTCCACTTTTTTTCTTTTTTCGTCACTTTTTGCTATATCTGCCATAATCTTGCATGGGCATCATGCAAAACACACAAATTCGCTACAGTAGAGACACTCTGGTTTCTATTGGTCTACAATACACGAACATTTCACCATGTTTAACTCCGGACCCAACCTGGCCAAAGGAGATCCTGAGAGAGAACAAAGGACGCAACCCTAAGCAACGGCCTTGAGGGAAACGAGCCGGCATCAGGAACAGGCTACGGGCTCGCGCACACCGCGCATCCATGCCCAGTATCCTGCTAGCCAATGTTCAATCCATCGAGAACAAGCTTGATGACCTCAGAGCCAGAACTAAGTTCCAAAGAGACATTTGGGACTGCAACCTCCTCTGCTTCACCGAGACTTGGCTGAACCCAGAGATACCAGAGCACGCCGTGCAGCCGGTGGGGTTGTTTCCGGTTTATTGCATGGACAGGACAATGGAGTCGGGGAAGAAAAGAGGTGGTGGAGTGTGTTTGATGGTGAACAACAGAAGGTGCGACAGCACAAATATCTCCCCACTCACACGCTCTTGCTCGCCCAATCTGGAACTTTTGATCGTTAAATGTCACCTTTTCTATCTCCCTCGGGAATTCACTGCGGTCATTGCTTGCACTGTTTACATTCCGCCTCACGCGGACTCGGACACTGCCTTATGTGAGATGCATGAGGCTCTCACACATCAACAAACACTTCACCAAGATGCCGCACTCATTGTTATGGGAGATTTTAACTGAGTGGATCTCAAACGGACGTTTCACAACCATCACCAGCACATCAACTGCCCCACCCGGGGCACTAGGACATTAGACAACCGCTACACCCCGTTAAAGAACTGTTACAAGGTTCAGCCCCTGCCGGCATTTGGAAAATCGGACCATGCCTGCTTACAAACAAAGGCTAAAGCAGCAACCACCAATCAGGAGGGAGGTCGCTCGCTGGACGGACCAATCAGTGACCGCGCTGCAGGACGCACTGGATGACGCAGACCGGGGACATGTTTCGGCGCAGCTCTGATGACATCAACATGTTTACAGAAGCAGTTGTGGGATTTATCGGGAAACTAGCGGCCGACACAGCAGAAAGATCTATCATCCGAACGTTTCCCAACCAGAAGCCGTGGGTGGATAAAAACATCCGCGACGCTCTGAGATCATGCACCGCTGCCTACAATGAAGGGCTCGTCTCCGGTAATATGGACCTATACAAGGCTGCGTCCTACAACGTGCGCAGTGCGGTCAGAAAGGCAAAGCGGAGCTACGGGGAAAACTTGTCACGGCTGGCGGGGTGAGCCGTGTGGTGTGGGGGAAAAGGAGGACCCAAAATGCGGCAGTGACTGATGATTCGAGTGTTTATTTACAAGTGGTGGAGTGGCAAAAACAGGCAGTGAAGCATGACAAAACAACTGAAGAAACCTAAACTGGGAGAACTAAATGACAAACCTGAGACCATACAAAAGGGGTGCGGAGCAGAAAGACGCAGAGACAGGAACGGAACACCATAGAACGCAGACGAGCCGACAACGAACACAGACCGACACCCACTAAATATACACACACACACACACACACACACACACACACACACACACACACACACACACACACACACACACACAAGGTAATCAGTTAATCACACACAGGAGGGAAGAACAGCTGAACCTAATACACATGAGGACCGGAGGAGACAAGCTGAACACAATGACAACAGACACAGACTTTCAGAACAAAACAGGAACTCTAGGACACGAGCCTTCAAAGTAAAGCAGGAAACACACAGACTGTCACGGCTGGTGGAGGGAGCCGTGTGGTGTGGAGGAAAAGGAGGACCCAAGATGCAGCGAACCGATGACAGAGTGATGTTTATTTACAAGGTGGCGGTGGTGGCAAAAACAGGCAACTCAGCATGAGCAATTACAAACCTAAACTGGGAGAAACTAAAGACAAACCTGAGACCATACAAAAGGGGTGCGGGGCAGAGAGACGCAGAGACAGGAACGAAACACCATAGAACGCAGATGAATGCAGAGATACACGGAGGAACGCAGACGAGCCGACCACGAACACAGACCGACACCCACTAAATATACACACACACACACACACACACACACACACACACACACACACACACGGTAATCAGGTAATCACACACAGGAGGGAAGAACAGCTGAACCTAATACACATGGGGACCGGAGGAGACAAGCTGAACACAATAACAGACACAGACCTTCAGAACAGAACAGGAAATCCAGAACACGAGCCTTCAAAATAAAACAGGAAACAGACTGATGTACAACACAACACGGGGACATGAACAGAGCACCAAGGACAGACACAGGTAGGGCTGACAATACACCAAACTTCAGGTTAACCCTAAACTAATACAGATCAGAATAAACACAAAACGCTGGGTCAACGACCCAGGACCATGACACAGACTGATTTACAACACAACACGGGGACATGAACAGAGCACCAAGGACAGACACAGGTAGGGCTGAATATACACCAAGCTTCAGGTTCAACCCTAAACTAATACAAAATCAGAATAAACACAAAACGCTGGGTCAACGACCCAGGACCATGACAAAACTAGAGTCACAGCTACGACAGTGCGACTCTAGGAGCCTGTGGAAAGGACTGCGGACAATAACGGACTATAAACGACCAGCGTCTTCAATGATGAATCCTGACGCTTCACTGGCTGATGAGCTGAACATGTTTTACGCTCGCTTCAACGCCGCAGCAATTAAAACAACAAACGGCTGTGCGCGCTCGGAGTGCATCAGTGAAGACAATGCATTCATCATCACAGAGCATGCCGTAAGGAACACCTTCAGGAGGGTGAACACCAGGAAGGCAGCAGGACCAGATGCAATCCCTGGCCACCTCCTGAGAGCCTGCGCTGACCAGCTAGCACCGGTGTTCACGGAGATCTTCAACCTCTCCCTGGCCCAAGCAATGGTTCCCACGTGCTTCAAACAGTCCATCATTCAATCAATCAATCAATCAAAATTTATTTATATAGCACATTTTTAAGACCGAAGTACACCAAAGTGCTTTCCAGTAAAATCGCAGTACAAATAAAATCACAATAAAATATAAATTACAAATATATAAAATATAAGATAATTACATAATCTAAATACAGAGCCAGATGTAAATTACCCTAATTCGCCTTAAATGCCAGATCAAACAAATACGTTTTTAAACGTGATTTAAAAGACTGAATGGAATCTGACGCGCGAATATGAAGAGGGAGAGTATTCCATAGCCTGGGTGCAGCAACGGCAAAGGCACGGTCTCCTCTGGTCTTCAGCCGAGACCTAGGTTGCACCAAGAGCAGTTGGCCCGATGATCTTAGTGCTCTCTGAGGGCTGTACAGACAGAGGAGATCAGCTAAGTAGTCAGGTGCCATATTGTTTAAAATTTTATAAGTAAACAATAGAATTTTAAAATCAATTCGATATTTGATAGGAAGCCAGTGTAAATTTTTCAGAACAGGGGTGATAGAGTCAAACTTTCTAGTGACAGTTCTAGAGTGGACAGTTTCTGATACCTGGGTGTCCACATCACTCAGGACCTGTCATGGTCCTGTCACATCAACACCCTGGTTAAGAAAGCCCGTCAGCGTCTCTTCTTCCTCAGAAGACTTAGAGACTTCCATCTGCCACTGAAGGTGCTCAAGAACTTTTACTCCTACACCATCGAGAGCGTCCTGACGGGAAACATCTGCACCTGGTTTGGGAACAGTACCAAGCAGGACAGACGAGATCTGCAAAGAGTGGTGCGCTCAGCCGAATGCATCATTCAATCAGAGCTCTCTGACCTGCTGTCCATCTACACCATCGTTGCCAGACCAAAGCTAGGAAGATTATGATGGACCTCTCCCATCCCAACAATGGACTCTTCTCACTGTTGAGGTCTGGGAAGCGCTTCCGCTCCCTTAAGGCCAAAACAGAGAGAATGAGGAGCTTCTTCCCCCAGGCTATTTGGGCCCTGAACCAGGTGTAGGACTGGACTCTCACACACATCACATCACCACACGCACTCTGGTTTTTCTTCATGCACACTTCCTATAATTTATAATCTCTTTCTGCTATTTGTTAAATCTGTAAATTTTGTATAACCTGTAAATTGTAAATACTGTAAAACCACTGTCATTTAATGGTCGGGCATTGCATTGCACAGCTACAGCATTTCACCTCATGTCATACTTTGTATGGTTGTGTGTGTGACAAATAAAATTTGAATTTGAAGTCTGCACTTTCGACCCAGGTTGAAATGGTAGAATTTTTTTCGTTCGGTGGTATGGCGGCCACAGCCTGCACTTCATGAAATACACGTAAGGGGTGTCGCGGAGGCTTGTCAGACATGAGCGCGCCTGTTTGGTAGGGATGTTTGTCGGATTTTCATTGTTTTGTGACATGGCGATTTTTATACCAAAACTTTATAGCACTATTTTATGATGGAAAACATTCAAGTTGCTCACGAGGGCATTCAAGCAGCATGATTGAGTCAAACAGTCTAGGGGGACTCTTAAATGATGTAGTAAACACATATAAATAGACAATAAAAGAAACATTACTTGCCTTAAGGAAGTTGAGATGAACAACCTTAGCTGCATCCAGCTCCTGGGGTAAAAAGCCTCGTGTTTGCATTAAGGCAGACGGCCAGGTGGCTTTCAGTCCTTGCAAAAGTGCAAAGTAGACCCCGTAGTATCCAAAAATATGAGATGCACATGCGTGCTCAGGTACAGAAAGGCGCCAACAGCTTCAACTCATGTAAAACTTGAATTCATTCATTTTGCCAGCAATAAATTTCATCTGAGACCAACTTTTGCTCCAAAACGTTAAAGGATTAGTTGAAACCTTTAATGTATTTGAATTTATGGGGCAACTCAACTTTTATTGTTGAATTGTTAAAGAAATGACGGTAAGCTCAGCAATCGCAAGTTTGATTTTTTAAGTGCTACTCCATGGTCTCCCACCGCAGTCCATGACAGTTTTTAGTGATATTATTAAAAATGACTATATTCTAACACTTAGTGGTAGTTTAACCATCATTCTATGGACTACTGGGGTGATCGGGAAATGGGGCAATAATTTAGTGTGAGAGCAAATAAAACTTTTTCATAAAGCATTATTATTTACAATGTTATCTAAAGACATTACATATATTATACATAACTTAGATTTTCATTTCAATTTTCTTTGATAAATCTTGAATGTGCCATCCTTTGATCTTGTATCACTTAGCTTTCGATCATTTCGAGTAAAGATTACATTGTACTGAATTGAAATTAAATGAACACAAATCCAGAGATCTCATCTCTCAAGCATACATGCAAAAAAGAGGAGATGAGATCCTGAAACCATCAAACCCTCTATTCTTCACACCTTAGCTGCACCTAGAAATTCTGTCTTTGAATATAATCAAAATAATCAGTGACAAAAGGCAGCCCTGTCAGCCCACTCTGACTTATTGCTGAACCAAGCTCTCACTGTACTGACAGACCAGAAAGGCCTGAAAAACTTAAGAATACTCTGACACAATATATAGTTTTTGTCAGGGTCCCCGTGTCTGCCCGGCCAGCCCCGCAAGGCTACATGTGTTTTTGTTTACTCTCTCTCTCACCTCTCCGCCTGGGCGGAGCTCACTGCGGGCTCCCACCCTTGGCACACACACGTGTTGTCCATCATGTGCTTGTCATTTAAGGTCGGGACGCAGTCTCATTGCTAGATGATTGTGTGAGACACGTTAGTGAGCCTCTAGCCTCAGTAAAGTTTTCGTGTGTAAATCTATGATTCAGCTTAACCTATCTGTCTTAATCAGTTGAGTGCATTTATTGCATCTGCAAGGGCCACTTGGTTTCCTCCTGCCCGGCACTGGCAAAAGGGCGCGCCCACTAGTAATGGAGAGAATATTGGTGGGCGATCTATCAAGTAATAACACTCTCCCCAGACTCCTCTTACCAGCTAAATTATGCGTTCAGACTCCCTCCCATTTCTCTGCTCGTCGACTCCGGTGGAAAGCGAAATTTCATTGCCACTTCCCTTGCCGCTAAATTAAATATCACCCTAGAGACACTGGCCAACCCACTCCATGTTCACGCACTATCAGGTCAGCGCCTACCCGACATAACCCATGTGTCTGAGCCTCTCTCTCTCTCTCTTTCGGGAAATCACACGGAGAGAATTTGTTTTTTTGCGTTTAAAGCACCGCTCACTGCACTAGTGTTGGGCCACTCCTGGTTAGTGCTTCATAATCCTCATATTGACTGGGAGAAAGGGAAAGTAATGGGATGGAGTGTCAACTGCCACATGCATTGCCTCCGGGCCCCCACTGCCCCCATCTCCTTATAGCCCACGACTGTGCCACTCGACCCTCTGGACCTTTCAGCGGTCCCAAGGATTTACCATGACTTACGGGAGGTTTTTGTAAAGATCGGGCGCGTGCGGACCGACCCGGAGAAGGTGAAAGCAGTGGTGGAGTGGCCCGTACCCCCAAATCGGAAACTGCAGCTTCACCCACAGAGTAATGTGACACAAACAAAAATGCTGTGGACTCAAGAGCAGACTCAATTGCTCAAACTATGTAGAATTTTATTGAAGGGAAAAAGTACTTAAGCAAAGCTAACAGAAACTATACGCAGGAACTGAGGGAGACCAGAGGATGGAGAAATGGACGTGGAACACAAGGAGAACACGGGCAGGAACTTCTGCAAACACAGGAGAGAGGTTTTACTGATCTGGGAAACAATTAAAGGGCTGAGGTGAGTGGTACTAGTGGAGAGTCTTGTGCTTACTTGGAAACACCGGCTATTAGGCAGGGGAGGGGTTGCCGTGGGAGCATTCCATGGATGGCTGAGAGTGCGGGGAAGCTGGTCCAGGTTCCAGGGTGTCCAGGGGAGAGAGATCCACCATTGAAGCACAGGCAGGAGGGCAGGAGGGCAGGCCAAGGAGATGGTGAGTATGTAGTCCTAGGGTTCTAGGTAGACTGGAGAACAGAGTAAAAACACAACCAGCGCTGCTGATGAGCACGATGGGTGATGTATCTGGAGAACACTGGAGAACACTGGAGACAGAGAACACGTTAATCCAAGATCCAGGGAGACAGATGGCAAACAGAGTGGGGGCAAGTTTACCACTACTGGTAGCAGGACGAACTGGGGAGGAGTGGCAGGCAGCGCTGGCTTAAAAACCCTCCAGATGGATGCCCGGAAATTGGAAGCAGGTGATGAGCTGGCCAACTCCACCCCAGGGATGGGCAACAGGAACCTGCACCACACCTGACCAGATACTCCCACAACACATGACAAATGGACAAACCGAGCGAGCAAATCAGGAGCTTGAGGCTGCCCTCTGCTGCGTCGCATCCCATAACCAGTGCTCTGGAGTGAACAGCTTCTGTGGATAGAGTACGTGCACAACAGCCACACCTTCACTGCCACGGCAAGTCCCCCTTTGAAGCATCCTTGGGGTACCAACCGCCTCTGCTTCCCACCAATGAAGGTGAACACACCGTTCCGGAGGTGCCGCCGGGCTTGGCATATGACTCGGGCCGCCCTGCTCCAGACCAAAGAACGGAGGAAGACGCTCGCGGACAGCCGTCGGACACCTGCCCCGGAGTATGCTGTGGGACAACAGGTATGGCTGTCTACTCGCTTTGTGCCACTAAGGGCCAAATCCAAGAAACTTTCACACCAATTCATCGGCCCTTTTGCTATAGAGGCCATCATTAACCCTGTATCTGTATGTCACGGGGTGGAGAGAGACAAGTTACCTAGGTTTTTTGTTGTGCATGTTTTTGTTGTGTTTTATCTTTTTAATGTTTTAATATTGTACATTGGGTTATTTTTATGAGTTTTACTGCATGTTTTAATGGTATTTATTTGGTGACTTGTCCTGGAAAGACTCCGCCCCTACCTGATAATAAACTGATCACACCTGCGAGAGATCCCAGAGAGGCCAATAAGAGGGCCTGGCAGACCACAGGAAGCAGTTCGACCGAGAGGCAAGAGAGGACCGAAGCATGAAGGCACCCATGAGTGTCACGGGAACCCACGAGAGCCTGGAGTGACATGGAGGCTTAAGAGATGAGGCCTGATGTGAGGCTTCAGAGTGAAGTCACAGAGGTGTGACACATGGCGTGGGACATGAGGCCTGACATGAGGTTTGAGAGCGACACGAAAAGAGTGACACATGGGGCTCGAGAGACGGGCCGGAGTGTGTGTGTCAGTCCTGTAGTCTTGCACTCGAGGAGTCTGGCAGTCTTGGAGCCTTGGAGGCTTGGAGCTTGGCGTTCGAGCAGGGAACTATACAGAGGAGAGGACGATACAGCACCAGCGACTAGGGACAAGGAGCGAACAGTCGGACGGCAGTAGCAACAAGAGCCCAGCTTGTGCACTGCGGGAGAGCAGAGGCGGCGAGACAGCTGGTGCCGATTTGCAGTTTTAAAGAAGTGGCAGGCGGAGTTGAGAGCTCTGCCCACCCGGGGTAAGTCTTCGACTTATCCCCTTTTTACGAATGAAAACTGCCTGAAAAGAATAGTGACTGCCGCTCCCTCCCTTTCTTCAGCGTACCGGGACGCGGAATGCGGGGAGGAAGGCGAGGACTCCGCTGGGTTTCCCTTTTACACCACTTCGCTGGATTTCTTAGTTCTTTGTGACTTTTATACCGTGGCGGATGCCACTGGACTTTTAATGTTGTGTTTTAATTCATTTTACATTTTTAAATATTTAAATATAATAAATAATATTTTAATTATACAGTTTTTTAATCGTGTGCTTTCCCTTGTCGGCTTCACTGCTCTGTCCGTTTGGAGGAAGGTTTCCTTCCTTTAGAAAAAACACTGTGGAAATAAAATCACCTTTCACGGCGTTACATGTACGTCTCAAGCTTTGACTCAACATGGGAAACCTCACCTGGCCTGGACATGGAAAGGATTGACAGATTCATAGCTAGACAGATTGATGCGATGAAGAAGGTGCCTAAGAAGTACAGGAAGCTGTCCATACCTGAGACCTTGGAAACTGCCAAGCAACGACTCACAGCCATGGCCAGCTGCTTGAAGAGGTACATTGGGGAGATTGAAGGCAGGAGAATAAATCAGCTGTTCTCCACAGAACCAGCCAAGGTGTACTCTCAGTGGCAAGGGAACAATATGAGAACAGCACCACCAAGGCTGGAGATGGAGCAATACTGGAAGAGCATATGGGAGAAGGATGCACCCCATAACGGCAATACTCAGTAGCTAGTGGATCTGAGGGGGGACCATCAGATCCAATAGCCTAACCCTAACCCCTAACCCCTAACCCTGAGCGGGGAATTTTTATACAGTGGGGCAAAAAAGTATTTAGTCAGCCACCGATTGTGCAAGTTCCCCCACCTAAAATGATAACAGAGGTCAGTAATTTGCACCAGAGGTACACTTCAACTGTGAGAGACAGAATGTGAAAAAAAAAATCCATGAATCCACATGGTAGGATTTGTAAAGAATTTATTCGTAAATCAGGGTGGAAAATAAGTATTTGGTCAATAACAAAAATACAACTCAATACTTTGTAACATAACCTTTGTTGGCAATAACAGAGGTCAAACGTTTACTATAGGTCTTTACCAGGTTTGCACACACAGTAGCTGGTATTTTGGCCCATTCCTCCATGCAGATCTTCTCGAGAGCAGTGATGTTTTGGGGCTGTCGCCGAGCAACACGGACTTTCAACTCCCGCCACAGATTTTCTATGGGGTTGAGGTCTGGAGACTGGCTAGGCCACTCCAGGACTTTCAAATGCTTCTTACGGAGCCACTCCTTTGTTGCCCGGGCGGTGTGTTTTGGATCATTGTCATGTTGGAAGACCCAGCCTCATTTCATCTTCAAAGTTCTCACTGATGGAAGGAGGTTTTGGCTCAAAATCTCACGATACATGGCCCCATTCATTCTGTCCTTAACACGGATCAGTCGTCCTGTCCCCTTGGCAGAAAAACAGCCCCATAGCATGATGTTTCCACCCCCATGCTTCACAGTAGGTATGGTGTTCTTGGGATGCAACTCAGTATTCTTCTTCCTCCAAACACGACGAGTTGAGTTTATACCAAAAAGTTCTACTTTGGTTTCATCTGACCACATGACATTCTCCCAATCCTCTGCTGTATCATCCATGTGCTCTCTGGCAAACTTCAGACGGGCCTGGACATGCACTGGCTTCAGCAGCGGAACACGTCTGGCACTGCGGGATTTGATTCCCTGCCGTTGTAGTGTGTTACTGATGGTGACCTTTGTTACTTTGGTCCCAGCTCTCTGCAGGTCATTCACCAGGTCCCCCCGTGTGGTTCTGGGATCTTTGCTCACCGTTCTCATGATCATTTTGACCCCACGGGATGAGATCTTGCGTGGAGCCCCAGATCGAGGGAGATTATCAGTGGTCTTGTATGTCTTCCATTTTCTGATGATTGCTCCCACAGTTGATTTTTTTCACACCAAGCTGCTTGCCTATTGTAGATTCACTCTTCCCAGTCTGGTGCAGGTCTACAATACTTTTCCTGGTGTCCTTCGAAAGCTCTTTGGTCTTGGCCATGGCGGAGTTTGGAGTCTGACTGTTTGAGGCTGTGGACAGGTGTCTTTTATACAGATGATGAGTTCAAACAGGTGCCATTCATACAGGTAACGAGTGGGGGACAGAAAAGCTTCTTACAGAAGACATTACAGGTCTGTGAGAGCCAGAGATTTTCCATGTTTGAGGTGACCAAATACTTATTTTCCACCCTAATTTACGAATAAATTCTTTACAAATCCTACCATGTGAATTCATGGATTTTTTTTTCACATTCTGTCTCTCACAGTTGAAGTGTACCTCTGGTGCAAATTACTGACCTCTGTCATCATTTTAGGTGGGGGAACTTGCACAATCGGTGGCTGACTAAATACTTTTTTGCCCCACTGTATATGTACACTTCTCTTGGCTCTTGATGGAGGTGGATGCACTTTCTCCCTCTCCCTTATCTTTCCTGATTGGCTTCTCATTTCTTCTCATGTCTTGTATAGTCTTGCTTATTGTCTAACCCTAAGAGAGTCTCCCAGACTTGTTCTATAAAAACCTAAAGAAGAATTATGGATTTGATCAACTGGTCCCTTAGCAAAACTGGCAAACTCGTGAGAGCCCAATTGTCCTGCGGAGACGTTTGCTGCCGGACACTCGATGGTTGGTTGCCTTCGTGTGTCTGCCGACACTCTCGATGGAGGACATCGAATGACATCTACCAATTCGGAACCATGATAAGAGAGTTCTGGCTGATTGGAGCTGGCTCGGACCTGGCTTATCGAAAAACAAGAAGCGACTACAGCTGTTCAAAATCCCACAAGGCTGGCCGACATGATAGACAATGGGCAGGGCTGTGTGTACTCAGACTGTGTTTTTCGTAACGCAATATGGATACGATCTTGGAGAAGGTCATGGCTCTGCTATATGGATAACATCTGAAGAAGAACAACGGGAATTGAGAGACCTGGTGACCAGTGATGGACATTGGACCTACTGTAAAATTGGAAGCAGTTTGTTCGCACTAACCAAAACAACTACTATCTTCATCTCATGTGGCCCCCCTTGCGCTAGCTGGATGCTCAAGGTAAAGGCTGAAGGGAATAACAAATTCTCCATTATGGTGGTAAGTGACGGACAAGGTAAGCGACCCATGTTGTAGGTGACGTCAGACGCCGGAGATTTTGGCGGAGAAAAAGCAAATGGTAGCATAGAGTTTAACAAAGGTTTTTCAAGCTTCAGTATTACCAAATATACTAATCAATTGTCATATAACTAACAACATCTGTTTTATCATCTCTAACACCCTGGAGGACAACGGGGAGAGTTTAGACGCTCTCCAAGATTACATCGACCGCTGTTTTCAAGATTTAGTAATGAAGAAGGCCCAGAGTGCATCTTCCCCGGCCAAAATTGAGACGCCGTCATCGAAGAGATGTCGCCCGGCAGACTCCCCCGGTACAACATCGCCTGCCGGCAAAGACATCGCAGACATCCTGGAGTCAATCGACAAGCGATTGTCCAGTTTCGATGCGAGGTCCCTGGTGGAGATTTTACACCGGGAATTTAAATCTCTGAGAGAATCCCTGGAATTCAGCCAGCAGCAGGTGGAAACGCTTGCCGCTGAAAATGCCACGCTACGGGAGTCGGTCAAATCTCTCACCGATAACGTGACCCAGCTAAACATTGAAAATAAAAAAATAAAAGAGTCCGTTATCGATCTACAAGCCCGTAGCATGAGAGATAATCTTGTGTTTTCTGGTATTCCAGAAACTGCCGGAGAGGACGCAGAGGCAACGGTGAAAAGCTTCATTAAAATCCACCTGAAGCTGCCGGAGGACACCGTAAAGAACATCAACTTCGATAGAGTACATCGCTTGGGGGGCGTGCAGTCACGGACCGGGAGACCACGGCCTATTGTGGCCAAATTCGGTCAATTCAAACAGAAGGAACAGGTGAAGAGTCGCGGCAGAGAGCTGAAAGGAACGGACTTCAGCGTGAACGACCAGTTCCCCAAAGAGATCCTGGAACGACGCAAGGTCCTGTTCCCAGTTCGACGTAGCTTCATCCAGAAAGGCTCCCGTGCTGTCATCGCCGTGGACCGGCTCTACGTGGACGGCCAGCTCTACCGCGACCCCGGCACCACACCGTGGTTATATTGACTGCACTCCAGATAAGAACCCGCTACACTCTTTTCTTATTCATTCACACTTTCTCTTTTAACATGGGTTTAACCTAGTAATATCAATATGATGTCATAGCAGATATAACACCGTCACCCTCCGTCATTGCTTTAATTGGAATGTTTCCGTTTCGTTTCTTTTTTGTTGTTGTTGCTCACAGTTCATGTGGCTTCTTTCTTTCTCCTGTCTTTCACTGCTGTGATCACCTACTTCCCCACTCACCTACAAACAACACCCTCTATTTCTCCATATTTTCACACCACGATCACGCAAACACATCAGCTCAACGGCAGCATATTCACAACAGCCTCACAGCACGCACAGACTTGCAGGACACATAAGCAAGCCACGCTTGTTCATATTAGTGAATATTCACACACATAGTCAGACTTATGGAGCCTCTCACCACACTTCTTTTTCTCTTTCTATTTACAAACAAGGGATGTTTCCACATTCTCTCCACCTGTCTAAACGAAACACCCAGCATACTTCATTAGACATGCACACACAATTATGGGCATGCTGAGGTTTGTCACATGGAATGTAAATGGAGCTGGCACCAGAGGAAAGAGGTTAAAGATATTTAACCAGCTTAAAAAACTACAGGCAGATGTTGTTTTATTACAAGAAACTCACAGACCTGTCACAGGTTTAAACGAACTTAAAACACCTGAGTTTCCTAACGTGTTTGCAGCCTGTTATAATTCTAGACAAAGGGGAGTAGCAATTTTAATACATAAAAATGTTAATTTTACAGTACTCGATACAGTTATAGATCCAGAGGGTAGATTTCTAATTATTAAACTATCAATATTGAACAAAAAACTATGTATTGTAAGTATATACGGTCCAAATGTTGATGAACCCTCATTCTTCCACGGATTTTTTAGTGCACTCTCTGAACACCTTGATTGCACACTCATTCTTGGCGGTGACCTCAACCTTGGACTAAATGAAGACATGGATAGGCTCAACACAACAGGAACTCAGCGCAATTGGCAGTCCACAAATATAATCAAACAGTATATGAGTGACTTTGGTCTTTGCGATGCATGGCGCTCTCTTCACCCCACCAGTAAGGAATATACTTTTTTCTCACATGTTCATCACTCTTACTCTCGTCTGGATAATTTTTTGGTCAGCAGCTCACTGCTGAGCGACATTTCAGACACTGAGATTCATCCTATAGCTGTCAGCGATCATGCTCCTGTATCTTTAACACTAATGCACAAGAATAACACTACGCCAAGAAAAAACTGGAGATTTAATATATCACTACTTAAAGATGAAGACTTTATTAAATATTTTAAAAAGGAGTGGACTTCATATTTAGACTTTAATGACACTCCCGGAATATCTGCTTCTGTTCTATGGGAAGCAGGGAAAGCTGTGATGAGAGGTAAAATAATTTCTTTCTCATCACACAAAAAGAAAGAAGAAAACAAAAATATTCAGGAATTAGAAAAAAACATCAAATCACTAGAAGAAGCCTACGCGTGCGACCAAGATCAGGAAACATTGAACAAAATATGCAAAACAAAACTAGAATTAAATGAAATTATTAATAAAAAAACACAATTCCTTATACAAAGACTTCGCTTGCAGAATTTTGAACACAGTAACAAATCAGGTCGATTTCTAGCTAACCAGCTAAAAATAAATAAAGAAAAAACAACTATATGTGCTGCTAAAGATTTATCGGGGAACACAATATATGATCCTGGAAGAATAAACAACATTTTTAGGGATTTCTATGAAACTTTATACTCACCACAAATAAACCCATCTAAAAATGAAATTGATCTGTTTCTTGACAACGTAACTCTTCCAAAATTACTAGACAGTCAATCAATGGAACTGGATTCGCCACTGACGCCAAGTGAACTCCAGGAAGCCCTGATAAGTATGCCCAATAATAAGGCTCCAGGTCCAGACGGCTTCCCTGCAGAATTCTACAAAGAATTCTGGATAATTTTGGCACCAGTATTCCACGGCATGTTGCAGGAAATCGAGGAAAATGGCAGACTACCACCAAATATGAATTCTGCCAACATTAGTCTCCTGCTAAAGCCAGGCAAAGACCCTTTATTTCCCTCAAGCTATCGTCCAATTTCTCTTTTAAATGTAGACCTTAAAATAATCTGCAAAGCTCTCTCAAAGAGATTAGAGAAAATGACCCCCCTCTTAATTCATCCTGACCAAACTGGTTTCATAAAAGGTCGGCACTCCTCAACAAACACTCGTAGATTACTTAATTTAATAGACTACTCATACGATAAAAACATCGAAACCATAATATTATCTCTAGATGCAGAAAAAGCATTTGACAGAGTTAACTGGAAATTTTTATTCGCAACTTTACACAAATTTGGTTTTGGAAACTCTTTCATAAACTGGATAAGAATATTATACAATTCCCCAACAGCTCGTATCAGAACAAATGACCAGACATCCTCCAGCTTCTGTCTCCTGAGGGGCACCAGACAGGGATGCCCACTCTCCCCTTCACTTTTTGCAATTTTTATCGAACCTCTAGCAGCAGCATTTAGACAGGCTAGAACAATTAAGGGCATAAAATGTAAGAACATAGAACCAGTCTCTATGCGGATGATGTGTTGCTTTTTCTGCAAAACACACAAACCAACCTCTCTGAGGTAATTAATAATAATGGATACTTTATTGATCCCCATGGGGAAATTACTTGTTTTTCTCTGCATTTGACCCATTCACTCAGTGAAGCAGTGGGCAGCCCACTAAGCAGGCGCCCGGGGAGCAGTGTGTAGGGACGGTACCTTGCTCAGGGGTACCTCAGGGTAGCCGTTAAGTGGATTCGAACCGCCGACCTTCCGATCATGGGGCGACCACTTTACCTACTGAGCTATCCCTGCCCCAATTACTTTAATAAACTGGTTTTCAAGAGTTTCAGATTATTCAATTAACTGGCCAAAATCTACAGTTCTCCCCATTAACTGCTCCTTCCATAATTCTTCCTCTGCCCCACTGCAATCCGGAAATATTAAATATTTAGGTATTAATGTCTCTCCTAAGCTTTCAGATTTAACTAAATTAAACCACATCCCACTTCTAAAGAAAGTAGAAGGCGATCTGACTAGATGGAAATCTTTACCCATATCACTCATGGGAAGGGTCGCCACTATAAAAATGATGATCTTGCCAAAAATAAATTACTTATTTTTGATGATCCCTAACAAACCATCACAAGATTGGTTCAGATCTCTGGATTCATATATTTCCAAATTCCTTTGGAAAGATAAACCCCCGCGTATCAGCTTAAAAACGCTACAAAGAACCAAGGATAGAGGAGGATTAGATCTGCCTAATTTTCACCAATACTTCTTAGCCAACAGGCTTCAGTTCATCTCAGAATGGTCAAAACATACCTTCTTAGTTGAGCCCTGGCTAGATGTTGAACAGGCACTATGCAAGGATCTAGAGATTTCAGACCTACCATTTATTAGCTCAAACATCAAAAGACATGAATGCTTTAAAAGTATCAACATCAGCTTTTCTCTGACAGCATGGTGGGAGTTTCTAAAAATAACGGAGTCTTCATTAATCCCATGCAAACGTACACCTATCTGGAATAACCCTGACATATTACAAAACAATAATATGATTAATTTCCCAGAATGGAGTTGTAAAGGAATTAAATACTTAGAACATATATTAGAGGGAACAGAATTTATTCCATTTGACAGACTAGTTGCACAATATGGGATCAACAAGACAAGATTTTTAGAATATCAACAAATTAAATCCATAGTAAAAAAGAAATTTAACCTCAGTCAAGTTGAATTACAAACACCACTAAGTGCGGCACATTTTCTTACTCTTAAATCCCCCAAATTATTATCTAAAATATACAGAACACTTTCTAAATTAGATGAATCAATATCCCTTCCTATTGCAAAGTGGGAAGCAGATTTATCAGTCAGCTTAGACCAAAACTTCTGGTCTCAGATTTGCTTAAAAACCTTTAAATTAATTAAAAATCCCAGTCTGCAATTAATACAATACAAAATACTACATAGAGTGCACTATACAGGTCATCGGATGTTCAAGATGGGCTTTACATCTTCCAACAACTGCTCACACTGTCAAGGCAATACACCAGACAATTACATCCACGCTCTTTGGTTCTGTCCACCAGTGCAAAAGTTTTGGCGCGAGATATGTGAAGACTTATCGAAGTGTCTGAAATGTAACATTCCAACTTCCCCCTTAGTGTGTTTACTGGGCAGCTTAGATAATGTCACTTCAGAAAAGAATATAGCCCATATGGTTTTCACTGCCCTATGCATAGCCAAGAAAACAGTCCTCATGAACTGGAAAAATAAAAATAATCTTAATTCTAACCAATATAGAAATTATCTATTAGATTACATTAGTCTTGATACAGCCTCTGCCACCACATCAGATCAATTGCTCTGGACTCCTTTTATCAGCTCCATCACCTAGTGGGGGTGGGGGATCATAGTTTGGTCCCACCTTCACTGTTGTGATTGGTGTGGGGGTAGGGACAGGCTTAGGGCGTCGGCGGGTTCCCCGGAGGCATCTTCCTTGGGGGGCTCAACCCGGGGTAGCGGTCATGTCCGGTTGGGGGCTCTGTTGGCTCTCAGGTGACTGTTTCCTCGCGGCTGCGTGCAGCGGGGCTAGGGGAGGGTCTGTGCTGACGGACGTGGGTTACTGACCTGGTAGCCTGGCTGGCCCTGGGTGGGTCCGGGATGGGCGTGAGGTTCTGCGTGCTGCACAACAACATTGAATATTTAGTATTTACTGCTGTTTACACTTAGCTAGATTAATGCGATGGTGTTGTGTTTAGTATGTTGCTTTGTTTTTTGTTTTTTTTGTCTTTTTTTGCTTGTTTTCTATTCTTCTCTCAACAGGTGATCCAGGAGATTTTTTTTTCTCCCCCCCTTTCTCACTGTCCCTCTCCCCTTCTGTTTTTCCTTTCCTTCCTCTTTCTTTCTCCCTTTCCTATCTCTCACTCATGTCTGTCCCGTCTGTAACATCTGAAAATAAAATATAATAAATAATAAAAAAAAAATAATAATAAAAAAAAATTCTCCATTAGATAATAAGACTGTTTGTTGTGACTTTCTTCCCCCTCATTCAAGGCCACCTGCGTCGACGGAAGATTGTTGACTTTTGCCTAACCGGGTGAAGGGACACTTTCTCTCGGCTGAACACACACACACACACACACACACACACACACATTGACACATACCTACACTCACCCCCCCCCCCCCCCCCTCAAATGCCTTCGAAGCTTATGTCTTCTATGTTGTGAGATGTGATGATTCATGTGCTGAGATGTTTTTTTTCCTGTTCTCAAACTGATCTCCCTGTTGGAGCTCAGTCTGGGGGGAGTTCTTTTTTTCTCCTCTTCTTTCCTCATGTTGTGCATTTTCTATGGTTTCAGTTTGCTGCTCGTGTGGTCGACCGGCCAGTACTACTTAGCCTGACCTGTCTTCCCAATGTGATGTTTGTGTATTATGTATGGTCGGCAAGGTATCGTCTATCTTAATTGCCCCTTTGGGATAAATCAAGTTTTTTTGACTTCTGCATGTGCTTGACTTCTGCATGTGCACAAAGCCTCAGTAAGCAGGACATGATGTTATTACAAACAGATTACATCAACGTGAGAGATAATATATTTATTTATGTCTTCTAGTGTGAAGTTTAACAGACTGATTCAATAAACAGGTCCAGGATCATTCAGTATTTATTTAGAGCAGCAACTTTTTTTGCCCAATAGAACGCAAACAATGAGCTAAAATCTCAAGCTGCATATGATCTCGTCTCTCATATCTGTACTTTCACATCTCATAGTTTCTTTAGATTCTAGTTTTTGAAAATATTTATTACCTGGTGTGTGGATCTACCATCATACATAATAATCTGCCTCTGTTTCCGATCCACTGATGATGAAATATTGGGTTTCTGACTCTGCGTTTAACTTGCTAAGCATTTCTTTTTCTCAAAGCTGTGGCCTGGTTCCTGCTTTTGTTTTTGGTTCATCATATTCATTTTAACCTTATTAATATGTACGTATGTGGGTTACACATATTTAGTTTCAGTTAGGTTTTAGTAACAGTAGGTATCTACAGTAGTTATCTACCATTGTTGGTATTAAACAGATGTTTAATACCGACAATGGCTCAGGCTGACTTATGTTCTACAGGTACCATAAAGGCACCACAGATTCATTCATAGGCCTGTTGCTTTAGAAAATGTGAGAGTGCATAGACCATTCATGTGTGTAACCCACCTGATTGTCTTTGACAGCCATAATGACACCTCAGGGTGCTGAAAGTAAAACAACCTCAAGCTGAAGCTAGTCTGGCTGTGATAATGAGTGGCTTTCTCTGAGTGCTCTGACACACGGAGGAGAAACCCACATAGGCAATTCCATCAGGTAATTAGACTTAACCTACAAAGCCAGGTAATCAGTGTTTAGGTGGTGCTAACAGGCACCTTTCACACTGCAGCTACATTCATCCTGCAACCGACTATGAGCTCTGAGGAAACGGGGAAACTGGAGAAAGAGGAACACACTGGACTGTCTGCGAGGGCTTACAGGTATACTGTCTGTGTGTGTGGGTTTATGTGTGTGGGTTTTAAACAGTTGGCATTACTCCATATTGATCAGAAGGTATTATGTAAATACACACATTAAAAAACTGTGTGTGCATGCGTGTGTGTATGTGACAACGATAGCACTCTGTGTGTCTTGCTGTTGCTCTTGCAGTATAGGAACAGATGCTGCAGGCGAGCCACGGGCTGCCCTGAGGGCTTCATAAACTCTGGAGATACACATGCCTGACAGGAAACCCATATTCTCTCTCTCTCTCACACACACACACACACACCAACCTTTTCAATATCATGCATGATGTTACAAAAAAATACAGAGACACAACCTGGCATGAAAGCCAACACACTGCAGCGCTCACACAAGAATGGTGCTTTGAAAAACTGAAACTTGTGAGGAGAAATCAAACCATTCTATTGGTTTCTCTTTAAATGCAGTGAATTAAGAGAGATTTAAACCATTTTAGCCCTTCCACAGTGTACCTGTACTTTCATTTTAAAATTCTACAGATTAGAGCAGAGGTAACTTTGCCTGGATTGTTTTTTTTTTTCCATCTGAGACCTTAAAATAAGATAAGATAAGATAAGATAAGATAAGATAACCTTTATTAGTCCCACACGTGGGAAATTTGTTTTGTCACAGCAGGAAGTGGACAGTGCAAAAGTTATGACGCAAAAATTAGAATACGATAAGAATAAATACAGTACACAACTGTACAGAATAGAATAAAATAAAATAATATACTATATACAGTAGAATAAAATAGAATAAAAATATACAATAAGATAAAAATAGAATACAAATGCTATATACACTGAGTAAAAATACAACGATGCCAGAAAAGATTATTGCACTTAGTATTATTGCATATGTATGGATGTGTGTGTGTGTTCAGTTAAAGTCTTTGTTGTGGAGTCTGACAGCAGTGGGGAGTTTGTTCAGTTAAAGTCTTTGTTGTGGAGTCTGACAGCAGTGGGGAGGAAAGACCTGTGAAATCTCTCCGTCCCACACCGTGGGTGCCGCAGTCTCCCACTGAAGGAGCTGCTCAGTGCTTAATAAGTTTTAACACAATCCAGCTTTACACTTCTCTAAAGAAGACAAAACTGAAAAATAGAAACAAGAATATTCTGACATTCTCATAATGTCTTCAACTATTATTCCTGCTAAATATGCATGTGAAGTAGGACCTACTGCACACAGTGTCATGTGAACAGTGATACTTTATGTACAGGGCTTTATACACAGTGTTCCAGCTATCACTGGATATGTTGCCTTCCCTCGCTCTTCTCTCCTCCAGGTCCCAGCACGCTAGTGAAACAGGGGAGACATGATGGAAATAATGAGAAACAACAATTTCTTCCAGCCTCCACTATTTCCCCCTGAACCCACTGACTTAGGCCGAAGAGCTTTCCAGCCTAACCCTCACCCCCTATGAGTGGGAGAGAAAATTGGCCACATCCATCTGTGCTTCTGGACTATGGATCACTTTATTTAACCTTAACTTAGGGCTGGAGGGCCAGATACCAACGGTTGATTCAGGTGTTGGCATTCAGGTGGGTATAGGGTAGAGCATGTCGTTTACGTGAAGGTTGGTGTTGGCACTCTCTGTGGTAGAGTGTCACTTCCTGTTCTTGTTACAATAGCCAGTGGTGTTTTTTGTAGCTCACCTGTGTAGCCAATTTATTTAAACACCTACAGATAACATCTTATTTCATATTGTAATCTTCATGTGCTTTATCCAAAGTGCACTTTCTGTTGATTCATTCGCTAAATATATTTACAGTATTCACTTACTGTGTCTTTTGGGATTCACTAGCTTAGTTTTTATCTGACTCGCCAGCAGCATGGCCTCTTCACCTGTACCTCCTGCACTTTCCTGCTCATTGGGTCAGATGTTCAGTTACTCCTCAGCTTCATTTAGCAGTAATGATACTTGTAATGCATGTAGCCTATTTGCAGCTCTGGAGGCCAGGATCACTGAATTGGAGACTCAGTTCACACCCTTGAAAAACCCATAGCTAGCCAGGCCCCTGTAGCTGGCGCAGCTGAAGGTAGTGTAGGTTCCGTTAATTCACCAACCCATTTTGTTCTAACCATTTTTCCACACATCCACCAAAGAACAAACTCTGGTTCCTGGTGCCTCTAGCTTCACTTGTCTCAAAACATAATCACCAATTATCATAGTCAATTTTCTTACTGAAGGAAATTTTTAAAACTGCTGGTGAACGGTAAACAGAAAATCTGTAAAATTACAATTCACATTGGCAGTAATGACACCTGATTACGTCAATTGGCGGTCACTAAAATCACCAGTACTTTTAGCTAATTGGGTAACATTCTGGGGGAACTTGGTCTTGTTAGGACAGATGGCATCCATCCTACTTATGATCGACCGGGAAGCAGAGTTGCAGTCTTACACATGTCTCTGCATTTTCTGTCCTCCAGTTACCCCCCCCCCCCCCCCCAAACGCCATCCCTTTAAAGACTGTGTCTGATCCCAGACGAAAAACAAACCAAAAGTCATCAAAACACAAATTCAACACACAGAAAAAAAATCACAAAGAAAGAACAATGTTGTATGGTTCCCCTCAACTGATTTGGTTCCCCAGAATCCTCGAAGCACAGGATGAGGGGGGTGAGAGCTGTTGGAGCAATCTCCCACTCCAGCTTGTTAATCAACCAAAAACCCAGACATTTTTAATTCATTTGAAAGGTTGATGCTTAGCCTTGTCCACTCTAGCTCGAAAACTCAAAACTCAATTTATATTATGTTATACTATACTAACATTATACTATACTAGATTATATTATATTATGCTTATTGTCAAAATCCTTGAAGCACAGGTCAAGGAGGAGTTGTGGCAGCAATTTTCCACACCAGCTTAGAGCTCAGAGTTTTAATTCATTTCAAAGCCTGATGCTTAGCCTTGTTCACCCCAGCTGTAAAACTCAGAAACCAGTCTTACTTGTGATCATCTTTCGTCCACCTGGGCCTTACACAGAGCTTCTGACTGAATTCTAAGACTTTTTATCTGATTTAGTGCTCAGCTCAAATAAAAATAATTATTGTGGGTGATTTTAACATCCATGTAGATGTTAAACATCATAGCCTCAGCACAGCATTTAATCTGTTATTAGACTCAATTGGCTTCTGTCAAAATGTAAAAGAACCCACCCACCACTTTAATCACACTCTAGATCTTGTTTTAATGTATGGCATAGAAACTGAACAGTTGGCAGTGTCTCCTGAAAACCCTGTTTTGTCTGATTATTTTCTGATAACATTTAAATTTAGAAAAATTGATTACATCTTTGATTACACTGATTACTCTTTAACTCAGTGATAAATCTCTGTCCTGACTCATCGAGTTTGGCCTCCCAGGCTCCCTGTGAGCAATTTCTTAATCGTTTTATGGGAAAAGTTCTATTACTAAAGGCTTCACACTCTCACTCTCTTGTGTTGATTCCTTTTCCGGTTTTAGGATGCATGTCGACCTTTTTCTCACTTTGAGCTGTTATCACTCCCCACTCTTAAGGGATTAATTGAACGATCGAGGAGCTCAAATTCTATGCATGATATCCTTCCATCCTGCATTATCAAGGAAGGTTTTCAGGTAATTGGGCCTTGCATCTAATTTTTAATGAATTTATCATTGTTAGTGGGCTGTGTCCCAACTGCTTTAAAATATGTGCATCCTGTTCTTAAAAAAAGTAAGCTCGATCAGAAAGACCCTGCCAATTATAGGCCAATCTCTAAACTTCCGTTCTTATCACAAATTTTAGAGAAAGTCCTCTTTCTCCAAATACAGGCCTACTTACATGCAAATAATATTATTGACAAATTTCAGTCTGCTAAGAGTCTACAATGATCTTCTTGTATTTGTTGATTCAGATCACCCTGCCGTTTTAGTTTTATTGGATTTGTCTTTGGCTTTCGACATGGTTGATCATAATATTCTCTTAGGGAGGCTAGAGCATGTTGTAGGCATCAAGGTTTCTGCCCTTAACTGGTTTAATTCTTACCTCTCGGATAGATCCTTTTCTGTTGTGATGGGTGGAAACTCTTCCTCTGTTGCCCCTCTCTGTCGTGGGGTGCCCCAGGGGTCTGTACTGGGCCCTCTGTTGTTCTCTTTGTACATGCAACCCTTGGGCTCCATATTTGATAAATACAATATTTCTTATCATTTTTACGCTGATGACATTTAAATTTATTGTCAACTGACTGATGATCTGTCAGCATTACCGCACTCCCTGTTGGACTGCCCGTGAAAGGTCAAAGTTTGGCTGTCGGATAATTCCCTCATATTAAATGAGAAGAAATTATGGTGTTCGATAGTCATAT
Source organism: Rhamphochromis longiceps (assembly GCF_057381845.1). Classification (NCBI taxonomy): domain Eukaryota; kingdom Metazoa; phylum Chordata; class Actinopteri; order Cichliformes; family Cichlidae; genus Rhamphochromis; species Rhamphochromis longiceps. The sequence continues at coordinate 476,900 of NC_140557.1, read as the reverse complement.
TCCTCGAGACCAGCTTGTTGCCCTACTGGGGCCCCTTGCTAACTCTCTCTGATTCTATAAATAACCTGGGTGTCTATGTGGATAGCTCCTTTAAGCTCGATAAGCAAGTGTCATCTGTAGTTAAATCTGGCTTCTTTCATTTGCCCCAGATTTCTAAAGCTAAATGTTATAGAAGAAAGAAAGTGTACTTTATTGGTCCCCGTGGGGAAAATCCCTCTCTGCATTTAACCCATTCACTCAGTGAAGCAGTGGGCAGCCACTGGGCGCCCGGGGAGCAGTGTGTAGGGACGGTACCTTGCTCAGGGGTACCTCAGGGTAGCTGTTCAGGGGAATCGAACCCCCGACCTTCCGATCATGGGGCCACCACTCTACCTACTGAGCTATCCCTGCCCGTTATATACATAGCTAGTTATATACCATGCAGGGACCTTGGAAAACTTATCCACGCTTGTGTGACCTCCAGGTTAGACTATTGCAATTCTCTTTACTGTGGTCTCCAATCAGTCTCTCTTCGAAGGCTACAGCTTGTTCAGAATGCTGCAGCTCGCCTTTTTACTGGAGCTAGAAAATTTGATTCTATCACACCAGCTTGTTGATTTACACTGGTTACTTATCAAATATCACATTGAGTTTAAAATTTTGATGCTCACTTTTAAAATCCTTAATAATATTGCACCCAGTTATCTCACTGATCTTCTCAATCTGTACACTCGTTGCCAAGCATTAAGATCACCAGGTCAATTATGTCATGGTCCTGGGTCGCTTGACCCAGCGTTTTGGGTTTTTTGTTATTATTATTATTATTATTATTATTATTATTATTATTATTATTATTTTATCTTGTGTTCCAGTTTATTTTGATGTGTTGTTTAGACTTTTTAGTGTTCTGGTTTTGTGCTCCCTCTGTTTAGTGTCCGCCCATGTGTTCCCTCTGTTCTCCATCTATACCGTGTCTCTGAGTCCAGTCTGTGCATTTCACGTTTTACTTTGAAGGTCTGTGTCTTATGTCAGTGTGTTCAGTTTTGTGCTCTCCCTGTCTCATCAGTGTAATCAGTTTTAGCCATGTCTCCCAGCTGTTTCCTCTCACTCCTGTTCACCTCTTGTATTTACTGTCTGTGTCTTTCCCTGCTCCTCATTGCGTCGTCCTTCATACTCCCCTGTGTGTTCCGTTTGCCTGCCTGCTAGCTAGTTTATTTGCTTCCCAGTTTAGCTAGTTTTCTGTTCTGTCTGCAAACCCCCACAATGAAGTCGAGTGTTTTTGAGTTCACCTTTTCCTCCATGAGTCCTGCATTTTTCCCTGCCTGCCTGCACACAGCCATGACCAATTACTCCTGGTCCAACCTAAGTTTAGGCTGAAGACCAGAAGCGATCGTGCCTTTGCTTCAGCTGCGCCTAACCTTTGGAATAGCCTCCCCGCTTCTATTCATGCTTCAGATTCTAACCAATCCTTTGAAGCAAGATTGAAAGCTTCTTTATTTAACCTGGCTTTCCCGACCAGTTAATACCTTTTTTAAAAATTATATTTAATTTTACTTCTTTTTTTTTATTAAATCTTCTTAGTAGATATTTTGCTTTCATGAACTGACCTTCTTCCTGAATTGAGGTTTGATATCTATTTTACTTAACTCTTCCAGTCTATTAGTGCCTCCCTTCTGTCTGTGCTAGTGCCCAATCTGTACTTTGTTAATTAATTTATGTTTTTTCTCTGTATTATTGTGAAGCACTTTGGTGTGCCTTTGGGTTTTTAAATGTGCTATATAAATAAAACTGTATTGTATTGTATTGTGTTATACACAGCAGTGGGGAGTAGACTTCATCACAGTAGCTATCTATCTGAAAGTTAGGTTAAGTTGTAGGTATTACAGGTACTGCGTTGGTTTGCATCATATCTATCTAATAGACTCCAATTTTTGCATGTAAATGGAGAGTCTTCTTCATACACTAAGGTCAACTATGGAGTTCCACAGGGTTCAGTGCTAGGACCAATTCTGTTTACATGCTTCCCTTAGGCAGCATCATTAGAAGACATAGCATACATTTACACTGCTATGCAGATGACACCCAGCTCTATCTGTCCATGAAGCCAGATAACACACACCAATTAGTTAAACTACAGGAATGTCTTAAAGACATAAAGACATGGATGGCCGCTAACTTTCTGCTGCTTATTTCAGATCAAACTGAGGTTATTGTACTCGGCCCTGAAAATCTTAGAAATATGGTATCTAACCAGATTCTTACTCTGAATGGCATTACCTTGACCTCCAGTAACACTGTGAGGAACCTTGTGTCACGGGTAATGGAAAATATGGACACAGTCGCAGAGCTCTGGATGCAAAGCAGAGAGTGCGTTTATTTACAGTGCTTCGAGTAGAATCCAGCGTCGACTGCCGCCTGGACACACCTTTAAATACCTCAGCCCAAACTGGGATGAGGTACCTGGGTGGAAGATTAGGTGCAGGTGTGTCGGCAGCTGAGCAGAGACGCTTCCGGGTCAGGGATCGCCACACTCTTGCTCTCCCTAAAGCGCAGCTGCTAAACATAGCCGGACCCGGAGGTATGGGTGAAGGAATCACCCTGGAATCATTTTTGACCAGGATATGTCCTTCAACGCACATATTAAGGAAATATGTAGGACTGCTTTCTTCCATTCTCAGGCTCCATCTCATCTTAATGACCTCATCCCAAAAAGTTGATTCTGTTCATTTGGACCTAACGTGATCAGTGGGAGAAACGTTTCGTCACTCATCCAAGTGAGAGTCACAGCTGACTGCAGGTTTCCCCAATCTTGTAATTAGTACCTTTACACAATGACTAAAACTAGCCCACTGAATGACCAATGGGCTGTGAGGTCAGTTTCTTGGTCAATAATATACAAATTGTTATAACCATTGATCAACAACCACTGATCGTTTACCACTAATCAATGGCCATGAGTCCCATTCACAGAGAGTTTGGAAATGGCTGCAATCACAGCATTGTAAGATGGTGACAGATGTACCCTTAGGCCCCCTCCTCGATTCAGCTGTGTTCCCCAGTGTGTCTGTTCTGCCCTAATCTCCTCTGGTGTATATAATGTCTGTGCTCCCTGTTTTATGTTGCATCATCCCCTCATGGTATGTTTTCCCCTGTGTTCACTGAGTCCCATGCTTCTCTTGTAATTTCCATTTTTCTTACTTCCTTAGTTTTCTAATTCTAGTTCCAAGTACTAGTTTTCTCCTCAGCCGAGTTCTTGTATTTTTTTGAGTTTTAAAGTAATGGCAATAAACCTGCCCCATCATTTTACCCTTTTGGTCATTAGGACTGATGATTTAACTGGAATGAATTCATGTGGACCCAAGCCATACAAAGATTAGTATTATAATGACATAAAGGAAGCAAATAAATGCATAAGGATTTGAGAGTGCATCACTGTAGTTAATTCTCATTCCCGCCATTTCACACTCAGCTATGGACTGCTCTAGTGGAGGCCACCACCAGATGAAGTCAACAGAGCCACAACCACAAACATCAGATGGGATCCTGAAGCCACCAGCATGGAAGATTTCCCACCACCTTCCACTAGAAATTCTGTCTATATATATATATATATATGTTTGTTTGTTTTTTTACAGAATCAGTGACTAAGTGACAAATGAGAAACGACAGTTCTCGCAGTGTTAATTTGTCATGTAGACACCACATCATTACAGTAAGTTGACCAAGTATCTTTCTGATTTTGGGTAAGCCATTTCTGTAGTTTAAATGAGCCACCACTGAGAGCTGTGAAGAAGCAGGGATTGGTCCAATTTGATCTGTAAGGCAGGGTTAGGAGAGGTGTGTTCACATGTTGGTGCCATTCTGGCATGCGTAAACAAACATCGCTTAGCACATCCAAATGCACATTAAACTAGAAGGCATTCAAGGGAAGACTGGAGTGCGAAGGACCATATTACTGGGCGTGTCCAGTAGCTCTGACATAGATGGGACTCCTATTTGAGCTTGATGTCTCTCTTTACCTCCAATGTGCAGACAACAAGCAACATTGACATCACAGCTACAGTTCAGTGGAAGTGTAGAACAGGCTCAGTGTCTCCTTAGGAATTGCTGCCAAAGCTCTGCTGGAGGTGGAAAATGAAAATCGTAAAGCCAGGGGCCTCTCTCAGCACATCCATACTATAGATTTAGGTTTTAGAAGGAAACAAATAATAAGTTTCCAGTAATTTAGAAAAAGCAAACAAAGAAAACTCAGTCATGCCTCAGGTTAACTTTAATTTCACTCAAAATGACCAGGCCACAGGGAAACATGCTAATAGTTTGCTATAACTTAGTTATCACCATGGCTAAAGTAGAAGTGGAAGGGAGGCATTGAGGCAAGGTGTTTAGCTCTGAGTATGAGTATCACATTCACAATCTGTTTAAAAACAGGCAATAAAAAAATGTTCAAGACAAGAAAACAACTTCACATTTTACCTACATACAAGCCGTTTAACTGAAATCAAGAAATTTATGCTTCCTGTTATTTTTTTTCAAAGCAGATCAAAAAATAGAACCAAAGAGATTTTTCTCACCGCAGCAAAGCTTTAAAGACATCATTGCAGTCTAGTGTGTAGTAAAATGAAGAGGAGATTAAAGCTGAAGTCAAGAAAAAAACAAAGACAACAACAGAAAATCTAATGAACTAGATTTAAAATTTGCTTGTTGGCATTCACATTAGCTATTCTTCCTGGTGGACCATGAAAACTTTCATTATGACAAACATAAACATGATGACAGCAGGATTTATGCAGACTGACATGATTTGAAATTACTTATCTTTATATCCAGTAGTAATAATAATAATAATAATAATAATAATAATAATAATAATAATAATAATAATAATAACAATAATAACAACAACTACAACAGCAACAACAGATTAATATTGTAACCCAGACACTTTATTCAGCTTTCCCTCCTTCCTCTCATGCTGCTTCTTCCTCCCTGTTAGTGTTGGCTGGTTCAGCTGAGAGTTTGTTTTCCTGCCCCTTTTCTTAATTGGCATTAAAGATACCCACGGCCTGAGCAACATACCCACACACCCACACACACCATGGCAGAGGGGCTGGTGTGTGAAAAATTTGCTTTGGGTGTAGAAGAAAAAAAAAAAGCTTTGGAAGCAGTGCTTTGTGGGATGAAAACTGCAATGATAGCGAACATTCTCCTCTTAATTACTGCCTGTTTACTCTGCCCTCCCCCAGCTGTTAAACGCTTCTACCCATCCTCACCCCGTTTTTGGCTGTTCACCTCCTCATTTTCCTGCTTGACCCCCACAGGGATCTCTGACATGTCTAACAAGAAGAGAAAACAAAGAGGAAAAAAGGTTACAAGTTTCTTTTAAAAAAAATAAAGGAAAGGAGGGCCAGAGCTTGCTGTTTTTTAAACAAACTGCTTTAGTCTCGAATACAAGTCCAAAAACAGTGACTCATATTTATTATCAGCAGTAATCAGCTCTGCATGGATCTAACAGCAAGGGTTGGATATGAAAACAGATGACTGTCGTAGTACAAAATCCACCATCACCACTCATTCATTATTGAAAGTTAAAATGTTCAATCAAAACATAACACAGAACGTGTGTGCCTGTATGTCTGTGTCTATATGTCAGGTTGGGTGTCAGGCGCCACCTCTCTGGGGACATCTTAGGCCCTCCAAGGTTTGGAGGCCTATCTCCCCCCACCACCACTTCCCCTGCCAGTGGCGGACTCCCTCAGACATCGGTGCGTTGGTGGTTCTTTGTGTCCGGGGATGGGCGTCCAGGTACACACCGGCTCACTCCTTGGCGGCCGCTTATCGGGGCCTGGAGCCTGGGGCTCGCTCGGGCCACTTCGGAGGTGGGGTGCCCCCGGCCTCTCGGCCTGGGGCTCGGTCACTCAGGCACGGCTGGCTGCCGGCGGAGCTCACAGGCGCGTCATTGCAACTCCCCCTGGCTTCTGCTCCGCGGCTGCTGAGTGAGCCCTCATCTGGGACTCTCCTCAGCTCTTTCTGGGACAGTGGCGCGGCTGCCCCTCTGTTGGTCTTCCTTGGTCTCTTGTGTTCTGGGGGCCTCTGGATGTCTGGAGTTTTGATCTCCTCCATACCTGCTTCATGCCCTGGAGGATGGGGCTGTGGCCCCCCCACACCCTCTTGCAGATCATTACATGAAGGAACCTTTTAAAAAAAAAAAACAAGCGCGTCCATGCTCACAGGTGTACACACGGGTGATCACACCCACAAACTACACCCTTTTTGGCTCCTACCTCAAAGCACACTGTGTTCTGTTGATCTTATGTGCTGCACAATAATGTTTAATATTTAATATTTACTGTCATATTCCCATATATCATTGTGATGTTGTTTATTCTATTACTCTTGCTCTCTTCTGCTTGTTTTCTTTTTTCTTTCTCAGCAGGTGACCCAGGTGATCGATATATGCATTTTTTTTCTTTTTTTTTTCTGCTCATTCTGTTGGTTTTTGTCTTTTGCCCTTCTCCCCCGTCCCTCTTCTCAGCTGTTTCTCTTTCCCTCTTTCTTTCTCCCCTTCTTTCCCCCAGTCCAGTCTGTCCCGTACACACACACACACACACACACACACACACACACACACACACACACACGACTAGATTGGAATTAAATTGTAGAGTTAATTGCTTTTCTTTTACCTTTTTATTAAATGTTTAGGACATTGAAGGAGATGACATCCAGAGAGACCTGAAGAAGCACACCATGGGCATTTATGTCATTGTTACGCCCCGGCCTAGGCAACCGGGGTGCAACGTAGAAAAACAAAGATAAGGAAAATAAAACTACGAAGAAAAACACTAAGGCTCTCCACCAAAATCCCAAAACGAAAGTGTCTCAAAACGAAAGTAGTGACAAAACCCATTTACAGCTATTTACAACAAACTATTTATTTACAACAAAACACCAAACTATTTACAACACGGGGGAGATCGCGACCATGATCAACTGACACACAGGGCTTAAATACATGGAGGGAGCAATCAGGGAATGGACAACAGGAGGGAAACACAGCTGGGGCAAATTAGACCTGACGAGACAAGGAAACGTAAACTGAACACACTAAGATAACAACAGACCTTCAAAGTAAAACAGGAAACACATGACAGTCACGCAAAAACAAAACACTGACAACACCGAAACGTAACATTTCCCCCCACCCAAAAATCAAACATGTAACCCCAAGTGAAATGTTTGATCAAAAGCGGATGAAGGCTGGTGGAGGCTGGAGCGGTCCCATGAACCCCCAGCAAACGACGAAGGCTGGAGCGGTCCCATCAACCCCCAGCAAACGACGAAGGCTGGAGCGGTCCCTCGGACCCTCCAGCGAAGGCAGACGAAGGCTGGAGCGGTGCCTCGGACCCTCCAGCGAAGACGGATGAAGTCTGGAGCGGTCCCTCGGACCCTCCAGCGAAGGCAGACGAAGGCTGGAGCGGTGCCTCGGACCCTCCAGCGAAGGCGGATGAAGTCTGGAGCGGTCCCTCGGACCCTCCAGCGAAGGCAGACGAAGGCTGGAGCGGTGCCTCGGACCCTCCAGCGAAGGCGGACGAAGGCTGAAGCGGTGCCTCAGACCCTCCAGCGAAGACAAACGAAGGCTGAAGCGGTGCCTCGGACCCTCCAGCGAAGGCGGACGAAGGCTGAAGCGGTGCCTCGGACCCTCCAGCGAAGGCGGACGAAGGCTGAAGCGAAGGCAGACGAAGCTGATGAAGGCTGGAGCAGTCCCCCTGACCCTCCAGCAGACGACGAAGGCTGAAGCGGTGCCTCGGACCCTCCAGCGAAGACAAACGAAGGCTGAAGCGGTGCCTCGGACCCTCCAGCGAAGGCGGACGAAGGCTGAAGCGGTGCCTCGGACCCTCCAGCGAAGGCGGACGAAGGCTGAAGCGAAGGCAGACGAAGCTGATGAAGGCTGGAGCAGTCCCCCTGACCCTCCAGCAGACGACGAAGGCTGGAGCGGTCCCTCGGACCCTCCAGCGAAGGCAGACGAAGGCTGGAGCGGTGCCTCGGACCCTCCAGCGAAGACGGATGAAGTCTGGAGCGGTCCCTCGGACCCTCCAGCGAAGGCAGACGAAGGCTGGAGCGGTCCCACGGACCCTCCAGCGAAGGCAGACGAAGGCTGGAGCGGTGCCTCGGACCCTCCAGCGAAGGCGGACGAAGGCTGAAGCGGTGCCTCGGACCCTCCAGCGAAGACAAACGAAGGCTGAAGCGGTGCCTCGGACCCTCCAGCGAAGGCGGACGAAGGCTGAAGCGGTGCCTCGGACCCTCCAGCGAAGGCGGACGAAGGCTGAAGCGAAGGCAGACGAAGCTGATGAAGGCTGGAGCAGTCCCCCTGACCCTCCAGCAGACGACGAAGGCTGGAGCGGTCCCTCGGACCCTCCAGCGAAGGCGGATGAAGGCCGGAGCGGTCCCACGGACCCTCCAGCGACGACAAAGGCTGGGGCGGTCCCACGGACCCTCCCCCCAGCGAAGGCGGATGAAGGCAGATGAAGCTGATGGAGGCTGGAGCGGTCCCACGGACCCTCCAGCAGACGACAAAGGCTGGGGCGGTCCCCGGACCCCCCAGCAAAGGCAATCCCGGACGAGCCCCCATATGTTACACCCCGGCCTAGGCAACCGGAGTGCAACACGAAAAAAGTAAAAATAAAGGAAAAAAAAAACAGACACACAAAAAAACCCCACTAAAGGGAGGATGGACAAAATGGACATTATGATGACATTGGAATATTTGTTGAAGGGGAGATAGTCATGGACAACATAAAAAAGGTCAATCAAATGGACCAATATGGCAGGGCCATGATGATCCACTTGGTAAAATAAATCCGCTTGGCATCTTTCTTGGCCTTAAGACAACAATTCTGATGGCTAAAGATCCAAACGGGACACAAAATAAAAAAAAAACAAAAACAAAAAAAAAAACAATGACTTAAATGACTTACCAAGTACTCCCGAATAAGGCTTCCGTCCTCTTCACCAAGGTAGAGGCAAAGTGCCCTGAGAACTGCTTCCCTTTTCACGTTAACATCACTTTCAGCCTGTTTAAAGAGAGTTGCTGATTAAACCAATTTGGAAAAAAAAAAAAACAATGTCTGACATTCGCAATGAGTAAATTTTATCATAATGTCAGTTCAAACATAGTAAATAAAATTTATATATGAAATTTCAAAATTCAGATTGCTTGGTTGGTCACCTAAAATGGCTTATTTGACTCACCAGTGACCTGCCACTTAAGACAAAAGAAATCCAAATAGAATTTGCAATATTCGGATTTACCTCTGCAAGTGGTGGGCAACTTTCTGCCCAGAAACATCACCCTTCTTCTGGAAAACTGTCATCAGGGCGACCATGGCTCAGGGGGTTGGGAAGCGTATCTGTAACCGGAAGGTCGCCGGTTCGATCCCCGGGCTCTCTGTCCTGGTCGTTGTGTCCTTGGGCAAGACACTTTACCCTACTGGTGTTGGCCAGAGGGGCCGATGGCGCGATATGGCAGCCTCGCTTCTGTCAGTCTGCCCCAGGGCAGCTGTGGCTACAACCGTAGCTTGCCTCCACCAGTGTGTGAATGAATAGTGGCATTGTAAAGCGCTTTGGGTGCCTTGAAAAGCGCTATATAAATCCAATCCATTATTATTATCAGCTGAGGTGTAATTCTGTCTAACTGTGCAGCAAAGGTTGTCTCCAGTTGAAGTGTTGTAATACACTGGAATTCAGCATTTACCTGTATCACACACACACCACACACACACACAGAAAAAAAGACCACTGGTGCTTAATCATTGGTATGATTATTTGGTTATTTCTTCATTAAATGCTACAATGCAATTGCCATCACTTCATAAAGCATGATTAGCATGTGGGTTAGTATACAGTGCATGAAGGATGTTACTACTGTTAATCAAAGAAGAAATGAATGGCATCAGTCCATTTAACGGGTTTAAAGGGTTTTAAAAAGCAGATATTTGTCTGTTTCAGGTGGTTGGCAACGCATTTTCCTGTGCTCTTTGTCCGCTGGTGGGAGTGTCTCACCTGTGAGGTCAGCGGGGCAGAACTCTGCCGTCAGCAACAGAGAGCAGAACAGAGAGGTGGAACTATAAACATGCTTGCCATGTAAGCCCCAAACATCTCTGAAATTGCTCTGCAAAACTGGATAAAACTATGACTGTCACTACTCTAAGCTGCTGATGGTCACACAGTGTACATTTACTATAGTATCTAGTAGAGCTGGGCGATAGAACGATAACGATATGTATTGCGAAATAACTTTTTCTCGATAGAAAAATTAAACTATTGCGATAGACCTCACCGCTCTTGTCCTCTTAAAAAAAAAGAACAGCCAATCCAAATTAAGTAGCGCAGAGCCAAACAAATCACAGCCGCAGCGTCACGTCACTTGACTTGTTACGTACAGCACAAGTGCCAAGCCGCACATGTGTATTTGTTTGGGAAGCAGCCAGGAAATGACTGTGCCGACTAGAGAAAAATCAACCGAGAGCGTGACCGAAGGTTACCGAAGAGAAATGATGGTAAATGGTAAATGGCCTGTATTTGTATAGCGCTTTTTTTCTAGTCCCTAAGGACCCCAAAGCGCTTTACACAACCTGTCATCCACCCATTCACACACACATTCACACACTGGTGATGGCAAGCTACAATGTAGCCACAGCCACCCTGGTGCACACTGACAGAGATGATGGTTCCAACGCCGGAGAGATTGTCGAAAGGAAGAGCCAGAGAAGTTCTGTAGTGTGAAGGTATTTCGGCTATTTCAAGTCTGACAAAAAACAGAGTAGCGCGTGTTGTGTGCCCACCTTATTACTAAATTAGGCAGAGCACTCTGAATTGAATCAGGACATAAAGCACGGTCTTTATGTTGCTTTATTGAACACTGTCCATCTTACAACTAGCCACTTAACGGGGCTTCCTTCGGACAACCACATCCGGTTCAAAGGTCATCACATTAAGACATAGCCATATCAATACATGACATCCCCCTTTTCTTTAGATTCAAACTTTAGTTGTAATAACTTTGATGTCTTTTTTTTTTCCAACATTGAACATTCTTTCTTGTCTTACTTTCTAACAATTATATTATCTAACTGTCTCACCACACATGTACCTTTCTTTTTTTCAATATATATATATATATATATATCGACATACACATATGAACTTGAAACTTGCCAAATGTAAGTTACCTCTTCACCTTAACATATTATAGTTCATTTCACCACAAAATCACGAAACCTCTCGCGTATCTTTTTAGCCCTCTGTGATCTACTTGGTCTCTCTGGCCCCTGGGAGCCCTCTTGTGGTGTTGGAGTGAAGGTGTCAGTCTTTGTGGGTGTTTCACCTTCCTCCCTTTCAGGTATTGTGTCATAGTGTCCTTCTCTGGTCTCATTTGTCACGTACTTCTTCACATGTGTGGTAATCCGGTGATAGCGAGCTCCTGTTGGTGATTCAATAATGACTTGGTTTCCAGTTCTGCTTACAACTTTGTGTGGTGTTGCGTTGAATGGTGTTGTAAACTTGTCCACTTTGTCTTGTTGAACCAGCACTGTGTCTCCTGAGTCAACTTTTGAATACTCAGCTCCCCTTCGTTCATCAGCATAAATCTTTGATTTTCCTTTCCGTTCAGCGTCTCTGTCACGCACGTCCAACTCCATTGTTTTTGCCTCACTGATGTTCGGTAACTTTCCTCTCATTTTGCGGTTGAACAGGAGTTCTGCTGGACTTTTGCCCATGGTTGGATGTTCAATGCTGCAATACACTGTTACATATTTTCTTAGCTCTCGCTTCCAGTCAAGTCCTTCGGCTTGTGCGATCCTGATTCTTTTCATCAATGATGCATTTTGACGCTCCACTTCCCCATTTGCTTGAGCCCATTTTGGTGTAGTTTTTATATGTTTGATTCCATTAGTTTCACAATATTCTCTGAACAGCTCAGATTTGAACTGTGGGCCGTTATCAGATTTGATGGTAACTGGTAGCCCATGTCTGCTAAATATACAGTCAATAGAGTCAACGACTTTTACAGCAGTTGTAGATGACATTACATCATACTCATAGTACCGACTGTAGTAATCTATCAGTACAAGTATTGAGCGGTTCGAAGGTAGCGGTCCCAGTAAGTCTACCGCCACATCTTGCCATGGTCCATCCGGTAAAAGTGTGTTTCTCAGTGGTTCAGGTGGATCTGGTCTGGCTACTATTTGACATCTGTGACAAGCTTTACAAAACTTTTCTGCAGCTTTGTCCATCCCTGGCCACCAAACTTTTGTTCTGAGATGCTGTTTGGTTCCAACAATTCCTAAATGTCCTTCATGAGCTAGTGACAGTGCTTGAGCTCTGAGGTTTTCTGGCAATACAATGCGAGTTCCCCGCAAAACTATGTAGCCGATGACACACAGTTCATTTGCAATGGGTGCATATGTTTTGCATTTTTCAAAGTGTCCATTTTCAATAGCTCTTCGCACTTCTGTTAATTCTGAGTCTGTAGCAGAGGCTTCTTCAACCTCTCTTGTTGTGAGTGCTTTTGGAGTAGCATTAACTGCAACAAATCTCACATATTCTTCACATTCATGCTTATGTATCTCTTTTGACGTGGTGTCAGCCAGCAGTCTTGACAGTGAATCCGCAATGTTTTGCTTTCCCGCAATGTGCACTACTTTAAAGTCATATGGTTGCAGTCTGAGAACCCATCTTTCTATGCGTGCACAAGGTTTAGATTTCTGGCTGTATATGACCTCTAATGGCTTGTGGTCTGTGATGAGGTCAAACTTCCTGCCATACACATATGGATGTAGTCTCTCACATGCCCATACTAGTGCTAGGGCTTCTCTTTCTGTTTGAGAATATCTTCGCTCACGGTCTGTTAAACTCCGACTTACGTAGCACACTGGTACCTCTTCTCCGTTCTGTATTTGTATTAGCACTGCGCCCAAGCCTACAGGGCTTGCATCTGCTATGACTCTGGTTGGGGCTTCTTTGTCAAAATAGGCTAGGGTACCTGCTCTGGCTAACTCAGTCTTTAGTCTTTCAAATGCTTGCTTTTGTTCTGGCCCGAATGTAAACATAGTTTCCTTTCGAGTTAAACATCTTAGTGGTTCAGAGAGTGTAGCAAACTGTGGTTTGAACCTGCTACTGAAGCCTACCAGTCCAAGAAAGCTTCTCACCTCAGTAGCATTCTTCGGTTCTCGGGCTTCCACCACAGCTCTCACTCTTTCTTCAGTTGGGCCGAAGCCTTTCTGTGTCAGCAGTATTCCCATGAATACGAGTCTGTCCATGTTGAACTGACACTTCTCTGAGTTTAGTGTCAGGCCACAGTCAGAGAGTCTCTTTATCACAGCATGCAGGCGCTTATGTGTTTCCTGGTCTGGCGCGTGTATGATTACGTCATCTGAAATGTTCTCAACTCCTTCAATGCCAGCTAGTGCATTGGCAATCTCATGCTGATATTGCTCACTAGCTGATGAGACTCCAAATATTAGCCTTTTGTACCGGTATACTCCGTTGTGCACTGCAAATGTAGTTATCTCTCTTGACTCCGGGGTAAGCTCTAGCTGATGGTATCCCCACTTGAGATCGAGTTTGGTGAAGATTGCAGAGCCGTTTAGTCCTTGCAAGATTTCATCCACAGTGGGTATGGGGTATCTTTCCCTGATTATTGCCTCATTTGCTTTTCTCATGTCTAAGCACATTCTGATATCTTTGTCACATTTCTTTGGGAGTACCACTACAGGATTTACCCAAGGTGTAGGTCCTTCTACACGTTCTATAATGTCCATATCGATTAGTTCATTGATCTTTTTCTCCACTGCATCCCTCAAATGATAAGGTATGCGCCTCAGTGGCTGTGCTACCGGTTTCACATTTGGATCAATGTACAGGC
>NC_140557.1:210500-453000 GCF_057381845.1 Rhamphochromis longiceps | reverse complement strand
CCACCTGAAAATATGTCAACAAACACAACATACTGTACTGTAAATATACATACTATATGTACACATATACAAACTAAAACTAATGTAGTAAGACCTCATTAAAGCTATAATTTTAACACAAACATTTACACAAAATGCTAATGGAGCCATTACAGCTTTTATTGTTATTTATCAAGTTCCAAAAAATATTGATCACAGCTGATCTGAAAAGAATTTCATGCCTCAGGCCCTTGAACTGCAACCATGGTTCAGATGTGGAGAAGAAATAACAGGGGCATGGGATGGGTCACAAAAGAAAACTTATACTTTTAAAAACAAAACTGTTTTATAAGTTAACAGTTCACATACCACATACAAGCTCAGCAATACCACATACACCACATCAGTATAGGAGGGAGCAGGTAAAGGCAGGATCTGAGATTTATAAAGAAAAAAAAAATTAATTCCTTAATTTCAAGAAGCAAATTATTGTTTGAATTACAACTAAATAAAATACTACTCAGAAGAAAAGCAAGAGATTGACACTGCCATGTGCTAACTTTCTATAGAAGCAATTATCACCAGGTCTGTCGACCTCCATTGTCTGTCCACTCATATGTCTTGAATAATTTTATTAAAAAAAGTAAGTGTGTACTTTCACAAACTGTAATTTATAACTACATTGATATGTATAACTCCGCTAGGAAACATGCTGTATTTACAGACCATTTTTACATAATACAGATTACTGATAGAGCAGAACAATGGTGTCACAGTGGCTTTCGCCCTTGACTTTTTGGATTTTAAATGTCACTTTATGCTATCCTTGCTATCCTATTCGATATTTCCGACTCTCGGATTACAGAAAAGGAATCCCAAGAAAGCAAATGGAAAAATAACCCCTTGAAAGAATAACCCCATGAACCCCTGTAGCTAATCCCTTAATAAAACAAAAAACAATAAAAATGTTTCTTACACAGTCCACAAAATAAGCATGTCCAGGACCCAGTAAAACTAATGTAAAACAAGCACACGCAAACGATATAACATGTCTTGTAAGACAAACGCAAAATATAACCATGCTGGACATATAGATACTACACAACATAGTCAAAGAAAAAAGTGGTCTTACCTCTCAAAGAAACAGCAGCTTGGCGCCAAAACAGCCTTTTTCAGTTAAATTTGAAGTCTTGTGCATGAGCAGGCACAAGCCGTGAAACCTTCTTGTTCTGCGCGGTTTCATTACAACTGTTTTTGCATTACTGCCACCTTGTGGATATACAAGGTATATCGATCCTAATTGACTTAACTTAAATGTTATGCGATCAAGTAACACATTAGTATTATGTACGTTGAATAATAGACACAATTACGTAGACTTGATTAGAAAAACATATGTTAACTTAACAAAAACATATATTTTAAGTAAAATGAAAATAAATAATTAATATACACTGAACAATCCACCTCATTCATTTTTTTGAGTGTAGATGGCATTACCTTGGCCTCCAGTAACACGGTGAGGAATCTTGAAGTCATTAGGACATGTCCGTCAATGTGCATATAAAACAAATATGTGGAACTGCTTTCTTCCATTTACACAATAGTTCTAAAATATCTCTCAACCGGTTTTGGCAGATGCATACCTCTTCTTCAGCCTGGTTCTGCTAGAGGTTTTGCACTATTAAGAGGGAGTTTCTCCTTCCCATAGCCACAAAAGTGCTTGCTCATGAAGGGCTGTTTGATTGTTAGGGTTTCTCTGTAATATTAAGCACCTTGAGGCAGCTGTTGGTGATTATTTGGTACTATATTAATAAAACTGAACTGAAAAATTCAAACAGTGGATAAAGTTGAATCGAGTTGAAAAGAGGGTTTTCAGGAAATGCTATTGAATGTTCAGTGTCTATGCCATATGTAAGAACAAGACTGACACTGTGGTCAAAGTGGTGCGTTAAGTCTAGTTAAGTGTCTATTTACAGTGAACATTGACATATATACACAGTACTGACAGGGGGAAAAGACTAGGCTCCAGGGAGAACGGAGTCCAGAAATCCATAACATTTCAAACACTCCACACTCACTCAGATCAGGCAGGCTCACCAAACACTCCAGGGAAGATCTGTACAGGGAGATAAACAGGAGACAATTTAATCATTGTTCTTCTCCCTGCAACCTAAGCAGCCAGGGCTTTACCAACTGAGTAGTTCAACCTTCCAGGGAAGAATGCCAGTCTGCCACTACCTCAAGTAGCGGCCACAATTGGGATCATTATAGGCAGGTGCATTGATTACCAATGGTGTGTAGCTGTGGAACCAGAAACCCTGAAAGGGTCCCGCCCATAAATTAATATAATCATTCTGCTGTAACCAGGTTTCTATAATGCAGAGTAAATCAGTTTGTTGATCAATTATTTTTTCACATACTAACAGGGATGTAGAAGAGAGAGACCTAATGTTTAATAATCCACATTTCACTGTTTTACTCTTTGATGTAGTTGTGGATACTATATTGTTTTTTCTTCGTGATTTTTCATATGCTTAAATAATTTTTTGCTGGTTTTTAGTTTGTTTTTGTTGGTCTGGGAGAAGACACAATCTCTATAGATCGTTACATTTTTGGGGGGTGTTAATAGATTTGACCAGATTTCTAGAAATGAGAGCTGCTGCATTCAAACTCACCTAAAAGATCAGGATTTTCCAAGTTTCCCAATTATCTGTAAAGCCCACATCCTTTTTGGACACTACTCATACAGCGAGCAATTTAAGGAGAACATGTGGCTAATCATGTCACTCCTGGTCCGATTGGGGATGGGACACGAGAAAACTTTTAATCTGTCAACATATCAGCAGGTTAAAAGTGTGGCAACACTAAATATTTGTGCTTAAGAATAAGTACAACCTTAGGCCCATGAATATTTATTCACAGCTCTCATGTCTTAGTTCAGTTTTAGCTGATTAAAACACCAACAGTTGTGACAAAGCATATTGTTTCTGTTGCCTTGCTCAAGACTTGTGCTGGGAAGTTATGAATGGTGGAGAGTTTCCTCATTAGTGTGGGTTTAAAAAATGCTTTAAATAAACAGCTAAAATCAGATGTTATCTAAAATGCTATTTTTATTATTTTGTGTATATATAAAATAGAGTTTCTACTTTTCTTGTTTTCTAAAGCTCTCCAAGTTCATCGAAAGTCTAAATAAAAATGCTTTGTTTGTGTTTCTGTTCAGTTTTAGATGGTGAGTAGGTTTGTTCATGGGGCAGAAATATTTCATTTAACCTGTTGTGTGGGCAATACTGTGTTAAAGCCATATTTCGCATCAAACTTGGCAGATATATTGCATGTCTTAAACAATATGAACTATGTGTTAAGAAATAAATTGCTTACACTAGTAGAATTCTTATAGGAACACTTCAATCCAGACCCCCATGATCATCCACATCATTATTTCTTACACATTTTCCCCAGTGTAAGCAGACATGGGTACTGATTCTAATAAAACACTCTGTGTGTGATGGAGGTGATAAGGTTTCCGAAAGAGACTCAGGCGCAGGCCAGGGTTTTCCTTTAAGCGAAGGACAGTGCGTTTATTTACAGTGAACACATACACCAAGTGGCTATATACAACGTGCAGGGGAAACGGGTCCGGGTCGCCAGGGTCCGTGGGAAACAGGGTTGGGAGAAGGGTGTTCCACACTTTCTGTACAAAAACGTTCCGCCTCAATCACTCCTCTCCGCATCGGGTTCCAAAAATGATCTACACACAAAACGTCGGGTTAGCAGGATAATTATAAGAAATTCTCAAGGTACAGGTTAGCAGAAACACAAGTCTAACTGACACTGATAGCTCAACGATCCAGCGAAGACTAGTGCAGACTCGCCATCTAAGTAGTGCAGTAATCAGCTGGGATCAGCGGCCGGTGTGGTGATGAGCAGGTGTGTGGGCCAGCAGCGGGAGCCCGCAGTGAGCATCGCCATGGCGAGAGAGAGAGAGAGTGAGAGAGAGAGGGCGAGAGAGCAAACAAACCACAAACATATTGCCCCATAGAGGATTGACCAGCGGGGCACAGGGACCATGACAGTACCCCCCCCTCAACGGGAGCCCCCCGGCGACCCACCAGGCTTACCAGGATGAGACAGATGGAAGGCCCGCAGCATACGCTTGTCCAGGACAGCGGCCCGCGGAACCCAGGACCGCTCCTCAATGTCATAGCCCTCCCAGTCCACAAGGTACTGGAAGCCACGCCCGCGGCGGCGAGAGTCCATAATCCGCGTGATGGAATAGGCGGGCAAGCCGTCCACAAGCCGGGCGGGCGGAGGGGGCCTGGAAGGAGGGCACAGAGGGCTATTCCGGACAGGTTTGATTTGGGAGACGTGGAACACATTGTGAATCCTCATGTTGCGCGGCAGCCGGAGTTTCACAGAGACGGGGTTGATCAGCGCCGAAACCTCAAACGGACCAATGAAGTTTGGGTTGAGCTTCTTGGACTCAGTCCTGAGAGGAACAAAGCGTGTGGACAGCCATACCTTTTGTCCCACGCTGTATGCTGGAGCTGGTGTGCGGCGGCGATCTGCGGTCTGTTTGGTTCGGTCCTTTGTGCGCAGCAACGCCGTCCGTGCGGCCCGCCAAGCTCGTCGGCACCTACGTAGATGGGCCTGGACAGATGGTACAGAATGCTCACCCTCGACAGAGGGGAAGAGAGGTGGCTGGAAATCCAGTGAGACCTCGAAGGGAGACAGACCAGTGGCGGAGGAAGTCAGACTGTTATGGGCGTACTCAATCCAGGGTAGTTCGTCACTCCAGATGGACTGGTTGGAGGACGCTATGCACCGCAACATTGCCTCGAGCTCTTGGTTAGCTCGCTCACACTGACCGTTGCTTTGGGGATGGTAACTGGAGGTCAGACTGACCTTTGCTCCTAATGAGGAGCAGAATTCCTTCCAGACGCCAGACGTGAACTGGGGGCCTCTGTCAGACACAATGTCTTCTGGGATCCCATGCAAACGAAACACATGACGGGTAAGCAGTCGTGCGGTCTCCATGGCCGTGGGAAGCTTGGGTAGAGCTATGAAGTGGGCAGCTTTAGAAAAACGGTCTACGATGGTAAGTATGACAGTGTTGCCTGCTGATGGCGGCAGTCCGGTCACAAAGTCCAAAGCTATATGGGACCACGGCCTGGACGGAGTCGGCAGGGGATTGAGCTGTCCAGCAGGCGGCTGATGAGACGGTTTATTCCGGGCACAGGTCGCGCAGGCAGAGACGTACTCCCGAGCGTCCTTAGTCAGAGAAGGCCACCAGAAGTAGCGCTGGAGGAAGTTGATAGTGCGGTGGACCCCTGGGTGGCACGTAAAGCGGGCAGTGTGGGACCATTGAAGTACTTGAGAACGTACTGATTGAGGGACGTAGAGCCGTTGGGCTGGCCCACCTCCCGGATCCGGTTCCGACACCTGAGCCTCCCGAATGGCTGCTTCGATCCCCCAGGAGATGGTGCCCACGACACAGGTGGCGGGGAGAACGGGAGCGGGCTCAGTGGGGTCCTCCGAGACTGAGAACTGACGGGACAGGGCGTCGGGTTTGACATTCCGGGAACCTGGTCTGTAAGAGATGGAGAAGTGGAAACGGGTGAAAAACAGGGCCCACCTGGCCTGTTGGGCGTTGAGCCTCTTAGCTGATTGCAGGTATGCCAGGTTCTTGTGGTCTGTCCAGACGAGGAAAGGCTGAGCCGTGCCCTCCAACCAGTGCCGCCACTCCTCCAGGGCTAGTTTTATCGCCAGCAGTTCCCGATCCCCGACATCATAGTTTCTCTCTGCAGGGGACAGACGGCGGGAGAAGAAGGCACAAGGGTGGAGCTTACTGTCCTTTCGTTGCGACAGAACCGCTCCAACCCCTGAGTCGGACGCGTCGACCTCGACCACAAATGGCTGCGTGAGGTCGGGTTGGATCAGGATGGGGGCTGAGGCGAATCGTTTCTTCAGTTCTTGGAAAGCTACCTGAGCTTCTTTGTTCAACTGAAAAGGAAGCTTGGGAGAGGTTAGCTGGGTCAGCGGCAAGGCAACTCGGCTGAAGTCCCGAATGAACCGCCGGTAAAAGTTGGCAAACCCAAGGAAACGTTGCAGTTGGTGCCTATTAGGAGGTTCCGGCCACTCAACAACGGCTTTTACCTTCACAGGGTCCGGGCGGAGATTTCCTTGGTCGATTATGTACCCCAGGAATGCGACGGTGGAGACGTGGAACTCCTTTGACGAACAATCGGTTTTCGAGGAGTCGTTGCAGGACCTGTCTGACATGGGTCTCGTGCTCGGATTGGTTTCTGGAAAAGATCAGGATGTCATCTAGATAGACAAAAACAAAACGGTTAAAGAAGTCGGTTAATGAAGTCTCTGAGCACGTCATTCACCAGGGCTTGGAACACCGCAGGGGCGTTAGTGAGACCAAAGGGCATGACAAGGTACTCGAAGTGGCCGAGGTGGGTGTTGAAGGCGGTCTTCCACTCATCGCCCTCACGGATGCGAACCAGATGGTATGCGTTTCGCAAATCCAGTTTGGTGAAAACAGTAGCCCCCTGGAGGAGCTCGAAGGCCGAACTGAGGAGCGGCAGAGGATATTTATTTTTTACTGTGATGTTGTTTAATCCGCGATAGTCAATGCATGGCCGGTGGGTTTTATCCTTCTTTTCGACAAAGAAGAAGCCTGCCGCGACTGGAGAGGTGGAGGCCCGAATGAGGCCGGCAGCCAGGGATTCCGTGATGTACTTGTCCATAGCGTCTCGTTCTGGAAGTGAGATGCTATATAGCCGACTGGTGGGTAAAGGAGCTCCCGGGAGCAGTTCGATAGCACAGTCATAGGGCCTATGCGGAGGAAGTGACTGGGCGCGGGCCTTTTGAAACACCTCAGCTAGGTCGTGATAAACAGAGGGCACATTAGTTAAATCAGCTGATTTCAATTCCCCAGGAGAGGGCGTTTCAGTGCTTGGAGGCGAGGCAGCTTTAAGGCAGGTCATGTGGCAGTCCTCCCCCCACCCAGTGACACGCCCCTTTAGCCAATCTATGTGAGGGTTGTGCTGCTGTAGCCAAGGATGGCCGAGAACTAGTGGAGTGCGAGTTGCTTTAAACACCAAAAAACAGATTTCTTCAGAATGATTGCCAGAGAGGGTGAGCTCGACAGGCTCCGTCACCAGAGTGATGTCTGGAAGGCGTTGACCTGACAACGCCGTAACACGTAAGGCATGAGGCAGGGGCTCCAATAGTAACCCAAGTTGCCGGGCTAACTGACAGTCAATAAAGTTTTGTTCCGCCCCAGAGTCGATCAACACCGATAGGGAGCGGCTCTTAGAGTGAATGGAAAGCGTGGCCGGTAGTGTTAAACGGGGAGGAGCTTCTTCCTGGCTCAGCTCGCCCACCAGTACTCCTACCATCACTGGCGGGCGCGCCCTTTTGCCCGCGAAGGGCAGGTAGCCACAACATGTCCCCTGTGACCACAATAGAGGCACTCACCGGCCGTAATCCTGCGCTGACGCTCCGCCGCGGTGAGATGGGAGCCGCCCAGCTGCATGGGTTCCTCTCCATCCCCGCTCTCGTGAGTCCGGGAGGGGCCGGCATCCGCCATGGCGCCGGTGCCAGAGACTCCCGCAGCCTCATGGAAGTTGTAGTTCCGCTGCGACCGGCGAGCCCGTAGCCGCTCATCCACCTTAATGCACAGGGACATTAGCTCATTAAAGGAGGCAGGGAGATCACGCATGATTAGCTCGTCCCTTAATTCTTCTCTGATATTGTTCAGCAACGTGCTCCGTAGCGCCTCCTGATTCCACCCTGCCTCTTCTGCCAGAATCCAGAAGTCGATAGCGTATTCAGACATGCTTCTCCTACCTTGTTTGAAGTTGAGGAGACGGAGAGCAGCGGCCTCTGCCCCGGTGCCTGGGTTAAACACACTCTTAAATTTGGAGAGAAAGTCAGCATAGGTGATGACAGGATCAGAGTTTAACACAACCTTGGCCCACTTTAGTGCACGGCCCCTCAGAAGTTGAACTAAATAAGTGATCTTCGCCCCATCGTTGCTATGAAAACGCTGCAGCTCGCGAAACGTCAGAGACACCTGAGCCAAAAATCCGGCACATTTGTCAGACTCACCCGAGAATGGTTCCGGTGTGGGTAAAGGTCCGTCAGTCGGCGTACCGACCCGCGGTGAGCTACCTGACGCTACGGCGGGTGGTGCCGCCTGGGGAGCCGGGCTGGGTGGCTGGGGATTCCCTGGTTGCGCATTTCCCTCCAGCGGTATTAACTGCGCCACCGCAAGGGTCAATGCGGCGACATCCTGCCGTAGCTGCCCGAGCATTTGTTCATGGCGGGCCAGCGCGGCTTCCTGGGCAGCCAGAGCCCGGCCCACGGGGTCCTGTCCTGCTGAGTCCATAATGGGTGGATCTTTCTGATAAGGTTTCCGAAAGAGACTCAGGCGCAGGCCAGGGTTTTCCTTTAAGCGAAGGACAGTGCGTTTATTTACAGTGAACACATACACCAAGTGGCTATATACAACGTGCAGGGGAAACGGGTCCGGGTCGCCAGGGTCCGTGGGAAACAGGGTTGGGAGAAGGGTGTTCCACACTTTCTGTACAAAAACGTTCCCCCTCAATCACTCCTCTCCGCATCGGGTTCCAAAAATGATCTACACACAAAACGTCGGGTTAGCAGGATAATTATAAGAAATTCTCAAGGTACAGGTTAGCAGATCAACCAACAACGTGCTGAAGAGGTGGAGAATTTTACATATCTTGGCAGCATCATCTCGAATGACGGGGTCTCTGATCGGGATGTCGACGCCAGAGTAGGGAAGGCAGTTGGTGTCCTGCGACGTCTCCAACCTATTTGGAACTCGACTTCCCTGAATGTAAGGGTCAAGATCAGACTACTGAACTCTATCGTCTTCCCTACTGCACTTTACGCTAGTGAAACCTGGCGCTCAACAAGTGCAACTATTCAACACCTGAACGTGCTTCAACAACGTGGCTTGCGGCGAATCCTGAGAATTTCCTACCGGGACCGAATAACAAATGAGGAGGTCCTACGAAGAGCAGGCACCCGCCCATTAGCCGATGTTGTTGCAGAAAGACGCTTTCGCTTTGCGGGACATATTTTACGCCTACCCCCTCATCGCCCAGCTAAGATTGCCATGACATGGCGTCCACGAACTGGCAAGCGAAAGCAAGGCCGACCAAAGACCACATGGCGTCGAACATTTATGGACGACCTGAGAACTGTCGACATTGCCTGGGACGAAGCTGAAGCAGTCGCTGCTGACCGACATCGATGGAGATCACTAGCTGCCCGATGCGCCGCTCGGCGTAGGAGGAACTAACAGGTTAGCAGAAACACAAGTCTAACTGACACTGATAGCTCAACGATCCAGCGAAGACTAGTGCAGACTCGCCATCTAAGTAGTGCAGTAATCAGCTGGGATCAGCGGCCGGTGTGGTGATGAGCAGGTGTGTGGGCCAGCAGCGGGAGCCCGCAGTGAGCATCGCCGTGGCGAGAGAGAGAGAGTGTGAGAGAGAGAGGGCGAGAGAGCAAACAAACCACAAACATATTGCCCCATAGAGGATTGACCAGCGGGGCACAGGTACCATGACAGGAGGGTTTGTGGGAGGATACCATGACAGTGACAGCACTGTACACCATCCATCTTCTCCATTTACACTCCAGAATGTCAGTGTTTTCAGCCAATCCTCTTTGCAAAAAGCCTCTGCTGTAGTTTAAAAAGTGTTCATTTAACAACATGTTTTCCATTGGTTTTTATGTCAGTATACGTACCTCCTCCCATAAACTGAAGCACTGAGGTACATCAGTCGTACCGCAGTGGTCATGGGTAAATTAAACATGGAAAGTTGCAATCATTCATGCTGCTCTGCAGGTTCTCTCCTTCTGTTTGCCTCCCAAAACCCTATCCACGTAGACATTGAGGGCTAGCAGGAGGGACCATGCGCTTACCTGCTGCTCTCTGGCAGGTAGCTCCATGCCCTCCTGGGTTTTAAATGCACCTTAGAACACACATGCATCAACACTACAATGA
Organism: Rhamphochromis longiceps; assembly: GCF_057381845.1. Lineage (NCBI taxonomy): Eukaryota > Metazoa > Chordata > Actinopteri > Cichliformes > Cichlidae > Rhamphochromis > Rhamphochromis longiceps. Next base: position 442,967 of record NC_140557.1, on the reverse strand, counting down.
GCGGGTGGAGGGAGGTTTGGAGTCTTCTCTCACCCCCATTCTCTGCGACCTGATGGAGCGGGGGGGCTAGGAGGAGTTGGCCGTCCGACTGCGGTCTGGAGTGTGGGGCCTCCCTGCTGCTGCGGAGTCGGGGCGGTCTGCCTCCCCCCACCGCAGGGAAAAGGGTAACACCACCTGGTTCTGGGTGCAGTTCCCCCCTCCAGGGGCAAGGGTACCTAGACCCGGTTTGTAGAGTACGCTTGGGGAGTGTGATCGTTTGTACAGCGTCTCTTTATGTCTGTCTCCATGTTGGTTGAGTGTGGAGTAAGTACATATGAGAGCATGAGGGTGGGAATGGATGTTTGTGTCTGTGTGTGCCTGTATGTCTGTGTCTATATGTCAGGTTGGGTGTCAGGTGCCACCTCTCTGGGGACATCTCAGGCCCTCCAAGGTTTGGAGGCCTATCTCCCCTCACCACCACTTCACCTGCCAGTGGCGGACTCCCTCAGACATCGGTGCGTTGGTGGTTCTTTGTGTCTGGGGATGGGCGTCCAGGTACACACCGGCTCACTCCTTGGTGGCCGCTTATCGGGGCCTGGAGCCTGGGGCTCGCTCGGGCCACTTCGGAGGTGGGGTGCCCCCGGCCTCTCGGCCTGGGGCTCGGTCACTCAGGCACAGTTGGCTGCCGGCGGAGCTCACGGGCGCGTCACTGCACCCCCCCCCCCCCCCCGGCTTCTGCTCCACGGCTGCTGAGTGAGCCCTCATCTGGGACTCTCCTCAGCTCTTTCTGGGACAGTGGCGCAGCTGCCCCTCTGTTGGTCTTCCTTGGTCTCTTGTGTTCTGGGGGCCTCTGGATGTCTGGAGTTTTGATCTCCTCCATACCTGCTTCATGCCCTGGAGGACGGGGCTGTGGCCCCCCCACACCCTCTAGCAGATTATTACATGAAGGAACCTTTTAAAAAAAAAAAACAAGCGCGTCCATGGTCACAGGTGTACACACGGGTGATCACACCCACAAACTACACCCTTTTTGGCTCCTACCTCAAAGCACACTGTGTTCTGTTGATCTTATGTGCTGCACAATAATGTTTAATATTTAATATTTACTGTCATGTTCCCATATATCATTGTGATGTTGTTTATTCTATTACTCTTGCTCTCTTCTGCTTGTTTTCTTTTTTCTTTCTCAGCAGGTGATCCAGGTGATTGATATATGCATTTTTTCCCCTGCTCATTCTGTTGGTTTTTGTCTTTTGCCCTTCTCCCCCGTCCCTCTTCTCAGCTGGTTCTCTTTCCCTCTTTCTTTCTCCCCTTCTTTCCCCCAGTCAAGTCTGTCCCGTATTCAGTAAGTGAAAATAAAATAAACAATAAAAGGTGAATCAAATGGACCATTACGGCAAGGCTGGGATGGTCAATTTGGTAAAGTAAATCCGTTGGGCACCTTTGTTTGCCTTTAGACAACAATTCTGATGGCAAAAGAGCCAAACGGGACAGGCAAAAAAAAAAAAAAAAAAAAAAAAAAAAAAAGGAAAGTTGCAATCATTCATGCTGCTCTGCAGGTTCTCTCCTTCTGTTTGCCTCCCAAAACCCTATCCTCTTACAGACCGTGCCTGCTCCTAGACCTCCAAGACCAAACCATAAATCAGCAAAACATGATTTAAACATTAATATATAGAAGAAAAGAAAAATAAATACAGTATTCCCAACTGAAACCTGGTTAGTATAGAATAGAATAGAATAGAATAGAATAGAATAGCTTTTTATTGTCACTGTTACAAGAACAATGAAAGGCAGTTTGGCATTTCTCCATGTGTGAAGTACACAGTAGCGTAAATATTTACACAATAACAGACAAAGGATGTCTGTTATTCAAACTACTCGCAGTCATATCATTAGGTACAGCTACTTACTTTTAACTGAAAATCTTGCCTAGGGTTGCCGACCCCTGATATAGACACTAAGCAACCCTGGAATTAAATAGTCTTTTTTTTTTTTTTTAATGCTGGCAAGTCAAAACTCCAAAATACTGGATTGTTTGACAGGAACTTTTTTGAGAGATGAGACTTTGAAGAAAAACAACAACAAAAAAATCTGATTAATTTCTTTCTTATATCAGCACTGATGCGACAGTGTTGTCTTAGTGGCAAATAGTAAATGAACTGAATATCACATAGCTCTTTTCTATTGTGAGCACACAAAGGGCTTTACACAACTTGTCTCATTCACCCACTCACACAAGCGCTGAAGTATGTAGCAGATGGTTTTGTTGTAAAGGTGGGGGCTGGTACAATTAATGTTGTTAAGCTTTTTGTAAGTAAGTAGCAACATTAGTTCTTACAACTTGGAGGTACTATCTTGCCCAAGGATATTTGGCATACAGACTTGTGCAGCTAGGTATCAAACCATCAACCTTCTGATTAGTGTCACAGCAAGTGACCATGTGCTGATGTTAATGGCAACAAGCAAAGCAACCAATGTGGCCGGTATACTGAGGCCTTTAGACCTCATGAGTAAATAAGCCTAATCCCTAGAATAAATGATATGGTAAAAAAATAAATAAAGAGATTTTTAGAGAAAATATGTAAATAGATTTTCAAAATTCCTATCATTTGGAGGTTACAGATACTTCAAATTGTCAATGGTTTAAACCTCAGAGTGTTCAAATCTTGGCATATTCGGTTTTAAGTTCATTTTTCATCATTCGTTCCTTCACCAATTATCAAACCACAAAGTGTCAGGAGAATTTCATACCACTGTTTGGTTAATACAATGTTTTGGTCCAGTTTTTCTAAAAAAAAAAAAAAAAAAAAAAAAAGAAAAGAAAAAGAAAAGGAAAGGACAAAAAACCTAATAAAAGAAAATGAAATAACATTAAAAACACACGTACCATTATACCCAGATGGACTACATGGAGCTGTCAATGCCTCACAAACATATGGAGCAAACTGGAGCCATAGTATTCATGATTCACAGGAGAAAAATCCCAAATGATGCACAGTAGGCAGAAAAAATAAGCAAAAAGCTCTTATTTAACAATAAAACTTACACCCAGATTATCATTTAAGACAAAGAAGCACACAAGGAAGCGAATGAAGGGCAAGCAGAAAGGAGATTGCAAAGACTAATAACAAGGAGAGGGTGAGCTACATACTGTAACGATGGTTAAATGTTATTGTATAGTGACAGGTTGGCTATCTCTGGACACTGTTGTTATTTCGTTAAGATAAATGTTCAAATCAAAATCAAATCAAATCAAATCACTTTTATTGTCACGTCACATGCGCAGGTACACTGGTACAGTACATGTGAGTAAAATTCTTGTGTGCGAGCTTCACAAGCAACAGAGGTGTGCAAAAAATACAATAACATAAGAACAAGCAAAATATAAGAATGGCTAAATCTGAGAATTATATGAATACAGTGGGGCAAAAAAGTATTTAGTCAGCCACCGATTGTGCAAGTTCCCCCACTTAAAATGATGACAGAGGTCAGTAATTTGCACCAGAGGTACACTTCAACTGTGAGAGACAGAATGTGAAAAAAAAAAATCCATGAATTCACATGGTAGGATTTGTAAAGAATTTATTCGTAAATTAGGGTGGAAAATAAGTATTTGGTCACCTCAAACATGGAAAATCTCTGGCTCTCACAGACCTGTAACGTCTTCTGTAAGAAGCTTTTCTGTCCCCCACTCGTTACCTGTATGAATGGCACCTGTTTGAACTCATCTGTATAAAAGACACCTGTCCACAGCCTCAAACAGTCAGACTCCAAACTCCGCCATGGCCAAGACCAAAGAGCTTTCGAAGGACACCAGGAAAAGTATTGTAGACCTGCACCAGACTGGGAAGAGTGAATCTACAATAGGCAAGCAGCTTGGTGTGAAAAACATCAACTGTGGGAGCAATCATCAGAAAATGGAAGACATACAAGACCACTGATAATCTCCCTCGATCTGGGGCTCCACGCAAGATCTCATCCCGTGGGGTCAAAATGATCATGAGAACGGTGAGCAAAGATCCCAGAACCACACGGGGGGACCTGGTGAATGACCTGCAGAGAGCTGGGACCAAAGTAACAAAGGTCACCATCAGTAACACACGAAAACGGCAGGGAATCAAATCCCGCAGTGCCAGACGTGTTCCGCTGCTGAAGCCAGTGCATGTCCAGGCCCGTCTGAAGTTTGCCAGAGAGCACATGGATGATACAGCAGAGGATTGGGAGAATGTCATGTGGTCAGATGAAACCAAAGTAGAACTTTTTGGTATAAACTCAACTCGTCGTGTTTGGAGGAAGAAGAATACTGAGTTGCATCCCAAGAACACCATACCTACTGTGAAGCATGGGGGTGGAAACATCATGCTATGGGGCTGTTTTTCTGCCAAGGGGACAGGACGACTGATCCGTGTTAAGGACAGAATGAATGGGGCCATGTATCGTGAGATTTTGAGCCAAAACCTCCTTCCATCAGTGAGAACTTTGAAGATGAAACGAGGCTGGGTCTTCCAACATGACAATGATCCAAAACACACCGCCCGGGCAACAAAGGAGTGGCTCCGTAAGAAGCATTTGAAAGTCCTGGAGTGGCCTAGCCAGTCTCCAGACCTCAACCCCATAGAAAATCTGTGGCGGGAGTTGAAAGTCCGTGTTGCTCGGCGACAGCCCCAAAACATCACTGCTCTCGAGAAGATCTGCATGGAGGAATGGGCCAAAATACCAGCTACTGTGTGTGCAAACCTGGTAAAGACCTATAGTAAACGTTTGACCTCTGTTATTGCCAACAAAGGTTATGTTACAAAGTATTGAGTTGTATTTTTGTTATTGACCAAATACTTATTTTCCACCCTGATTTACGAATAAATTCTTTACAAATCCTACCATGTGGATTCATGGATTTTGTTTTTCACATTCTGTCTCTCACAGTTGAAGTGTACCTCTGGTGCAAATTACTGACCTCTGTTATCATTTTAGGTGGGGGAACTTGCACAATCGGTGGCTGACTAAATACTTTTTTGCCCCACTGTAAGTATATGTACAATATAAGAGTATATGCGCATTACTGAATTTGTATACTAAATATGTATATCTACTTGTGTGTGTGTGTGTGTGTGTGTGTGTGTGTGTGTGTGTGTGTGTGTGTGTGTGTGTGTGTGTATATATGCATATTTTAAAAATTAAATAGAATAAACAATAAAATAAAATATACAAAGGTTGGCAGTTGGATATAGTGCAAAACAAGTGGCATTTATATACAGTGTGGAGTGCATAATGTTGAAGCTTTGGTAAGTGAAGGTGAGTTGTCTATGAAGTGTTCTGATGACCTGATGGAAAAAGCTGTCTCCCAGTCTGCTGGGTCAGGACCGGATGCTGCAGAACCTCCTTCCTGATGGAAGTAGTCTGAACAGTTTATGGCTGGGGTGACTGGAGTCCTTGATGATCCTCCCCGCTTTCCTCAAGCATCGCTTCCTGTAGATGTCTTGGAGGGAGGAAAGCTCACCTCCAATTATCCGTTCAGAGCACCGCACTACTCTCTGGAGAGCTTTGCGGCTGTAAGCGGTGCTGTTGCCATACCAGGTGGTGATGCATCCAGTGAGGATGCTCTCAATGGCACAGTGATAGAAGGTCCTGAGGATGCGGGGGCTCATGCCGAATCTTTTCAGTCTCCTGAGAAAGAAGAGGCGCTGCTGTGCCTTCTTCACTGTTTTGTTTATGTGTCCTGACCACGTAAGATCCTCAGCCAGATGTACACCAAAGAACCGGAAGCTGCTCACTCTCTCCACAGCAGCGCCGTTGATGGTGATGGGGGTGTGTACTTCTCTGCACCTCCGGAAGTCCACTATCAACTCCTTTGTCTTTGCGATGTTGAGGGTGAGATGGTTGTCTTGACACCAGTGGGTCAGGGCGCTGACCTCCTCCCTGTAAGCCGTCTCATCACCGTTGGTGATAAGACCCACCACTGTACTGTCATCCGCAAACTTCACAATGATGTTGGAGTTGCTAGTGGCTGTGTAGTCGTAGGTGTAGAGTGAGTAGAGAAGACGGGTCAGTACACACCCCTGTGGAGCACCAGTGTTCAGTGTGATGGGGGATGAGGTGATGCTGCCCAGTCTGACCACTTGGCGTCTGTCAGACAGGAAGTTAAGGATCCAGCTGCAGAGGGAGCTGCTCAGTCCTAGATCCTGCAGTTTCCTGTCCAGCTTTGAGGGAACGATGGTATTGAATTCTGAGCTGTAATCTACAAACAGCATTCTCACATACGTGTCTCTCTTCTCCAGGTGTGAGAGGGCAGTATGTAGTGTCAGGGCTATGGCATCATCAGTGTACCTGTTGTGGCAGTAGACGAATTGAAGAGGGTCCAGTGAGTCGGGTAGTGAAGAGCAAACGAAGTCTCTGACCAGCTTCTCGAAGCATTTGCTCACGATGGGGGTCAGGGCTACCGGTCGCCAGTCGTTCAATGATGTGATGGTGGAGGATTTGGGTACAGGGACGATGGTGGCCATTTTGAAGCAGGCTGGGACTACAGACAGAGAGAGGGAAAGGTTGAAGATGCGTGTAAACACTCCAGCCATCTGAGCCGCGCATGACTTGAGGACGCGGCCGGGAATCCCGTCCCGACCAGTAGCTTTGCGTGCGTTCCTGAAGCACCTCCGCACATCCTCCTCAGACACAGTGTGCGCACTGACGTCATCCGCAGTGCGCACACTGTCCGGTCTCATGGTGTTCGCTGTGTCGAATCTAGCGTAGAATACATTTAGATCCTCACACAGAGAGGCCGTGGTCTGCGGTGTGCTGGTTTTCCCTCTAAAGTCTGCGATTGTGTTTAGTCCCTGCCACATACTCCGAGGGTTGTCAAACTGTTCATCCACCCTGTCCCTGTACTCACGTTTGGCAGCTTTGATCGTCTTCCGGAGTTTGTAATGCACGTGTTTGTAGTCCGATGTGGTCGCGGAGGCAAAAGCGGTGCTCCGTTCCGCCAGTGCCGTGCGAACATCGCTATTAATCCAGGGTTTTTGATTTGGGAAGAATTTAACTCTTCTGGATGGGACGAAGAGTTCCACGCATTTCCTGATGAATCTGCAGACTGAGTCTGTGTACTCATCGATGTCATTAGCAGCCATGTAAAACATTTCCCAGTCCGCGTGATCAAAACAGTCTTGCAGTGTGGACTCCGATTTATCTGACCAATGGTGCACCGCCCTCAGGCTTGGAGCTTCCTGTTTCAGCTTCTGCCTGTAGGCAAGCAGGAGCATGATGGAGTGGTGATCTAATTGGCCGAATGGGGCGCGGGGGAGGACTTTGTATGCATCCCGGAAGGAGGTGTAGCAGTAGTCAAGCAGCCGGTCTCTACGAGTGTTGAAATGGATGTGTTAGTGGAGTTTTGGTGAAACTTTCTTCAGGTTTCCCTTGTTAAAGTCCCTGGTCATGATAAACGGCGCCTCTGGGTGTGTGGTTTCCTCACTGCTGATCCCGCTGTACAGTTCCTTGAGTGCTCGGTCAGTGTCGGCTTGTGGGGGAATGTAAACAGCTGTAATAATCCTTGCTGTAAATTCACTCCGTAGCCAGAATGGCCAGCATTTAATCATCAGGTACTCCAGGTCCGGTGAGCAGAAGGATTTGACCGGGTGAACGTTCGCATAATCACACCAGCTGTCATTGATCATGAAACACACACCACTGCCTCTGCTTTTCCCAGTAAGCTCCGGAGACCTGTCCGTGCGGTGCACAAAGAACCCGGGTAGTTGTATTGCGGAATCCGGTACCTTGTCCAATAGCCATGTTTCTGTGAGGCAGATCACGCAGCTGTCCCGCATCTCTTGCTGGAATGAGATCCGTGCCCGAAGCTCGCACAGCTTGTTCTCCAGAGACTGCACATTAGCCAGTAATAAACTGGGTAGCGGTGGTCTGTTAGTGCGCCGTCTCAGTTGAACCAGAACGCCAGCTCTTCTCCTTCTGCATCGGCGTTTGCGGCCTCCAGGGGCCCAGAACAAAGGCGTCTCAGGTGAGATGAATGGGGGGTCTGCAAACGGAGGGTCGTTGTTGCTAAACTTGAACTCCGGAAAATGATGAGAAAGTCCATCTCTTATGTCCAGTAAGGTTTGTCAGTCGTACACAAAGAGACGTGCTACTCGTGAAAAATAAAGGAAAAGGAAAATTAAACACAAAAACCAGCTGTTGCTTGGGGGAGCTTGTGACGTGGCTGCCATACTCGGCGCCATCTTGGATCAACTGTTTTTTTGTGCTGCAGGAAAAAGGGAGTTAATGGGTGCAGGAAGACGTTTCGGGCAGTATAACCAGCCAGTGCTGCTGAGGTCGGAGTTCCACAACAGACGCAGATTGCCAGGAGAGCCCATTTTGGCCCATGAAGTCGAATGTCTTTGCCGGAGGGCGTATGACAACATGCCACCATCAGTGCAGGCGGAGTTAGCTCAGGACCAGTTCCTGCAGGCCCTGAGCCCTAAACAGCGCCGTATGCAAATTCAACTTGCTCGACCGCCCACACTCAGTGCAGCCCTGGAGTTAGCGTTGGAGAGGGAGATGCTTGCAGGATCCTCTGGGGGCGCTGATGACACACATGTGGTGAGAGCACCTGTGGAGCATATGGAGATGCCAGCGGGCCTGCGCAGTTTGGTCCAGACGGCTGCTCTGCAGTCGCTTTCCCCTCAGGCTGGCCCACGCCACCAACCGCAGAGCTGCCGGGGATGTGGACAAGGCGGACACCTCATCAAATTCAAATTTTATTTGTCACACACACACACAACCATACACAGTATGACATGGGGGTGAAATGCTTGTAGCTGTACAATACCCGACCATTAAATGACAGAAGAAAAGTTTTACAATATTTACAATTTACAGTTTACTACAAAATTTACAAATTAACTTAGGAATTTACAGTAAAGAATGTGGAAATAGCAGAAGAGATTATAAAGATTATAAAGATCATAAATTATAGGAATTATAGGATTATAGGAAATGTGTGGTGGTGCGTGTGGTGATGTGTGTGAGAGTCCAGTCCTACACCTGGTTCAGGGCCCAAATAGCCTGGGGGAAGAAGCTCCTCCTCATTCTCTCTGTTTTGGCCTTAAGGGAGCGGAAGCGCTTCCCAGATCTCAACAGTGAGAAGAGTCCATTGTTGGGATGGGAGAGGTCCATCATAATCTTCCTAGCTTTGGTCTGGCAACGATGGTGTAGATGGACAGCAGGTCAGAGAGCTCTGATTGAATGATGCATTCGGCTGAGCGCACCACTCTTTGCAGATCTCGTCTGTCCTGCTTGGTACTGTTCCCAAACCAGGTGCAGATGTTTCCCGTCAGGACGCTCTCGATGGTGTAGGAGTAAAAGTTCTTGAGCACCTTCAGTGGCAGATGGAAGTCTCTAAGTCTTCTGAGGAAGAAGAGACGCTGACGGGCTTTCTTAACCAGGGTGTTGATGTGACAGGACCATGACAGGTCCTGAGTGATGTGGACACCCAGGTATCGGAAACTGTCCACTCTCTCCACTGGCGTGCCACTGATGATGAGGGGTTTGTAATTCCTCGCCTGCTTTGTAATGAAGTCCACGATCAGCTCCTTAGTCTTGCTGATGTTTAGGAGGAGGTTTTCTCCTGGCACCAGGTCTCCAGGTTCCTAATCTCCTCCAGGTAGGCCGTCTCAATGTTGTCGGAGATCAGGCCCACAACAGCAGTGTCGTCAGCAAACTTGACAATGGAGCTGGTGTCTGATGTGGCTACACAGTCATAAGTGTACAGTGAGTACAGCAGGGGGCTTAAAACACAGTCCTGAGGCACTCCAGTGCTGAGTGAGATGGAGGGGGAGACTTGTTTTCCCACCCTCACTGATTGGGGTCTGTCTGTGAGGAAGTTGAGGATCCACTGACACAGTGATGAGCTGCGTCCTAGATCCGTCAACTTGGTGAAAAGCTTAGAGGAAGCTTATCAGGCAGTGCCCCAAGCTTGCAGCGGTTAAGGGAAATGCCCACGGGCCCGTGTAGGTGGGAGTACACGGGCCAGGGAGAACAGCATCCCCACACCACTGCCATTTCCACCCGGTGCAGTCATCGCTGTGGGCTGGATCCAGGTTGGCGACTTTTGCCATGTTCCGGTAACGATTGCAGGGGTGTCCTGTACAGCCCTTCTGGACTGCTCCGAGCTCCCTGACCTGCACTCAATCTACAGCAGGCGGTGCTGGACCAAGGCCAGGAAGATCGTGAAGGACCTCAGCCATCCCAACAACAGACTGTTCTCTCTGTTGAGGTCAGGAAAGCGATTCCGCTCCCCGAAGACCAACACAGAGAGACTGAGGAGGAGCTTCTTCCCGCAGGCGATACGGTCTCTCAATCACACCACCACACAGTACTGACCCACACATATAGTTCTTACACACACACTGGACATTCTGGACATTGTTTTCACTTCATCACTTAAATCACTTTAAGCATATTTGCACTGCACAAGACATAATGTGGATTGGACAACACTGGACATTATATTCTTCATTTCCAGTTAATACTTGTACAGCTGCTGTTATTGTGTATATATTTATTTATATTTCTCATACATTCTTATATAGTTCTATATTGTGTATTTTGTTGTACAGTTATTTTATTTTCAACTTTAATTTATATATTTTATCTTATTCTTTCCCAGTCAAATTTACCCTTCATTCTAATTTGTGTTGTACAGTTATTTCATTTTTAACCTTAATTTATATTTTATTCCTTCCTAGTTAAATTTACCCTTTTTAATTTTTCATATTTATTTCCTATCTTATTCATAGCCTTTTCCTTTTTTTCTTTAGGTCACGAGCAGTTGTCCAAGCATTTCACTACATATCGCACTGTGTATGACTGTGTACGTGACAAATAAAAAAAATAAAATAAAAATTTGAATTTGAATTTGAATTTGGACACGGTGTCCAATCCAACGCTGGTCCAAACTGATGTCGTCCCTACCAGAGCTGCTGTGCAACCAACTAATGTGTGACTTGTAACCGGTGACCTGGCCCCGATTAGAGGGAGGGAGTGTTCCAGTTTAAGGTGGGAGACCTCCGTGTGCCTTATGCTGCCTGGGTGGCTGACGTGCAGGATACCTGCATCCTTGGGCTGGATTTTTTGCGACAGCCCGTGGGCCTCCACTGTGGTGATGGTGCCTAAGGAAAACTGCCCAAGGATGCATTTCTGCGTGGACTACAGACCACTCAACAAAGTGACAAAAACTCCTACCCCCTTCCCAGGATTGACGAGTCTCTCGATTTAGTAGCCGGATCCTCCTGGTTCTCCACCCTGGACCTGCGGAGTGGCTACTGGCAGGTGCCACTGTCCCCTGAGTTCAGACTGAAGACAGCCTTCTGCACCAACAGGGGACTATGGCAGTTCAAAGTCCTGAGCTGTGTTCTTTGCAATGCTCCTGCTACTTTCCATAGGCTTATGGACAGTGTGCCGGCTGGTGTCCCACGGCAACGGTGTCAGGTCTACCTCGACAACCTTCTAGTACACTGGAGCTCCTTTGATGCTGCCCTGGATGCCCTGAGAAAAGTGTTGGAGAGGGTGGCAGCTGCAGGCCTGAAGCTGCTTTTGAGATTTGAAATATATATTTTGAATCTTATTTGCTGATTATATTGTTTTATGTATAAAAGAAGGCCAGCTTTGAGACTAGGTCACAGGCTGACAGGAAACTGCATGCTTTTGCAGAGCGTGCTTTTGCAGCTAGAATCAAGTGAAAGTGAAACCAACTAGGCTGTTTGATGCACACTAGAGAGCAAGTATATAAATACCTAGGCTTCCGTTTGTGCTTGAGACCTGAGCTTGTGTGTTCGTGTGTTCAGGTCTCCATATCCAGGATATGTTAATTAAAGATCATTTTTAAAGTAAAAGACCACTTTGAGCCCTGTCTTTTTGGCCCTAAAGAATCCAAAAGAACCAGAATTTAACACATGGTGCCATTGACCCGGGATTCTTGTATGGCTGAGGGGACTAATTTGGACCTTAAGGTACAATCTGATATGAGGTGGACAACAGACCGGTCTAAAAGAGTATAGGTAATCGCAAGCCTGTTGAAAATTGTGCACATTGGATGAATTCTAAATTAGTTGTCAACTGAATTGATGATTGTTACCGTTAAATTGGCTCAGTAGTGGAAATTAAACTAAATTATAAAATCTGTCAGGCCTGGCGTCCGGGTGGTACCCGCAGGACTTCTGGAACCTGTTAAAAACCAAGTGGTCAGGGGCCTTTTTTTTACTGCGCTGTTTGAGTGAAGAGTTAGACTCAGGGGTGACCATTTCAACGTGGCTGACAGGTGAGCTTTAAGTAAAGCTTTAAGGCTTCCTGTCGAGCTGCGGGGAGCGCTTATAAATTAACATAGGGCCTAGAAATTTGACCGCTATCGGTGAGGGCGTTCCCGAAGCGGGTTGATTGACCAGCAAGGTTGGACCTGGGCTTAGAGGCTTTTAAATTAATCAAGGGAAAAGTTAGGTGTACCGGTGCTGAGGTTTGGAAAATGTGATATGTGAAATGATGATTAATATCGGTTTTGAAGAGGTGATATGGTAATGGAAATAATTTCTCTTAGCAGTCAGTGGCAGTCTTTTGTTATATATAAATGTGTGAATGTATAAATGGAGTGTAAAATTGTCATTTGGATGAATGATTAAAGGTGCACATTGTGTTGAGAGAAAAAGGGCATGGTGTGTGTGTGTGAGACGATTTATTTTATTTTACTTTTTAAGGAAGTTTAGGGGGGAGTGTAACATGCTGATGAAAGTATTGCGTGGATGCTACAAAATTGAGCTGAAAGAATGGTGATATGCGTGGAAAACTGTTAATTGTCCTGATGTCTGAAAGAGCTCTGCTGAGCACGCTGAAGACTGTGATGTGAATGCTTGCAAAACCAAAGAACTTAGTATATTTAAAAGTGTGTGTGCGTGAACTAAGGGTGCATTGTTTTTAGATCAAGACTTAGCAGAATTACAGAGGGGTTATAGACTGTAAATATAAAAAACAAAAAACAAAAAAACAAAAAAAACAAACAAGAGTTCAATTAGCCTGTAGAAACAGAAAAAGAGAGAAACCGATCAAGATATATGTGTGTGTGACAGGAAGCAGTGTGTGTGACAGGAACTTTGCATGCCCATAAAAGGAAACTGGCTGGTGTGTGAAGTGTGCACCCAGAGAGAGAGAGACGAGTTAAGATCTAGGCAGATGAAGCTAATGGATGTCTTAAGAAAAGAAAAGGATATTAATTGAATGTTTTAGTGTGTCAATACAGGTGGACTCTTCTCAACCTGAAAACACGAGTACAGCGGCAAAAGCATAGAGTAACAGAATTGGTAGGAAAACAGGCCAGGCTTTGGCTTAAAATTTGACAGCTTCACCTCTCATTGTCTCGTTATCCTGAGAAGAAGCTTAAAGGACAATCAATCTCCTGATGAAGACAGAAGACAGACAGAACACTGTGAAGAATTAACAGCAGGCAAAAGACAGTGCAACCGAACTATAACACTGACGACTCCAGCAGCAGCATGTAAGAAAGCACGTGATGGGACATGCACTCTGAACTCTAAGCTGGGAAGTTGAACACTGGGATAAACAACTGTGTGGAAGCACTGGACACTGATTTTTTCAGATTTGCCATGCTTGGAGTAATCCTCAAAAAAAGATTGAAAAGCTCGAGAGAGAAGCAATGGAGAGAAGAAACAGCTGATTTGGGCCTGTGTTGATCTCCAAGGCCCCACAGAAGACTGTTAGAACAGTCAGAGGTGAACCTGGACATTATATAGTGATGCATATGGGAAAATTGGATTGAAGGCTGAATTCATGAAGGTTTAGAAATGTTCACCACATCACAACAAAGAGACAAAAAAAAAGGTAAAAATAAAGAGAGAAATGAACTAACAATTAGATTAATGAGTAGAAAACACACATATACAAATGGTTACATGTGAAATTATTTTTGGGGAGAAGCAGGATTGAGATAGTTTGAATCCACAGCTCAGTGCAAAGAGGCAGAGTTAAACCTGATGATAAAATACATATGCAATGAAAAAGCAGCTTACACTCCATTAACATGACCACATAACATGAACGCAAGGAAGAACACGCTTACATTTATCCAGGTGAATACATGAAATAAGTTGGCATTTCTGGCCGGAGAGAGAGAAGTGGGTCGTTTAAGCACTCATGATAATAATGAAAATGTCTCAGTTTTGTTATTTTCAGGGGCAAAGTAGACCTGGATCAATTTTCCACATGCGGCGGTCGGAAGAGAGTTATAGGTTAACATCACTGGGAATGTTCAGGCCGAATTTCTGGTTGAATTGGCTGAGGACAAGGAATGCTGTTACTTAAGGTGGGAAATCAAAATTTGGGTTAGTAAATTTGGGAAAGAGAAAACTGACTGGTTAAGTGGGAAAATTGTGAAGGAGTCTGAAACACTGCAAAAAGAAACGTATACAAAATCACACACACAAACAGAAAATGCATTAACCTTACAAATACAAGAGAGCTTATGAGGATTAGACAGCATGTTAAGCATGTGAGTCTGTTTATCAGTGTTAAAATAGTGTGAACACACTTAAACCCTGAAGTTGAGGAATTGTCACGATCTGCGGAGGCAGACCGTGCGGTGGTGTGTGTGGTGGACCCAGGTGCGAACACACGAGAGTAGACTGGAGTAAACTTAACTGAAAGCGAGCCTTTATTGTGGCTGGTGACAAGGAGTGCAGACAAGGCAGAAACGCAGTGACAAACTAAACTATGACTAAACTGGGAAAGTAAAACTAGGAAAAACTATGAAGACACAGGAAACCATAACTATGAATACTAAGACTGGCTGTGACAACATGGAGGGTGGGAACGCAGACGACGCGACACAGACTACATGAAACACAGAGATTAAATACACATGAGGGATGATCAGGGGAAGTGGCCACACATGGGAGCACAGCTGACACACATGAACCTAACGACAGGACAGGAGAGGCGAAAATAAATACACTGACATTGAATACAGACTTTCAAAGTAAAACAGGAAACATGGAGATCAGACATGACATGAACTAAACATAACCACGCAGACATGACGCATGAACCAGGGGGAGATGACATAAACAACTAAGGAACAAGACTAAACAGCAATCTAGAAATTAACTAGGTGAGCTAAACTAGGGCACAAATGAATACAAAAGATACATATAAGAACTCAAATACTGGGTCACAGACCCAGCCCATGACAGGAATAGCTCGGGAAAGCTCCATTACAAGAGACAAGTTGGTGAAAATGAAAAGTGATTAAAAGCTTGAAGTAATTTTAAAATAGTAAATTGGAAGTGCTCTTGTGTCGATTAAGCAAAACAAGTGATTACTCTAGGAAGAAAATTTAAATAATTTAATAATGTGGTAAGATTTAAATATGCATTTCTCTTCTCAACTTTTTGAGATATGACTCAGTATGCAAATTAGCTGAAATGAGTGGTGAGAAAGAAGCTTCCTGTGTGTCTGTGTGACTGAGGCTTTGAATGGAGGAAACATAGCAGAGGCTGAGAAGAATTAGTTGGTAAAATATATAATGGTAAAGTAGCAGGATAATTAAATAAGGTGGTCAGGTCTGTTTAGAAGTGCAGATTTGGACAAGAAATTTATAATTTAGTGATGACACATTGTTATAACGTGTTTATATCTTATGCTAAATCTAAGTATGTTAAAGTGCTTAAAGGGGAACATTACTGTGTGCAAACTGTGGCTTTTAACAAGATTTTTTATTTGTATTTAGCAGGTGAAATTGTGTCAGTTGACCTCGGACTCTCAGGATGCTGTGGAATCTGAGGCCAACCACTAAGATATGATGTGGGGAAAAATTAACAGAGGGAGTGATTTTAAGTCTGATTTCAGACTATGTAAGTATTAATTAAACCAAGAGAAGGGCAAAACTTTTGTGGCCCTGAAGTTCTAATCTCCATAACATTTCGATAGATTAATAAGCAAAATCTTTCTGTGTTTAAGATCTTTGGGGTTGTTGTTTGAGTGATGGGTGGATTCTGTCAGTTAGGTTTGGGTTGTTTTCTTATTTTAAAAGAGGGAGTTTTAGTAAACATGGACATGTCTAGAATTGGGCCCTTTAAAATTTTAACAGTGCACTTAGAGAAAACCTGTCAGGTGATTATATTTTGTGTTTTGTTGAGCTAATAATCAGCTCTCTTTTTTCTCATTTTTTGTAAGCAGGCCTGCAAGATAGAATTAACAGCGCTGAAAATTTTTCGGGAGAGCAAATATAAGGTGACCTTTTCCAGATTACAATGGGCTGAGGAGAAGGCCACCTGTGGGAACCTCGAGTTCCGGTCTAAAAGGATTGCGGCGTGTCAATCCAGACCAAAAATGATAGACAAGCGTTTTTATTTTGAGTGAATGTGTGTGAATGAGTGAATGTGGGTTAGCATGAATAAAGGGGGACAAACAATTGACTAGGTTGGGGACAGAAAGGGGATGCTTTGCAGACTTAATCTTTTGGCTGCTGATTTTGGGTTGCTGATGTTTGCTTTAAGAAAATTCTGTTTTGTTGACTGGGTGTAGATTATGGTACTAGATTATATTGTTGGGAAAATGCCAAATGCTAAAGGGGAGAAACTTTTTGAGATAACTCATGCCATTAACAAAATAGGCCACTGTAGAAGTCAATTAAAGTTTATAGAGGAAAATAAGTAACACAAAAGTAATATTTATGAGTCACATAGGAGATTGCTAGACTTTTCATATAATACTCCTTATTATGTTCCGGGGGCCGATAAACAATTGCACACAACAGCGAAGACGAGTGGCCCAGTTTGCACAAACAGAGTTCAAAACTGGTGTGGCATGTGGATGGGGATATCTGCTTAAAGTCAAGATGTGCCTTAAAAACAACAGCTAGCCCTCCTCCACGACCAGAAACTCTCGGAACACTAAAGAAGGCACAGCCAGCCGGCAATAATTCAGAAAAGGCACTTAACTCACCGGGTGGAATCCAAGTTTCAGTCAGGCAAAGATAATCCAGCGCATGGGAAGAGAAAAATTCCTTCAAAATGAATGTCTTATTTGCCACCAATCTGGCATTAATTAAACCCAACCTGAGAGGAATTGGGTCGGTAGCTTCTGAGGCAGTAACAACCAGATCCACAGGTCAAAGGTTTGTTCGGTCCACTCCACGCCAACGCAGATGTCAGGGAGGAGGGGATTTTGCAGAATCCTTCTCGGAAGATCCCACAACAGGAACCAAACATGATTCCACCGGGTTTAAAACACGCAACAGCACCAAGAGTCGCAGGCAGGATCGACAAATGGAGCGAAGCTCATGAGGAAAACCAGAAATCCTGAATCTCAGCTTGACGAGGCGACCTCCACGGTTACCCTGTCTCCTGTGTCGCTTCCGCACATCCAGTGGCAGTGGTAAGGAACACCAGTGTGGTGGTGTTACTTCCAAATAGGGAGGCAGAAAGCCATTGTTGTCCTTTCCAAACCGAGCTAAAACTTGGGTACATGAACCTATTTCCAATAATGTCTGGCGATCATAAAACAATGTAGGGCTGACATGTTGCATAAAATTAACTAAAAGCAACAAAATAAAACAACTAAAAGAGAGCGATAGACGGTGTGCCAAAACCCAGGCGCCATCTTGGTTCAAAATAGTGGTGAATTATGCCATCACCACTAAGGGGAGGCACTTCTGTGCTGGGGAGCTGGTATGGGTCTACAGTCCAAAGAGAAAGAAAAGACGGTGCCCTAAACTGGATAGCAGCTGGGTGGGGCCCTGCAGCGTCCTGGAACGAGTGGGGGAAGTTGTTTACATGGTGCAGTTGCCTCCTAGAGGGAGGAAAGTGCACAGAGACCACATGGCCCCCTATAGAGGACAATCCTTCCCCTCCTTCCATGAGAGACGTGTACAGAGCCCCCATGACCCTGCATAGAGGGACCCCCTGCCGGAGCTGCGTTCCCCTCCCTCGGGCTCTTCACCTTAAAGCCCCAAAGCTCCGTCTACCCCCCAGGGGCTCAGGAAGCCAAGGAGGGAAAGTAGACTACCCCCTGCTTCAGAGACTGTGTAGTTCCCTCGGGGACAAGGAACTTATTGCTGGGGGGGAGGGGGGGGGCAGTGTAACGATGGTTAAATGTTATTTTCCAGTGACAGGTTGGCTATCTCTACACACTGTTGTTATTTCTTTAAGATACATGTTTAGTTGTGCTGCAGGAAAAAGGGAGTGTGCAAGAAGGGGAGGGGGTCCTTGTTGTTGTGTGACTGTGCAGGGCTGAAGTGAGGTGTTGTATGAGAGCACTCTGCCCAGAGTTAACGGCCCTTTTGCCTGTGTTACCGAATAAATGGACAAACTGAGATCAAAACGTCTGGTTCTTGAGAACATATGGGAACATGACAATACAGACAGCATAGAGAGCTAATTTGACACAAGTGAAAACAACTGAACACAGGTAAAACTAATCAAGGCAGCCAGTTAGGAAGGAGAGAAATAGGTGGTAAAGCAACCAGAGCCACATATCATAACCTCAAAATACAATGGGAAGTATCAGAACAACAGAAAGACAACGAATCACAAGGAAGAGAAGAAATAATCTCAATAAAAGTCATAACCAAACTGAACAAATTCTTAAGAGGGAAACTGGACCATGACAGGTTGGTTGAATTCACTTCCCACATGATCCACAGACCTATTTGTCCTCTTAGATGTGTCAAAGCTAATCCGGAATTCTAAGTTAAGTTTTTATCTTGTGCGCCAGGATATCCTTATAGCACAGAAATGATCAAGCTAATAAAACATGATAAAGGGACAGTGGTCGCAGTTTCCTTTGGACTAGAGCTTTACATTTTTCAATAGCAAAATAATATAGGCTTTAGATCAGCTGCTCTATTCATCTGCCTTGTCAGATCTCATTCCCTCAGATGTGTAATACTCGCCTGTCTAACATGTATGACTCGAGACACCCACACTCACTCCCCAAACAGCAGTTTGATTTCAAATACCACCCTACACCTCCTAAATGTTTTTCCAGCCTGCTACTGAGCCCAAATCCCCAAACAGCAGTGTTTGTGCTTGCTGTCAAACACCAACAACACAGCAAATTCAAAAGTGTTAATTTTTTTGGTGTTAATAGTCTTCTTGCAAAAGTAGAGTTAATTTTACTCTAAGCAGAGTCACATTCTTTTAATGTAACTCTGAGGTGTAAAATGAAGTAGTTAAAATTGAGTGTTAAAAAGGAGTGTTTCTCTGTCAAATCTGGAGGTGTTATAATGGAAACATTAACTCTTGACCTCTTAACTCTGAACTCCTACAGGGGCTATGACACCAACAGAGTAAATTCACAGACTCCGCCCCCAGCACGGCTCCAATCGAAGCTGAAGTGAAGCCGTTTCAGAACATTTTGCTCTACATATTTGAGTTGTTTGCCATGCTTGGTAAGTCATTTTTTCAAAGATTGTTTCAATTATTATGAGCTTTTACTTCTGTGGCTCTTTGGAGTTGAGACAAAGCTGTGTGGAAGGCATTAGCCATGTTGCTTGCTGATAGCATAATATTCTGTTTTAGCTAGCTGAAAGGTATTGTTTGTGGGCAAATACCACAGCCTTGAAAAAAAGCTTGCATGTGAATTTTCAGTCAAACTTTTGGTCAAATACAAATAAAACAATGTCTAGAATGTGAAATGTTGGTATAATGGTGCTGCTTGAAGCCTGAAAACGATCGCCCATAAAAAAACCGAGCAAACAGCAGTAGCAGGCGTCCTGACTGGGTTCTACGTTAGCATAGATCCCTCCAGAGTTTTGTGCACACGGTTTAGGTAAAAATTTAAAAGGTTGAGGTTTTACATTTAGTTCAGTATTACCTGTTGCCTGTGTCTTTGTCTTTTGGGAAAATACTTTACACAAGTAATGGCTCAAAAAGGATTCCTTTTTTTTTTTTTTACTGTGCTGCAATTGTTTACTGGATTATTTGTGCCATTAATTAGTGTCAACTAATTTTTATTCAATCTCCGCACAGGATATGCTTGTGAAGATGGAATATGGGGGAGAGCAGAAGTGCGTTGAAGTTCCACAAAGGGATGAATGAAGGACATGCACATTGTATTGAAGAAATTGTCACGGCGGGGTGCGCCGATGTGAGTGGAAACAGGACCCAAAAGCAGATGACGACAAGGAGTAGTAAGGTTTTAACAGAAAGGTGAGGCTTTATTAGATGACGGCAGGAGTAAACCAGGAAACCAAAGTAAACTGACAAAACACTAAGAAACAAAACACTAAACGGTACTGAGACCAAAACCTAAACTATGACTGTGATGGAAAATAACCAGCAAATACTATGACTAAGACTAATGATGAATAACAGATGAAAACCATAACTAAGACTGAGGTCAAAATAAACAGAACCAGGCTAGAACTAGGGCAGAATAAACAGACGACCCGACAATGGCATGAAGAACACAAAAGGCTTAAATACAGACATGAGGTAATCAGGGGAAGTGGAAACATATGGGGAAACAGCTGACAGCCATAAACCTAATGACAGGACCAGGAGAGAAAAGCTAAATACAATTAACAGAGAACACAGCAGTCCAAAACCCAGGAGTTCCGGGGGCCGACCCGAAGGTCGAGAGCACAGCAGGTCAGAGATCAAAAGTTCAGGGGGCCGACCAGGAGGCCAACGGTCCAGAAGGCCAAAACCCATGAGTTCCGGGGGCCGACCCGGAGGCCGAGAGCACAGCAGGCCAGAGATCAAAAGTTCAGGGGGCCGACCCGGACGGCAATGATGTCCAGCAGATGGCCCGGAAAGCGGCCGGCGATCCCGAGGGGCAAAATGAGGCTTGGGCGATAGCAACACAACCGCAGAACCAGGCGAGGCCGACACAGAAACTGAGGCCAAAGCTGGTCCAGGCGGAGGCGAAGCAAGAACAAAAGCCAAGGCTGGAACTGACGATAGCGACACAGGCGCCGAGGCCGAAGCCGGGTCAGGCGAAATACAGGCCGAAGCCGGACCAGACGAACCAGAAGCAGAAGCCGAGGCTGGACCAAGTGACAGCGAAGCAGGAGCAGGACCAGGCGAGGCAGAAGCAGAGGCCGGACCAGGCGAGGCAGAAGCAGAGGCCGGACCAGGCGAGGCAGAAGCAGGGGCTGGACCAGGCGAGACAGAAACTGAGACTAAGGCCGGACCAGGCGAAGCACAGGCTGTAACTGGACCAGGTGAAGCAGAAACTGAGACTGAAGCTGGACCAGGTGAAGCACAGGCTGAAGCTGGACCAGGCGAAGCACAGGCTGAAGCTGGACCAGGCGAAGCACAGGCCGAAGCTGGACCAGGTGAAGCAGCTGGCGAGGATGATGAAGCTGCGGCAGGCGAGGATGATGAAGCTGCGGCAGGCGAGGATGATGAAGCTGCGGCAGGAGAGGATGATGAAGCTGCGGCAGGAGAGGATGATGAAGCTGCGGCAGGAGGCTGGACGGGCTCCTTGGGCCCTCCAGCTGACGAGGCAGGAGGCTGGACGGGCTCCTCGGGCCCTCCAGCTGACGAGGCAGGAGGCTGTGTAAGTTGCAGCCACACACAGTCTATAGTGGGCGACATGAGTTTGTATGAGTTCTCAGACTGAGGTGTGGCAGAACCAGGTGAGGCGTCGTCCTCAGGTTGAGGCGCAGAAGCAGCAAGCGGTAGCGCGGCAGGTGGTGGTCCTGCAGGCGGCGGCACGGGAGCCGCAGGTGGTGGCGCTGCAACCACAGGTGGTGGCTGGGCAGGCTCCTCGGGCCCCCCAGCTGACGTGGTAGGAGGTTGTGTAAATTGAAGCCACACACAGTCTAAAGTGGGTGGAATGAGTTTATATAAGTCCTCAGACTGAGGTATAGCAGAACTAGGCGAGGTGTCGTCCTCGGGCTTAGTCGCAAAAGCAGCAGGCAGTAGCGCAGGTGGCGATACGGCAGCCGCAAGTGATGAAGCAGAAGGTGGCCGGACGGGCCCCTCGGGCCCTCCAGCTGGCGTGGCGTGAGGCCGGACGGGTTCTCCTGAACCTCCAGCAGACGAAGCATGAGGCTGGCTGGGTTCTCCTGAACCTCCAGCAGACGAAGCATGAGGCTGGACGGGCTCCCCGGGCCCTCCGGCTGACACTGAAATTGGCTGCACCAGCTGTACCTCCGTCTCCGGCTCCAAACCGGCCTTGATAGCAGTCCCACAGCAGCTTAGCTGAGCCTGAGGGCTAGCATTTCCAGGGCAAACAGTCTCTTTATAGCCGGGCTCATTAACCGGAAAAGTAGTGTCAAATTCAACAACCTCCTGAGAGAAAACATGAGGAGCCAAAATGTAATCACTCACTTGCGTTTGTGATACGGAGCGTCGGTGGCGCGCGCGCCGTTTCTTCTTTGAAGCGGCAGACGGCGGAGCGATGGGTGGAAGTCCCTGATAACTCCGAGGTCCCCCGGAGTTCCCCGGAAAGAGGGCTCGTGCTCCGGAATGAGCCATGGCTTCCACCGGAGCTCCTCCTCCAACAGAGCGCAGAATATTGACTGGCACTCGTCGTGGTCTAAGTCTATGGTGTCCAGTGCTATCTCGCGCTGAACTGTGACAGAAGTATGGCGAGACTGTGATGAGGGCGTGGAAACTGGTGAGCTGAGAGGTGGTGACGCTGTGGCGAATCTCAGCGAACCGACACGAACACACTCAGGTTCCGGAGGCAGCAATGGAGATGACTGATTGTGGGGTTGTTGTGACTGGTGGGTGCTGTAAGCCATTTCCTGACTCGACAGTTCCTGGGCCTGCAGCATCTCCTTTATCCTGGTAAAGGCAGCAACTATGGCAGGTGAGTCCGGGAGCTGGAGAAGGCGGGGATCCCTCTCCATAATAGCTTCAGCAACGTTAACCATCACCAGCTTGCTCTTCAAATCGGGCGCTGTAAAGATGCGGTCGAGGATCGCTTGGATACGAGTGACAGAAATAAGTGATGAGAATGCTGTTATTTGCATTTACCATGTCAGACCTTTTGATAAACAAAATTCTAATGAAAGTGAGAACATGTATACTGTTACATCTTTCAGAAAATGTTTTGAAATTGTGGTGCACAGTTCAGAATAAATGTTTTTCAAAAACCATTGCATCTTTTTAGTAAATGTTTATTTCCAAAAGAAATTTCTAGAAGTTCAGAACAGTAAAATTCCCGCTTTTTAGAATGAATTAGAAGATAACTCTTACGTAGTTAAACTAAAATACTCTTTGAGAGTTAATATATAAACTCTTAACACCAAGTGTTAAATTATCAACTTCAGACAGATTTGGTGTTTAACACTAAATCAGAGTTAACATACCAACTCTCCAAAAAGAGTTAAATTAACACTCTCTGGTGTGGACCCATATAGACACTTTAATAGTGTTGAAATCAAAGCCGACAGTGTTAATTTGGACATGCTGGATTTGCTGTGAAGGATGCCTGTGTTTAGAGTGAAGCTCTGTGGACGTGACATTGTTTGGATGAAGAGGAAAAGGAAAAGTGGTCTTTACTACAAAAGGCAAAAACTGAGAACTGTGGAAACCTCTTATTTTATGTATACTCCATTTTGGTTTGTGATTTTCTTCACTTAGCGTGCCATATCAATCAATCAATCAAGGCTTTATTCGCCACGTGCAGGTTGCCCTGTAGTGAAATAGGACCCCCTGACCTTACACACACAATACATACATCACATGGGGATACAGGTCGGAGATCGGTAGCGTTACAGAAAAAAACACTGAAATAAACACTACAATGGGAGAGTACAAGAGGAAAAAAAGAGACCACTACTCATGCTGGGCTCCTGGGAGGACAGCATGAGAACAGAAAACAAAAAAACTCCTCTGCACAAAAAAGCACATAAATGTCCACAGCACAACATTATGGAGCACGTGACAAGCCACAGGGTCGGGTGGGGGGTGAGGAGTGATCTGAAGCAAACACAGCAGCCATCCTGCCCAGCACTACCATTCCAGCGCGGGCTCAGACCCGCCGTGTTCCCAGGAGGGAACAAGCATCGAAGGAGTTTGGAAAGGGAGGGGGGATGAGTGTGTGCATATCAGTGTATATGTATGTGTGTGCGTGTCCATAGTTCAGCTGAGACAGTGTCCTTCGCCCTGCTAGGCTAAGTAAACAGTCTTCCAGCCAACCCAGGTGGCCTTGCATAGAATGGAAAGGAACAGACTAAACACAGTCGTTATCAGGGTGTTTTTGTTCAGCTCCAGCCTTGCGACTGCAGCTGGCGCCGAAAGGGTATCCGCATGAAGTGATGGTGCTTTTTACTTTAGTGCGAACAGCTTATATGAATTTCAAAGCGGTTCTAACAGTCCAACACAGGTCTCTCAATCTCCCGTTGGAGAGCCGTGAGCTTCCCCATGATGTTATCAAACTTGTGCTCTGTGATGTTGTCATTCTTGTGCTCAAAGAGCTGATTCTGAGAACTCATGACCACAGTGAGCCTCCCCAAGATGTAATCCAATTTGCGCTCAGAGATGTTATTCCGAGCGAGCCCTTCCAAGATGTAATCCAGTCTGCACTCAGAGATCTTATTCTGAGTATTCACAGCAGCCGTAGCCTCTCCAAGATCTTATCCGTGCTGCACTCAATGAGCCCATTTTGAGAAACTCACGCCTCTTCCATCGTTTCAATCCCAGTGGGCAGCCTTGTCGGGATTTGAACAGCCGTTCCGCTTTCTTAATTCTTTCTATAAGTCAAGCCAGCTCCGATCAGCCAGAACCCTGTTACCATGGTTCCAAATAGGTAGGTATCTTCAGCACTCAGGCAATTGCATTTAGGGACCAGTTGATCAAATCCATAATTCCTCTTTTGGGTTTTAGAGAACAGACTGTGAGAGAGTGTTCCAGGGAAAAAATGGCCTGGTAAATGGCCCGTATTTATATAGCGCTTTTCTAGTCCCTAAGGACCCCAAAGCGCTTCACACTACATTCAGTCATTCACCCATTCACACACTGGCGATGGCAAGCTACATTGTAGCCACAGCTGCCCTGGGGCGCACTGACAGAGGCAAGGCTGCCGGACACTGGCGCCACCGGGCCCTCTGACCACCACCAGTAGGCAAACACGGGGTTAGCATCTTGCCCAAGGATATTTGGCATGCAGCCAGGAGGCAGCCTGGGATCGAACCACCGACCTTCTAATTAGTGGCTGACCTGCTGGCTGACCTGCTCTGCCACCTGAGCTACAGCCAGGTAATACAAAAAAACATGAAACTAGACAAGGACATAAGACGCTAAGCAGGGAAGCTAAGGGAGAGGAGGAGAGGAGAAAAGTGCGAACGCCTTCGTCAAGAGCAAGAGCAAGTGAGTATCATCAACATGAATTACAAGTAAAATGAAAATAACAATGTTGCAGGTCTTTTGAGACTGAAAATGAAGAAATCTATTCGTTCTCAAATAAAATAATTATTAAGCTTTTCTCCAGGTACTCTCTTTGTCCCCCTCCATGTCACCATATGACCTCATGGTAAAAGGTTTACGTTTCAGAGGTCACATTTCATAGCTTCTATCCTTTGCTTTCATAGCTGCCTGCTGTCACGTTTCCTTTCTGTTATTATGTTTTTGTAATAAACTTGATTTGACATATTTCTGTGAGTCCTCATTTTTTTCCTTTTTGGTTGGGGCCTAAAAATTACCCTTCATTTTAAAACTGAGCTGGATTGTTTGGGGTTTCTTTAATATTGTTTTTTTATTTGTTTTGTTTTGGGGGGTTTTTAATATCGGATTTCACAGCTGACTTTATGCATGCCCAAAGAAGTGCTTTGAAAGATGACTAGAAAACTGTACAATTATAAGCTAGTATATGGTTAAAGATAATAACATATGATAAAATATATGAATATATGAATAACCTTACAAATGAGTACACAATGTCTGGATCAACAAGCAGAATTTCTTGTGCTGTAAACAGCTCTGACATCATTTGCAAGTGTTTGTTGTTGCTAGGTTACAAAAACCTTCCTCTGTAACAAAAAACAGTCTCTCCTTTGTGATATAAAGCAGCTTGAGACAACCGTTTTCATCAACTGAAGTTCTTAATTTTGATGTGTTGGTTAGCAGGAAGTGACAGCTTTCAAACTGACTTCTGGAGACTGGTGTGTCATTGCTGATTTATTCTCGTGTAACAGATATAGAGACCACAAAATATAGCACTCACTCATAACTAAAGAAGGTATAAACTTCAAATCAGATATGTTTTATTTAAACTGTCAAATCACAACAAAAAAGGGTAAAGACCCTACAGTAACACCCCAACAGTCAGGCAGCTCCAAATGAGTAAGAACTTGGCGACAGTAGTCAGGAAAAACTTCCTTTTGACACATAAAAAAATCCTCTGATAGAACCAACCTTAAGGGCAGCCATCTGTCATGACTGGTCGGGAGTGAAGGGAAGAAGGCAGGACAAAGACACGCTTTGTGCAGGTACTACTGTACCTGCAGCTGGTCTGGAGTGAAGTTAGGACTTCAGCTCTTTATGTTGATATTTGTGGAAAATCTACTCTGCAACCATCCCCCACCTTTCCTTCAAAACCATCTGCTACATATTTCAAATTTGAATTTTCTCCTTCTTCACAACATAAATTATTTTCTTCTCATTTCTTTTTTATCCTCTTATTGTCCATCTCCAGGACATCATAAGAAAACAATTTTTTTTCAGCTTATAAATCACCTCCATGTTCACTCCATCAAAGCAGCGCACACTGATTGTGTACCTACTCTTCTCTAGGCTGCAGAAATCTTGGTAGATTCTCTCTGACAGACAGTCAGCGAGATCAGAGTGAGGTGAATGATGGAGAGGGAGGCAGAGCGAAGAAGGGTGGAGGTATAAGGGATAACAGTCAAATAAATGACAGAATACAGGTGTTTGGGTTTGCCAGACAACTGCTCCACTCCCGCTGGCATCTGATAGCATGAGACACTGTTATCATCTGTCACTCTCTAGAAGCCAGACTGAAAGCTTTGCCTGGAGAAACTGTAAACTGAAAAAGAGGAGGCCACAGGGAGAACGACGTGTTTGACAAAGAGTGAGTTCTCATCTGGAATATCCCTCCCTCTGTTACTAGCATTTGGCTGAACTTTCAGATGAGATCCTCCCTCATGACTTATCCTCCATTAGGTCAGACAGCGAGAAGGAAGTGTGTGAGCAACAGAGTACAGAGAGGAAAGTGGCCAAGAGTTTCAATAAGGCCAGAGAGGAACAACAGACTTAAGTTTTACCAATATTACCAGTATGCTGTTAAAACCTAAAAATAGCTGTCGGGAAAGACAAGTTGGGTGATGTAAGATCTGACTAAATATAGAGGTGTCCTTTGTATTGCAAAGGTATTATAACCCTTGCTCCCAAACATGATCGTGGGGATGATCGTGGCTCAAGAGTTGGGAGTTCGCCTTGTAATCGGAAGGTTGCCGGTTCGAGCCCCGGCTTGGACAGTCTCGGTCGTTGTGTCCTTGGGCAAGACACTTCACCGGGCCTACTGGTGGTGGTCAGAGGGCCCGGTGGCGCCAGTGTCCGGCAGCCTCGCCTCTGTCAGTGCGCCCCAGGGCAGCTGTGGCTACAATGTAGCTTGCCATCACCAGTGTGTGAATGTGTGTGTGAATGGGTGGATGACTGGATATGTAAAGCGCTTTGGGGTCCTTAGGGACTAGTAAAGCGCTATATAAATACAGGCCAGGCCATTTACATCTGGGAAGAAGACTGAGCAAATATGTGGTTATCCTAATTGGACGTTTATAAAGTCAGCAAACATGCACAGAAAAGAAGATCAGACATGTGTCTGCCATCTATAATCAAGTTTTGAGATCCCCTCCCAGACGCCTTAATGCCCACTCACACCCTGGGCCACCTGACCTCAGGAAATCACATGAGCTCACCCGAAACCTTGGCTGATTGTGATCTACACCCGTTTTCATACCTTGGCTCTTGTGATTAGGTAGAGGATCTTCAACGGGGTCCTTTGTCCCTCTTTGGGGGTATACTCCCACAGGGTTAAATAATACGAATAACGGATTGGATTTATATAGCGCTTTTCAAGGCACCCAAAGCGCTTTACAATGCCACTATTCACTCACTCTCACACACTGGTGGAGGCAAGCTACAGTTGTAGCCACAGCTGCCCTGGGGTAGGACACAACGACCAGGGCAGAGAGCCCGGGGATTGAACCGGCGACCTTCCAGTTACAGATGCGCTTCCCAACCCCCTGAACCATTTGACCTTAGAACTGAAGAAGCTTCTCGGATGAGAGGTGAAAAGTCTTCAAGCAACTTAAAGAAGTCCAGACGCTTTTCTTTCCAAGCTCCTTAGACTACGATGACCTGGATGACTGAGAACCTTCACAGACATTGTGGTCTAAACAACCCAAACTGTTATGACCACATATGTGGACCCCAGGTCCGAGGAGACAAAGATAAGATAGGGCCTGATTATTCAAGACCCTATATGTGAGGAAATACTAAACCTCCGTGACCAACTTCCACAGCATTGCGTGCCTCGCCTCTGTAGAGGTAGTGTTGTCTCAGAGAATCTCAGCCCACTGGGTAATGCATCCCAGCCGATCTCTGGCCTGATTTCAACTAGCTTGGCTCTGGTGAACACCAGATCGCTAGCTAACAAGAACTTCATCTTCCATGGTTTCTTCACCTCCGAGGACTTGGATGTTTTATTCTTGACTGAAACTTGGCTTAATCCTGGTGAGTTAACCCTTTTTTCTGAACTCATCCCCTCTAACTGCAAGTTTTTCAACTCCCCGTGGGAAACTGGTTGCGCAGAGTTCTTGCAGCTGTTTTTTAAAAACTGTTAAAAACTCAGCCCACTGCTGATATTTATGGCAGTTTGGAAGTATGATTATTTCTAATGGATCTGTATTCTCCTGTGCTGTATGCCCTTGTTTATTATCCTCCCAAGATAATAAACAAGAATTTTATTCAAGACTTTTCTGTCTAATTATCTGGGATTTTGGCAAGACTTGAAAGCATTCAAATCCTTGGGGATTTTAATATTCACGTTTGCTGCCCCCAAAAACCTCTTGTGAAAGACTTCCTGAATCTTATTGACTCTTTTAATCTTGTTCAATCAGTCAGGGGTCCCACCGAGGAGCGTGGACATACTTTGGATTTAGTTTTGTCTTGTGGTCTGCAGCTATATGATATTCAAATTTGCATGCTCAACTTTTCTGATCACATGCTTGTTATAATCCAAATTTCTGTGCCATGTCCACCAGTTAAAAATCTTTTACCTGTGCATGAATTCCACATCATCACTCCTCCTACTGCTGGACATTTCTCTGCTGTTTATAAGAACTTTGGTACTCCCTTGGACAATTACTCCCTTAAGTCAAGTGCTGATCATCTGCTCACTTTATTCAATGGCACTTGTTCAACTGTTCTTCATAAGTGTGTTAGACTTAAAACAGATCCCTGGTTAAACAATTTAATTCATATTCAATTCAAAATTTATTTGTATAGCACATTTGAAAACAACAGAGTTGACCTAAGTGCTTCACAATAGGTTAAAAACAAGAGAAAACAATAGAGAAACAAATATAGATAAATTAGAAACAAATACAGGTAAATACATGTAAGAAGAATTAGGCCTGATGGTACTCATACTAAACTCGAATTAAAAGCCAAAGTAAAAAAGTGAGTTTTAAGATGCGTTTTAAAAGACTGAATAGACTCTGAAGTACAAATCTCCTCTGGCAGATTATTCCCGAGTCTGGGTGCTGCTACTGCGAAGGCCCGATCTCGTCTATGCTTCAATCGAAACCTTGGTTGTGCTAAGAGCATCTGGCTAGAAGATCTCAGTGCTCTTTTGGGGTCATACACGTTGAGGAGTTTGTTTAAATAACTAGGCGCCATATTATTTAAAACTTTAAAAGTAAGTAAAAGAATCTTAAAATCAATACGATATTTGTCAGGGAGCCAGTGTAAATTTGCTAAAACTGTAGTGAAGTGTTCATACATTCTAACACCTGTTAAAAGATGTGCAGTGGTATTTTGGACTAACTGCAAGCGATGAAGAGATGAGTGTTGAAGACCCAAATAGAGAGAACTGCAGTAGTCCAGTCTAGAGGTGATGAAGGCATGAATAAGTGTTTCTAGGTCTCTTGGAGGAAGATAAGGCTTAGCTTTGGAAATTTCATGTAACTGATAAAAACTTGTTTTCACAACTATGGACACTTGCTTCTCTAATTTAAAGGAGCTATCTAAAAACACTCCGAGATTCCTTACAGCATGAGAAAGATGATAAGCAAGAGGACTGGGGGTATCAGAGTTCCAAAAACCATAACTTCAGTCTCATTTTCATTTAATATAAGAAAATTCTGTGTTAACCAGTCTTTAACATCATGTAAACAGTTAAGCAAAGGCTGTAGTGGGACAGAGATGTCCAGTTTCAAGGGGAAGTAAATTTGGATGTCATCAGCAAAACAACGAAAGGGAATGTTGTTTTTCCTAAAAATAGAATCCAAAGGCAGCATGTACAAGGAGACCCAAAACAGACCCCTGTGGCACACCACAACACATAAGGGCGGAGGAAGAGGAGTATTGCTCAATTTTAACAGAAAAAGACCTCTCTGATAAATATGATTTAAACCAGGATAAAACCGTGCCATTTAAACTAACAACGTGTTCAAGTCTCAATACAAGAATGTTGTGATCAACTGTGTCAAGGACGGCAGTCAAATCTAAAAGGAGTAAAACAACAGAGCAACCTGAGTCAACAGTTAAAAGAAGATCATTAAAAACTCATAAAAGTGCAGTCTCAGTAGTGTGATGAGATTTAAACACAGACTGTAACACTTCAGAAATGGCATGAGTGTCTAAAAAGGTCTGAGGTTGCTTGAAAACAACTGTTTCAAAAATTTTGGACATGAAAGACAGTTAAGAAATTGGCCTGAAGTTGGAAAGCAAATTTGGATCAAGATTTTTCTTCTTAATAATGGGTTGCACAACAGCATGTTTGAAAACAGCTGGTACACAACCTGATGACAATGAAGTATTTAATAAAAATACAATACTAGGCCCAATGACATGAAGAGTTTCTTTAAGGAGGCGAGAAGGAAGAATATCTTGTGGGGAATTAGGCGGTCTTAACTGATCAATTACTTCCTTCAATGCAGAAAAGGTCAAAGGCTCAAGCTGCTGAAAAACAGCCAAGCATTTACAAGGTGGATCTAGGTCTAACACTGCCTGTGGATGCAGTGTTCCTAACGTTGAGGGTTTTTTTTAATGAAGTGATTCAAAAAGTTTTCACAAAGTGCAAAGGAAGCCTCCATAGGTACAGTGGCACATGGGTTAATCACAGAATTAAAAATGTTAAAAAGTACTCGGGGCTTATGACATTTGGTAGAAATGAAACCGGATAGCAAAGCAGATTTTTGCAGCTTTAACAGTTTTCTGATATTTTGTTAAGCTGTCATGCAGGATTAGGGATGAGTATCGATAAGATTTTTACGATTCCGATTCCATTTTCAATTCTGTTTAACGATTCGATTCTTTATCGATTCTCTTATCGATTCTTTTTAAAAAAGGAGAACACTAAGGTCGATTAGCTCAGAACTTTGTTTTATATCTTCTCTTTGAACAAGATAGTGTCATGGTCCTGGGTCTTTTGACCCAGCGTTTTAAGTTTGAGTTTATTTTGTTCATTAGGTTATCTAAGTTCATTTGGTTATTAGACTCCTTGTGTTTTCTTCCCCTGTATTTAAGCTTCCCCTCACCCTTCGTGTTTCATGCTGCGTGTCTTATGTTATCAAGTTTGTATTATTATGCCTAAGTGTTTCTAGTTATTATTTTCCCCTCGTGTTTCCAACCATGTTAAATCTCCCCTGCTCTTCATGCGTTTCATGTCTGTGTCTTACATTGTCAAGTTCGGGTTGTCATGTCTATGTCTCATTATGTTTCCTGTTTTATTGTGAAGAGGTCTGGTGTTCTGTGTTCATCATGTTCAGTTTTACTCTCCCACTGTGACGTCATTATGTTCATGTGTGCCAGCTGTTTCCTCATGTGTCTCCACTTCCCCTAATCACCTCCAGTGTATTTAAGTCCTCTGTTTTCAGTGTGTGATTGTCAGGTCGTCTGTTGTCCATGCCATGTTTCCTATGCCATGCTTCCAAGTTTCTTGTCTAGGTTTTTCTTATTGTTTGTTTAGATTTCCCAGTTTAGGTTTGTGTTAATTTTGCTTCAGTTTGCCTTGCCCTTTGTTTGTACCTTTTTTCCAGCCATATTAAACGGCTCGCTTTTTGTTAACATTCAAGTTTTGTTCCCTGTTCCTTGGAGTCTGCATTTTGGGTCCTTTTTCAATTCATACAGTCTGCCCTCGCCAGACTGTGACAGAACGACCTGACCATGCTGGACCCAGCGGACATTTATTTCAGTGACTTTTTTGAATTCAAGATTCGTGTTACACAGCTTCGTGGACTTTGGATTATCTCCTGTGCAGGGAAGCAGGGGGAGGAGAAGGAGGCTATTCGGGCTCAGTTGACCCGGATAGCCACGGCTAACCCAGGTTTTATGGACTGCCTGCCTGCAGATTTAAAGAAGTTTGCTACAGCCACGATCTCCTCTGCCTCACCATCATCGTCTGAGCAGGTGCCCAGTGTGCAGGCTGAATCACACCAGCCCTGCGGTGATGCAGCTCTTCCTTCACCGGCTACAGGAGTAAGAGTCGGCTTATTCAGTCTCTCACCTGTCTCCATGTCCATGTCGCCACTGCAGCAGACAAGTGCCGCGTTTCCCTCACCTCAACCGGTGGCTGCTTCCAGTGCTACATTCATCTCAGCTGTAGCGGCGCCGGCCTCCACAACCACCGCTTCCAGGAGGAGGCGGCGTCCAGGTCGTCACCACGGCTCACAGCAACATGTGGTGGGTGATTATATTCTGAATCCACGTGTTTTTTCTAAGGACAATATTGGAACAAACACTGCCTTAAAGGTTCATGGGCATGTTTATGAAACGACTAAGACTGAAAAATCACCAGCCAAGTCTTCCACGGAATATCTTATCCCTCTGCACAATTACCTAGCATCCCTGTGTATTGATCATGCTACGAACTTTGCTTCCAAGAAGCCAAATTATAAGACTGTTTGCACTGGAAGTGCTAGCCATGAGGCTCAGCTAAGCCACTGTGGGACCGAGATCCGGGCCAGGTTGGAGCCAGGGGCTAAGTTGGAGTTTGTGCAGCCTTTTCCTGTGTCTGCTGGAGGGCCCGAGGAGCCCGTCCAGCACCATGCCGCGTCGGCTGGGGGGCCCGAGGAGCCCGTCCAGCCTCACGCCTCGTCAGCTGGCGGGCCCGAGGAGCCCGTCCAGCCTCACGCCACGTCAGCTGGCGGGCCCGAGGAGCCCGTCCAGCCTCACGCTTCGTCAGCTGGAGGGCCCGAGGAGCCCGTCCAGCCTCACGCTTCGTCAGCTGGAGGGCCTGAGGAGCCCGTCTGGCCACCTTCTGCTTCACCACCTGTGGCTGCAGCGCCACCTCCTGCGGCTCCCGTGCCGCCGCCTGCAGGACCACCACCTGCTGCGCTACTGCTTGCTGCTTCTATGCCTCAGCCTGAGGACGACGCCTCACCTGGTTCTGCCACACCTCAGTCTGAGAACTCATACGAACTCATTTCACCCACTATAGACTGTGTGTTGCTGCAACTTGAAAAGCAATCTGCCTCGTCAGCTGGAGGGCCCAAGGAGCCCGTCCAGCCTCATGCCTCGTCAGCTGGAGGGTCCGAGGGGACCGTTCAGCCGCCACCTGCGGCCGCCTCGTCGTCACCTGGTCCAGCTTCATCCGAGTCTTCATCCTCGCCTGGTCCGGCTTCAGCCTGTGCTTCGCCTGGTCCGGCTTCATCCGAGTCTTCGTCATCGCCTGGTCCAGCTGCATCCGAGTCTTTGTCCTCGTCTGGTCCAGCCTCTGGTTCTGCTACGCCTGGTCCGGCCTCTGCCTGTGCTTCTGCTACGCCTGGTCCGGCCTCTGCCTGTGCTTCTGCTACGCCTGGTCCAGCCTCAGCCTCTGCTTCAGCGTCGCCTGGGCCAGCCTCTGCTTCAGCGTCACCTGGTCCTGTGCCCTCCAAGCCTCGGCCGGTACGCCTGACACTTGGGCGCCGCCGCTGCCTTCCGCGCGGCCGGCCCCCGGATCGCCATCACCTGAGTCGCCGCCGTCACCTTCCGCACGGCCGGCCCCCTGAACTGTTGCCGGCCCCCTGAACTGTTTCCACGCTGCCGCCGTCGCCTTCCGCACGGCCGGCCCCCTGAACTGTTTCCACGCCGCCGCCGTCGCCTTCCGCACGGCCGGCCCCCTGAACTGTTTCCACGTCACCGCCGTCGAGGTCGGCCCCCTGAACCGTTTCCGTGTCGCCGCCATTGCCGTCCGCACGGACGGCCCCCTGATCAAATGAACTATGGACTTCTGGACCGTCACCCTCCGGGTCGGCCCCCTGAGGAGTTGCGAACTGTTTCCTGTGCTCTTGTTGGACGTTTTGTTTTGTGGCCTTGTTTCTGGCCCTCCGTCCTGGACCCCCGCCGCCCGCCCTGGGTGGGTTGTTTTGGTTTTGTTTCATGTTTGTTTTCTTGCTGCTGCGTTTCTTTGTTCATGGTTTTGGGCGTCTGGAATCCGCCCTTGAAGGGGGGGCTCTGTCATGGTCCTGGGTCTTTTGACCCAGCGTTTTAAGTTTGAGTTTATTTTGTTCATTAGGTTATCTAAGTTCATTTGGTTATTAGACTCCTTGTGTTTTCTTCCCCTGTATTTAAGCTTCCCCTCACCCTTCGTGTTTCATGCTGCGTGTCTTATGTTATCAAGTTTGTATTATTATGCCTAAGTGTTTCTAGTTATTATTTTCCCCTCGTGTTTCCAACCATGTTAAATCTCCCCTGCTCTTCATGCGTTTCATGTCTGTGTCTTACGTTGTCAAGTTCGGGTTGTCATGTCTATGTCTCATTATGTTTCCTGTTTTATTGTGAAGAGGTCTGGTGTTCTGTGTTCATCATGTTCAGTTTTACTCTCCCACTGTGACGTCATTATGTTCATGTGTGCCAGCTGTTTCCTTATGTGTCTCCACTTCCCCTAATCACCTCCAGTGTATTTAAGTCCTCTGTTTTCAGTGTGTGATTGTCAGGTCGTCTGTTGTCCACGCCATGTTTCCTATGCCATGCTTCCAAGTTTCTTGTCTAGGTTTTTCTTATTGTTTGTTTAGATTTCCCAGTTTAGGTTTGTGTTAATTTTGCTTCAGTTTGCCTTGCCCTTTGTTTGTACCTTTTTTTTTCCAGCCATATTAAACAGCTCGCTTTTTGTTAACATTCAAGTTTTGTTCCCTGTTCCTTGGAGTCTGCATTTTGGGTCCTTTTTCAATTCATACAGTCTGCCCTCGCCAGACTGTGACAGATAGAAATTTAGAAGTAACATGGCCTTACAAACCCAACAGTGAGATCTTAAGAGATCCACAGCCTACGGCTCTTCAATGGGGTGTCACAGGGTCCCCAGGAAAAAATGTAAATGTAAAATAATAAAATAAATATTCTTCTGTAGCAATAACAAAGTATAACATAAATTATTCTGTAGCAATTACACAAGAATATCCAGTAATGTCCCTGCCTACAATTAAACACATTCACTTACCGAAAATCGGGGGCATCTGCTGTGGCAAATGGGTTCAAGCCTTTGGCCACAAACTTAGTCACTGCTCGGTGACATTCGTCTATCCTGGCCTGAAAGGAGACGCTACCGGTAGACTGCAGCGAGAACTGCCAGCATCTGAGCCACACTCATCTCTCTCATCATGGTCACCTAAATGCACAGTAAAGGCAGATCGCGCTAGCATAATATGCATTGTTAGATGATTATTTACCTGCCGCATTAACGGGAGAGGACGTGCAAACTTTATCGCTGCTGCTGGGTTGAGATTCACGAGTCCGGAGCGGAATTAACAAAACGACATTGATTTAAGGTCATCGCGTGTTTTGTGAGCAAATGCTTTTGCATATTCGTAGTGTTTCCTCCCTTAAATGAAATATCTACTTTGCAAGTATCGCAAGTTGCCCTGTTGTCATCCGTTCTCGTAAAGTATAATCAAACTTTTGAGCGTTTGAGCAACCATGTTTCCTGCCAGGTAAATGACGTTCGGCAACGTGGTGACGTCATTCGGGGTGACTAGAATCGATAAGGGAATCGTTTGCAAAAATGACAAACATTTCCAAGGAATTGAAACAGTGGGAACCGGTTCTCAACAAGAACCGGTTTTCGATACCCATCCTATGCAGGATACCCACCTGGAGCTTGTCTTTTTTCCATTTTCTCGCCGCAAGTTGACATTCGCGTCTGAGAGCGCGGTTGGTTTCATTCAGCCAAGGTTGACATGAAGATTTGGTGCGTTTAGTCCTTAGTGGAGCAACAGAGTCAAGGATGCTGGAGCATGTTCAATTCAATTCAATTCAATTTTATTTATATAGAGCCAAATCACAACAAAAGTTCCCTCAAGGCCCTTCATAGATACAGAGAAAAACCCAACAATCATATGACCTGTGGAGCAGGGAAATTATTTTACTGCTATTGTTAAATAATCATCATTATTACCATTGCATTAATAATATAATCTGCAGTATGATCATTGCTTTAACAATGTAACAGATAGCTTTAAGAAGGCCTTAAGATGTTTATGATGATGTTAACCTTGTATTCCAGATGCAGTTATAACTATTTTATACACAATGCATATCTGTGCTTATTTGAGTTGATGTTCAGGTTCATTAATGGTCTAAAGCTTCACTAGTGAGAGTGTCTAGATGATCCATGCTGAAGGAATTGCAATACATGCTTACACAACAGTTCATTTTAATATCTTTTATATGTTCACATTCTTGTATTAAGCTTTTAGTAGAGGTTCTTGGTTAAAACATTTATTTAGTAGAAGACATACACAGTCTCAGTGAGCCTCTGGTCTGGTAAAAGGTCAGAAGTGCGAGAGGTGACATAGAGGCTGAGTGAGGTCGTGACACACACACATGAGTTAGAATTATTTATAGGAAAAAGGTTCGTCATGTCTGGTTGTAACTGCAAAATTGTCTCGGTAAAAGAGGAACCGTTCCTTGTTGTCTCGGCAAGAAAGAGGAACAAGACAAGAACTGAAAGGTAGACAGGAAGTGCCAGCCATGAAGATAGAAGACGATGTTCTTTTTAAACTGTGTTAAAAGTCGTTGTGGTTTTGATATTGACGTATGTGTATATATCCTGTCTGTGACGCATGAAGGGGCGTCAGTAAATCAAGCCCTGACGGTATAAAATCTGTGTATGCTTTGAGGAAGTCGAAGATCAATTGCTGTCTGCGTACAGAGTTGTCTTCCCACACGTGTGTAGTCATTAAAATCATTGTTTGACCAAGAGCTTCTGGACCATGGGTGGTTTGTACTCTCCTTCCTCAATTTTGAACCTTTAACAGACCCCTATGAGCAAGCACTTTGGCGACAGTGGGAAGGAAAAACTCCCTTTTAACAGGAAGAAACCTCCGGCAGAACCAGGCTCAGGGAGGGGCGGCCATCTGCTGCGACCGGTTGGGGTGAGAGAAGGAAGACAGGATAAAGACATTCTGTGGAAGAGAGACAGAGATTAATAACAGATATGATTCAGTGCAGAGAGGTCTGTTAACACATAGTGAGTGAGAAAGGTGACTGGAAAAGAAAAACTCAATGCATCATGGGAATCCCCGGCAGCCTACGTCTATTGCAGCATAACTAAGGGAGGATTCAGGGTCACCTGATCCAGCCCTAACTATATGCTTTAACAAAAAGGAAAGTTTGAAGCCTAATCCTAAAAGTAGAGATAGTGTCTGTCTTCTGAATCCAAAATGGAAGCTGGTTCCACAGAAGAGGGGCCTGAAAACTGAAGGCTCTGCCTCCCATTCTACTTTTAAATACTCTAGGAACAACAAGTAGGCGTGCAGTGTGAGAGCGAAGTGCTCTAATAGGGTGATATGGTACTACAAGGTCATTAAGATAAGATGGGGCCTGATTATTTAAGACCTTGTATGTGAGGAGCAGGATTTTGAATTCTGGATTTAACAGGGAGCCAATGAAGGGAAGCCAATACAGGATAAATCTGCTCTCTCTTTCTAGTCCCTGTCATGACTCTTGCTGCAGCATTTTGGATTAACTGAAGGCTTTTCAAGGAGTTTTTAGGACTTCCTGATAATAATGAATTGCAGTAGTCCAGCCTGGAAGTAATAAATGCATGAACTAGTTTTTCAACGTCACTCTGAGACAGGATATTTCTAACTTTAGAGATGTTGTGCAAATGGAAGAAAGCAGTCTTACATATTTGTTTAATATGTGCGTTGAAGGACATGTCCTGGTCAAAAATGACTCCAAGGTTCCTCACAGCGTTACTGGAGGACAAGGTAATGCCATCCAGAGTAAGAATCTGGTTAGACACCATATTTCTAAGATTTTCAGGGCCGAGTACAATAACCTCAGTTTTATCTGAATGAAGAAGCAGAAAGTTAGTGGCCATCCAAGTCTTTATGTCTTTAAGACATTCCTGCAGTTTAACTAACTGGTGTGTGTTATCTGGCTTCATGGACAGATAGAGCTGGGTGTCATCTGCATAGCAGTGTAAATGTATGCTATGTCTTCTACTGATGCTGCCTAAGAGAAGCATGTATAATGTAAACAGAATTGGTCCTAGCACTGAGCCCTGTCGAACTCCATAATTAACCTCAGTGTGTGAAGAGGACTCTCCATTTACACGTACAAACTGGAGTCTATTAGATAGATATGATAGAAACCATTGCAGCACAGTACCAGTAATACCTACAGCATGTTCTAATCGCTCTAATAGGATATTATGGTCAACAGTATCGAACGCTGCACTGAGGTCTAGCAGGACAAGCACAGAGATGAGTCCACTGTTAGAGGCCATAATAAGATCATTTGTAACCTTCACTAAAGCTATTTCTGTGATGTGAAGAGCTCTGAAACCTGACTGAAACTCTTCAAATAAGCCATTCCTCTGCAGATGATCTGTTAGCTGTTTGACAACTACTCTTTCAAGGATTTTTGATATGAAAGGAAGGTTGGAGATTGGCCTATAATTAGCTAAGACTACTGGGTCTAGAGATGGCTTTTTGAGTAAAGGTTTAACTACAGCCAGCTTGAAGGCCTGTGATACATAGCCGATTATTAGAGATAGGTTGATCATATTTAAGATCGAAGAATTAATTAATGGCAGGACTTCTTTGAGCAGTTTTGTAGGAATTGTATTGTATTGTATTGTATCTTTATTTGTTTCAGACATATAAAACAAAAAAACAATATATACACACTACATATATTTTCATTTACAGATACGAATATATATGTAGATACACACACACACACACACACACACACACACACACACACACACACACACACACGTATGTGTTCAGATAAACAAAAAAATATATATAATGAAATAAAACAAAATCGTCTGACATAATGTAACAATCTTTGGTCTGAAAAGGAGTAGGAAGAAGTATGAACATACTTACCTAACCCTTCCTACCCCTGCTCAACATCTTATTGATCCCACATAATTCACCTAATTCCCATCATCACATACTCCACACAATACACGAGGAGAACCTATATAAACATGGCTACCGTGATTGATATAATTTGGATATAATTTGATATTTTTATACATACAATGGGTGATCATCTTTATCGGTATCATATTCTTCCAAAATCAGTTTTCGAAGTATTTTCATGAACTTACTAATTCCTGAGCATTGCTGTAGATCTATAGTAAAACTATTCCACAGTTTTACCCCATAAATAGTGACACAAAAGGTTTTAACCTTTGACCGTGCTTTAAGAATCCTTAGATTCAATTTCCCCCTCAATTCATAGTCTCCTTCTCTGTCATAGAACATCCTCTGTATATTTCCTGGTAACATATTGTATCTGGCCTTGTACATAATTTTTGCAGTTTTATATTTTATAAGATCCATAAACTTCAGTATTTTTAATTTCAAAAACATGATGTTAGTATGGTCTCTAAATCCTGCTTTATTAATCATCCTGATTGCTTTTTTTTTAATTTTACATATTGGTTGAAGTGCAGTTTTATATGTGTTTCCCCAAATTTACACACAGTATTCCAAATATGGCAATATAAGTGAACAATAAAGTACCCGGAGTGATTTGGAAGGCAAAAAATATTTAACTTTACTCAGCACGGAGATGCTTCTTGACAGTTTGGCTTGTATATGCTTTATGTGAGGTTTCCAGCAGATTTTGTTATCTATTATCACACCCAGAAATTTTGTATCCGAAACTTGCTCTATTTCAACATTGTTTACTAATAATTTTGCTCCTGCATCTTTTTTACAATATCCGAATAACATAAATGTAGTTTTTTCCAAATTTAATGATAACTTATTTCTATCAAACCATGTTTTCAGTTTAATCATTTCTTGTGTGACAATTTCCAAAAGCTGCTGTAAATTCTCTCCAGCACAAAAAATATTTGTATCATCTGCAAATAGAATAAACTGTAGTATATCTGATGTTCTACATATATCATTGATATAGAGGATAAACAGCTTTGGTCCCAATACTGACCCCTGCGGAACTCCACAAACAATGTCCATACACTCTGATTGATATTCCCCAATTTTCACAAATTGCTGGGGTCTAAAAGACACGTTGATGGCTTAGAGGAAGTAATTATTGAAGTTAACTGAAAAAGATCAGGTGTAGAAAAAGAGTCTAACTTAACATCAATGGTACTAAGAGTAGCTGTAGATAATATTACATCTGTGGGATGATTATTGGTAATTTTGTCTCTAATGATAAAAATTTTATTTGTGAAGAAGTTCATGAAGTCATTACTAATTAAGGTTAAAGGGATGGTTGGCTCAACAGAGCTCTGACTGTTTGTCAGCCTGGCTACAGAGCTGAAGAGAAACCTGGGGTTGTTCTTATTTTCTTCAATCAGTGACGAATAGTAAGATGTTCTGGCTTTGCGGAGGGCTTTCTTATAAAGCAGCAAACTATTTCTCCAGGCTAAATGATGATCCTCTAAATTTGTGACACGCCATTTCCTCTCCACCTTACGAGTCATCTGCTTTAGGGTACGTGTTTGAAAATTATACCACGGAGTCAGGTACTTCTGATTTGAGGCCTTAGTTTTCACAGGAGCTACAGTATCCAGAGTCGTACGTAGTGAGGAGGTGAAATTATTAACAAGATAATCGACCTCTGTTGGAGCAGCGTTCAGATAGCTGCTCTGTCTGTGTTGGTACAGGGCTTTGAAGATGATAACAGTGGGTGGATTACATTCTTAAAATTAGTTACAGCGCTTTCAGAAAGACATCTACTTTGATAAAGTCTACTCTCCACCGCTGTGTAATCAATTATTGTAAATGTAAATGTTATCAGGAAATGATCAGACAGGAGAGGGTTTTCAGGAAACACTTAAATGTTCACTTTCTATGCCATATGTTAAAAACAAGATCTAGAGTGTGATTAAAGTGGTGAGTGGGTTCTTTTACATTTTGAGAGAAGCCAATTGAGTCTAATAACAGATTAAATGCCACGTTGAGGATGTCAGTTTTAGCATCTACATGGATGTTAAAATCACCCACAATAATTATTTTATCTGAGCTGAGAACGAAATCAGATAAAAAGTCTGAGAAATCAGAGAGAAACTCTGTGTAAGGCCCAGGTGGACAATAGATGATAACAAGTAAGACTGGTTTCAGAGTTTTACAGCTGAGGTGGGCAAGGCTAAGCATCAGGCTTTCAAATGAATTAAAAGTCTGTCTTGGTCTTTGGTTGATTAATAGGCTGGTGTGAAAATTGCTGCCACACCGCCCCCTCGGCCTGTGCTTCGAAATTTCTGGTAGTTAGAATGACTCTGGGGTGTTGATTCATTTAAACTGACATAATCATCCTGCTGCAACCAGGTTTCTGTAAGGCAGAGTAAATAGATTTGTTGATGAATTATTAAGTCATGTACTAACAGAGACTTGGAGGAGAGAGACCTAATATTTAATAATCCACATTTCACTGTTTTACTCTTTGGTTCAGATGTGGATACTGTATTGTTCTTTCTTTGTAATTGTTTATGTTTAAGTTGTTTGTTGCCGGTTTTTAGTTTGTTTTTTGTCTGTTTGGGAGCTGACACAGTCTCTATGGAGATGGGTTTTTGGGGGGGTAGCAGGAGGGGAGAAGCTGCAGAGAGGCGTGTAAGACTGCAACTCTGCTTCCTGGTCCCAACTCTGGATTGTCATATTTTGCAGGGTTTAATAAATTAAATTAAATTCATTATGTACTTTGATTATTATGGCCAATCACAATTAAAGGAAAATAATGCGGGGAAATTGAAGGACCTCATGGGTATTACTACACCCCACATCCCTGTTTGAATTTTTTTTCTTTTATAATAATTTCCTACTTCTAGAGTTGACTTCTACATGGTTGAACATAAATGATTTGACACTAAAAATTGGGGGGGGGGGGGATGGACGATTTTTTCTCTTTTGTCAACTGTCAACTTGAAAATAGTAACCATTTCGAATTCAACAAAAGCTAATGGGCTTTATCAAAAAAGTAATCTTAAAAGAGTATATGTACCAATACGAAGAAATAAGAAAGCCTTCCTTTTGACTGTTTTGACACAAAACCCTAACCCTAACTTCCTCAGAGGATCTGAATCCATTTGAGTATATTTTACTCTTTAAAATGGAAATTAAATGAAAGGGACTATGACCCAAAGGACATCAGTCCCTCAACACAAGTGGGCTCTTCAACACTCTTCAACACAAGTGGGCTGGTGTGGACTGTTACCTGATGGGATTAAAATATCAGTTCGAACAGAAGAGCACTTTAAATCCCTTCTGATGTTTTAAATGAAATTCATAATACTAATTAATTAAGAATACAATGCAATTACATCAAAAAAATCCAGTTAACATTTCAGTTAAACATCACAAAAAAAAAAAATACTCTCAGGAGAAAGACAACAACTGCCATCTTGACACATGTATAGGGATTAGGGAATTATTCATTTTAGTATCATTTATATAGCCTCAAATCACAACAGTAGTTGCCTCAAGGCACTTTATATTGTAAGGTAAAAAAAAAAAACCCAACAATAATAGAGAGAAAACTCCAACTATCAGAATATCCCCTTTGGATTACAAGGGTTACCTGCTGTTAATAGGAAAATTGTACTTAGTAGTGGGTGTAATCTTTTAATGATATAAGTTTGCATATGGTAGAATGCTGCATGTAATCATTTGTGTGTAGAAGTATATAGTTGGTGGCATATTGAAAGAATGTCTCATCCTAGGAGGTCTATAACATTCTAGGGTGTTCACCCCCACATCCTGGGAGAGGTCGTACCTTGTCTTATTGTTTTACGGTAGGATTAACGTAGCTATGTCAGTTTTAGTTTAAGTGCTTTTTTACATATAGATGAACTGTTGGATTTTCCAGACCAGCAGGTTAAGGGAAGTAGTTTATGGGGCCACACTCTGACCCCCCCCCACACACACACACACACACACACACACCTC
This sequence comes from Rhamphochromis longiceps, assembly GCF_057381845.1. Lineage (NCBI taxonomy): Eukaryota > Metazoa > Chordata > Actinopteri > Cichliformes > Cichlidae > Rhamphochromis > Rhamphochromis longiceps. The sequence goes on along the minus strand of NC_140557.1, from coordinate 399,454 downwards.
CACATTCCAATGTAAGGAACAAACGCTCACTGAAGTATAAATAAAGACCGGGGCAGTTTCTCAGTGCGAGCCTCAGTGCTGGAGGCTGCCCTTGCTAGCAAGAAGTTCTGTGTGTTTCTCTTCTCTGATTCTCTACTGAAGAAGTGTTTTAGAGTATATTTCTTAACATTATTTGGTCCTTCGTAGCCGGAGCAGAAAATATCAGAACTGTTATCTGTGACTCTGTTCCAGAACTGATTCCTGATGCCGTGGGGAGCCAGCACCGAAGCCTGTGCACAGCCCTCTTGGACGAGGAGAGAGCCCCAGGACGTTAAATTCGGGTCTGGGCCGGTGTTTTTAATCTGGTCCATGGCGGTGGGATTCAGTCCGATGATCTGAATCACCAGTGAGACGTCGGAGAGTGAGAAACACTATTTTGGTATATAAAACGGCCGCAAAGGTTTAAAGAAACGTGATAAATTAGGTTGGGTTCGCCAAAAGGAGCTGAATTAGACTTAAGTTTTAGAGGTAGCTGAAATTACTTTGTGACAAATTAAAATACGTTTAGGCAAATGAAAACACGTTGAGACAGAGAAATTAAAATAGGTTGAGTTCGCCGAAAGGAGCTGAATTAGACTTGGGTTTTAGAGGTAGCCGAAATTACTTCGTGACAAATTAGCGCGCAAACGTCTATATGTGTGTGTATGTGTCTGGAAGTAAGTTGATTTTACAGCACAATACGCTGCTGAACTACTTCCATTTTTGTTTTCTTTGCTGAGGCTCACGTACTGGTGACAAAAGAGAACGGTTGAGTTTCATCTCATAAAACTGATACCGCTTCACCGTTAGGGTGAAGTTGAAGGCCGTATCAGTAAACCACTCTAAAGTCAAGCGTGCCAGCGACGGCCCAGCAAAATCTTTGAAAATGGGGGATAAACAAGCAAAATTAACACCTGATGAGAAATGTTTAGAAAAACAGCAAGCCGGAGCAGGACTAATCCAAAAGAAAGAGAGAGGAATGCATAGTGGAAGAGCAAGAGGTAGAGGCAGAGCTACACACACACCAAACAGTGGCTTTAGTACTACATGCTGGAGGTGTGGAAAAGAGGGACATTTTGTACGTGACTGTAAGAAACAAAGAAGACAGTAACTCAGAATACGATAGCAGCTCAGGTGAAGAGAGCAGTTCAGACTGGGAAGAACGTAATAATCCCTCACCCAGTGAAAATTAGAGACCACAGTAGTGTAAAGTAGTTCAAAAAGGGTTGGAAACAGACCCGACTGAATAGATATAAATACAAGAGGAATAAAGTAAAATAAACAAAAGGCTAAATTACAACTTAACTTTAATGTATTCAAACTAATAAGAGCAAAGATAACAACCTATAAACTGGTATTAATAATGAAACATAGTTGGGATGAAGATCATGCCCAGAATAGAATGAATGAAAGCAGATAATTCACACAAACATATATTAAATGAAATAGAGAGATGCATAAGGTATATTAAGGTTGTGTCATTGTTCAGCCAAGGAAAGTGTGTGAAAAGGAAAATGTCTCCAGCTTGAGAAAGAGTGAAATTGCAGATCACCCACAGCCCTTGGTGGATACAAAGTAAAATATAAATAACATATTGTAAAATACCATTGCTGTTATATAAAATATAATAGCATTAATGATGAAATAATATTAATATGAAGAGGCACCTGAGTCAGTTATGATGTGAGGTTGCGTTGCGGTCTCTTCTGAGCTGATGAGCAAGCTACACATTATCAGATCGAGATCTGGCTGAGAACTCAGATAACTGTGATAACTGGAGTATGCAGAGTTTCTGTGAGCAGTTTTTCTGCATCTTGACTTATGTGTAGAGTGTTCATAGCATCAGCATCATGTTTTTGTTTATTTGTTTTGTTGGGTTGAAAAATAGTTAAATGAACTTGTGATCATATTTATGGATCACCATGGCACATGCCACTGGCCAAATGATTTATCTACGCAGATGAAAAAAAGTGAGTGTGAATGTGTCTGACATCACCGTGTTTTTGTGCGCTGTGTAAAAGTAATTGCCTCTGATTGTGAGAGTGGTGATTCTGCAGGTCACCAGCTATTTAAAAAAAAAAAAAAAAAAAAAAAAGAGTGAAAAGGAGACAAAATTTACGTTGTAGATGAAAAATAATCATAGGAAAAAGGTTTTGTGTTGATCAGCCAAGAACAACTACAATCTCATTTTCTGCTTTTAAGAAAGGACTGTTCACAAAAACAGAGAGAGAGAGAGAGAGAGAGAGAGAGAGAGAGATGTGTGTTGATTAAGTAGTGATGATAATAATGAAAATGTCTTAGTTTGTCACTTTCAGGTGAAAAGCAGACCTAAATCAATTTTCCACATGCAGCGGTCAGAAGAAAGTTATAGTTTAACATCATTGGAAACATTCAGGCCAAGTTTCTGGCTAACTTATTTACAGCACCATGTGTCTCTCAAACTCACAAGCGAGCTCTCACTCCTCCCTGAAGACAAGGAATGCAGCTCCAAAGAGCAATAACATGGCAGATAAAGAGACAGCAGCAAAGTCCTGAGCAAAGAGTCCCAGCAAGCAGCAGCAGTGTGGACAAACAGCATCAGAGAAGAAGAGCAAACCCATCATCCTGCCTGATTGGATGAATGGCACTGTGTTTCCAACAAGCTGCAAATTCACTATGCATGTGAAGAAAACTTTTGAGGAGAACTGAGGAGACTGTTGGAGTTTGACATTTGCCACCTTTGGAGAAAATGGCAAGAAGAGACAGTGGAACACAGGACAAAGCTGAAGGAGAACTGCCGGCTATTGGACTGTTGAAGTGTGAGAGGACGCAGAGTGAGAGTAAGTAGAACACAGAGGAGTGCTGGTGTTAAATGTGGGAAATCAAAATTCGGGTTAGCAAACCTGGGAAAAACAAAACTGACTGCTTAAGTGGGAAAATTGTGAAGGAGTCTGAAACACTGCAAAAAGAAACATACAAAATCATACACACAAGCAGAACATGCATTAACCCTTTCAAATTCAAATTCAAATTTTATTTGTCACGTACACAGTCGTACACAGTCATACACAGTACGATATGTAGTGAAATGCTTGGACAACTGCTCGTGACCTAAAGAAAACAAAATAGGAAAAGGCTATGAATAAGATAGGAAATAAATATGAAAAATTAAAAAGGGTAAATTTAACTAGGAAGGAATAAAATATAAATTAAGGTTGAAAATAAAATAACTGTACAACAAAATACACAATATAGAACTATAAGAATGTATGAGAAATATAAATAAATATATACACAATAACAGCAGCTGTACAAGTATTAACTGGAAATGAAGAATATAATGTCCAGTGTTGTGCAATCCACATTATGTCTTGTGCAGTGCAAATATGCTTAAAGTGATTTAAGTGATGAAGTGAAAACAATGTCCAGAATGTCCAGTGTGTGTGTAAGAACTGTATGTGTGGGTCAGTACTGTGTGGTGGTGTGATTGAGAGACCGTATCGCCTGCGGGAAGAAGCTCCTCCTCAGTCTCTCTGTGTTGGTCTTCAGGGAGCGGAATCGCTTTCCTGACCTCAACAGAGAGAACAGTCTGTTGTTGGGATGGCTGAGGTCCTTCACGATCTTCCTGGCCTTGGTCCAGGAAGATCCTACTAACACTTCCAAACACAAGAGAGCTCATGAAGATTAGACAACATCTTGAGCATTTGAGTCTGTTTATCATCTTGTCCAAGTCACTTAGTGTGATGCAAAGATTAATTCAATTCAATTCAATTTTTTTTATATAGCGCCAAATCACAACATAAGTCGCCTCAAGGCGCTTCATAGATACAGAGAAAAACCCAACAATCATATGAACCCCTATGAGCAAGCACTTTGGCAACAGTGGGAAGGAAAAACTCCCTTTTAACAGGAAGAAACCTCCGGCTGAACCAGGCTCAGGGAGGGGCGGCCATCTGCTGCGACCGGTTGGGGTGAGAGAAGGAAGACAGGATAAAAGACATGGATAAAAGACATGGATAAAAGACAAAGATTAGTGGACTCATAGCACATCAGTTAAGAAATGATCAAATAACAGCAGAGAAATGTGTAGGAAAGGCAGCTTTAAGAACATGCTCTGCTGGATATGCAGCTCCACAGACATGCATTAAACCTGCCTAATAACACAAACACACATACAATGAAAATCAGCTTGTTATCTCTCATCAGTGTTAAAATAGTGTAAATTTAACAGACACTTGTTATCAAATACTGAATTTATCCAATGCAAAAAAATTGGCTCTCTAGGTTGCAGGACAACAGTTTATTTTTTGTGGGAAAAAGATTCTGGTTGTCAGGATGAGGTCGTGGACGAAAGAAGGAGGACCCAAACGCTGGACTCACAGGTAGGTGAAGATTGGTGTTTTATTGTCAACGGAGTGAACAAACAGAACAGAAGTAGGAAACGGCTGGCCGGCTGGACGACTGACTGAATGGATGAATGAAAGACTGACTGACAACTGACCGGCTGACCTGACGGAACTGAACAGAGGACAACCTAACGGCGGCGAGAACAACATCACAATAACATCAATGACAAGACATTGGACTGGTTGAACTGAGGGACATAAATACACAGGCTGAGTGATGAGAGATTAGAACCTGGTGAGTACACGGCTGAACATAATGACCTAATGATAAACGGGAAGAGGACGGAACATAATGCACATGGACCAAGGCTAACACAATAAAACAGGAGGTGAAGCAGACAGAATATAAACAGTGAACATGAACTAAGAATACTGGGTCAAAGACCCAGAAACCCTGACAGTACCCCCCCCCCGCAAAGGCCGGCACCCGACGGCCAAAAGAACGAAAAACCAGGACAGGGCGGGCGGAGGGGGCCCAGGACGGAGGGACGGAGTCCACACAGAGGCAGTTCAGGGGGCCGACCGTGCGGACGGCAACGGCGACGATGACAGCGCTGGTCCGGGGGCCGACCGTGCGGAAGGCGACGGCGACGATGACAGCGCTGGTCCGGGGGCCGGCCGTGCGGAAGGCGACGGCGGCGATGACAGCGCTGGTCCGGGGGCCGGCCGTGCGGAAGGCGGCGGCGGCCACTCAGGCGATGGCGGTCCGGGGGCCGGCCGTGCGGAAGGCAGCGGCGGCCACTCAGGCGATGGCGGTCCGGGGGCCGGCCGTGCGGAAGGCAACGGCGGCCACTCAGGCGATGGCGGTCCGGGGGCCGGCCGTGCGGAAGGCCCCGGTGGGCACAGGACCAGTCGAGGCGGGACCAGTCAAGGCGGGACCAGGCGAAGCACAGGCTGAGGCTGCAGCAGACGAAGGCTCTGAGGCTGCAGCAGACGAAGGCTCTGAGGCTGCAGCAGACGAAGGCTCTGAGGCAGAGGCCGGGCCGGGCGTGGGTGCAGCTGAGGCAGAGGCCGGGCCGGGCGTGGGTGCAGCTGAGGCAGAGGCCGGGCCGGGCGTGGGTGCAGCTGATGCAGAGGCCTGACCGGGCGATGCAGGCGCGGAGGCCTCTGGCCGGAGACAGGCAGGGCCAGTAGGCGCGGAGGCCTCTGGCCGGAGACAGGCAGGGCCAGTAGGCGCGGAGGCCTCTGGCCGGAGACAGGCAGGGCCAGTAGGCGCGGAGGCCCCTGGCTGAGGAGCGGCCGGGCCAGCGGGTGCGGAAACCCCTGGCTGAGGAGCGGCCGGGCCAGCGGGTGCGGAAACCCCTGGCTGAGAAGCAGGAAGGCTCACAGCTGGCTCTGGGTGCTGTGGCTGCAGGTCCGGGAACTGGACGGGATGGTGGACAGGTGACTGGGAAACAGGAGGCGACTGGACTACAGGGCACTGGGCGGCAGACTGGACTACAGAAGAGTGGAGGACAGGTGGAGACTGGACTACAGGTGACTGGAGGACAGGTGGAGACTGAGCTACAGGTGACTGGAGGACAGGTGGAGACTGAGCTACAGGAGGTGAGGGAACTGACTGGAGGGAAAGCTGAACAGCAGGTGAGGGAACTGACTGGAGGGAAAGCTGAACAGCAGGTGAGGGAACTGACTGGAGTGGAGATGCTAAGGGAGGAACAGAGGCAGGCGTGGCTGCTGGCTGAGCTACAGATTGAGCTAGTGACGGAGATAAAATTACGGCTTGGGCTCGTAAGGCTGGTGCCTGGGCAGGGGACAGTTCAGCTAATCTAACTAGGGATAGTGCGAGGGCGTGAAAGGCTGGGTCAGGAGGTGGATGAAGTGGTGAAGTAGCAGGTGGACCGGTTAGCTCCTCCAAGCCTCCAGGGAGGTCAAGCTGGGTTCTGGTTGCCCTCAACCTGGGCGCTGGGACGGGCACGGAAGGTGGCTGGACACCAGTCACCCCCACCTGAAAAACAGAAGCGGGTGTGGAGGTAGACCGGGTCGCAGCTGCCCTCCTCCTGGGAGCTGGCACTGGTGTGGGCGTAGACTGGGCCCCTGTGCTGGTGGGAAATGGCTGAATACTGGGTGTGGAAATAGTGACGGTGTGTGTGTTACTGGCAGGTTTATTGGAGACTGTTCTGATTTTTCTGCCACCACTATTTACAGTCTTTAACTGAGCTGTCTTTGGGGAAACAGAGCAGAAAAAGTCTACCCAGTCCACATTGTCGTCCAAGAGGGACGTTCCCCATGAATCGGAGAGGCGTCTATTATTTATCTTATGTGAAGAGTCAACTGAGGAAGGTGGCAAACAGTCACTGCGACTCACCGCCGGGAGTGGCTGGAAATAGTCCATGTTACGGTGGCGTGTGTGCCGCTTTCTCCGGGTAGAGGAAGCGGGCGGGGTAAACAGATGAGCCTCTGGCACGGGAGCCTCCATTGAGCCGAGGTGGTAGGTGGAGCCGCTGTGCCATGGCGAGGTTGAAGGTCCGGTGAGTAGAACGGCTGGCGGGTGAGCGAGGAGCGGAGCAGCGGGAGAGCGAGCGGCCGAAGCTTGGCCTGTGACGCCCACTCTCCGCGGCGAATGCTCCGCTGCAGGTGAGGCAGCAGGTGGAGGACCGCGGCGTCTCCGAGGCCCGCCCAGAGCCAGACGAGTCCCCTCGAAGACGAGCTCCCTCTCTGAGAAGAGCCGCTGTTTCCACCTGAGCTTCTCCGCCCAAATGGAGAGTGCTGCGTCCTGCCGCTCGAAGAGGTCCGAGTCCGCTGGGTCCACATCGTGTCTTCGTGGCACGGGTCTTGTCATTCTGTCAGGATGAGGACCCAGAAACCCTGACACTGGTTTGACCAACCAGTGATCAGACAATAAATTTAGTTGTTAATATAGTAAATTGGGAGATGCTTCCTGCTTGATTGATGCAGCACAAGTGATTTACTGTATAAGGGAAATTCTATTTTTGTGATAAGATTTTGAACATGCATTTCTGTTGTCCTGTCAACTTAGTGGGTTAATAGCCGTTATGCAAATTAGTTGATCGTTGATCGTTCTTAGATTAATGAAAGGTGACTGAATTCTAGCACGAGTGAATGGGATGTGTTGGAGTTTGTTGTGTGTTGAGTGGAGACTCTGAAACACTGAGTTTCCTGTTTTTGTTGTGCGAGTGAATCCTGTACCTAAATACACAACTCTGAATACATCAGAACAAACTTCTTTTGTGAAGTGCATGACAACATGTCACACGTTTTATGATGACGGGAAAAAAGAAAAACTGGATAAAATAGATCTGTGGCCTAAATGAGTGAAAAGCACAGACCTGGGGATTAAACTCATATCTAATAACAGCCCTAACTATATGCTTTAGCAAAAAGGAAAGTTTTAAGCCTAATCTTGAAAGTAGAGATAGTGTCTGTCTCCTGAATCCAAACTGGAAGCTGGTTCCACAGAAGAGGGGCCTGAAAACTTTCAGGCCCCTGAAACTGAAATCCGATCTAAAGTTTTTCTTTTTCTTTTGAAATGACGTCATTTTGCTGATAGTGGAAACTAAATGCGACGATGGGTTCCACTATCAGCAAAGAAAGAAAGAATGGATGATTGAATGAATGGAAATAAAAAACAAACTGACTGATTGGTAAAAGCTGACAAAACTTGACCACGACTCAAGGTTAACCCCAACCTGACAAAGGTGCAGACAAATTTATGTGCTTCTTTTTACAGGAGCAGAAAGATGACAGCAACATTCAAGGTTGTTTGATGGTTTTACCTTTCAAATGCCATTTTCTGTGTCTGTGCATCTACCAGGGGGTGTTATTCACTATCTTGTGTTGCTTACAGAGGTAACTGCGACAAAGTATGCATACGCCTGCGCAACGCTAACATTTGCATTTTCTTTTCTACAGCATTAAAGTTCTTCATGTGTTTGATCATGTGATTTATAAGAGGACTAGTTAATGTTTCTCTACGACAGGATTTCTGGGTTTATGTGTGAAGAAAACTGTGTTTACAGGTTATGAGTTGGTGATGCTGTTACACTGTGTTGTTGGGAAATGTGAAGGTTACTTTGATGATGTGAATAACATTCTTTCCACAGCTATGGATGGCTAACTTTATGGTCTTTTTATGGCACCTCTGGAACCTGTCGACCTGCGCCTGACCACCGATGGTCAATGTGTGTTGCTAATGTTTGTTTTTCTAAGAGTACATGTAGAGGATTCAGCAGAAGCGGACAAGTGACATGTGAAAAACAAATAAGAGATGCAGTGTTTATGGAATAGTTCAATATGGGCTCATTAGCTCACCACTTTTGAGCTCATAGTGATTGATGAGTGGAGTGACTTTGCTTAAGAGAAGTCACCGATTACATTAATGTTGACTGAGTACATGGGATGATCGATGTCTGAGGCAAATTATGGAAATAATTGTAGTTTACTGATTTGAGAAAACCTGCACATGACACTTGTCTTGCTAGTGCTGAATGCTTATTACTCTTATGATATAATTGTTTATAGGTGTGAAGTTTGATTTCACTTCCAGATCTTGTTTTCCAGGCCATGATGGTGTGTATGCAGGCTCCTGGTGGAGCCAGTTTTTAAGCAAACTTAATATTCAAAACACACTAACATCTTTTATTGCAGGATTATAGGTCCAGGGTGGTGCTGCTCCAGAGGAGAAGATGCCCTGATGTCGCCTGGGATGTGATCTAGCTAACCTTTTTCTTTAAGACAGGAATCTGGTTTTGATGAGTTGACTCATGGGAGTGTCCATGTGTCAAGAGGAGGGATCCAGGATTAACATGAAACAATGAATTAACATTAAATTTTGTTTTATATGATTTTTATGATTTTGCAGCGATTTGTGTGATTAACAGTTCATTCAACGGGTATTAAACCTATGCAAGTGGTGCTTTGATGGCCTATAAGTGAAGTTCACTGAACAAAAGAATGTGGTTTGATGATTCTTGACATGCTCTCCAAATAGAAGTTTTTCCTCCTAGCAAGGAAATACAGGTGCAGCAGTCAGAATATTGCAGCAGTAATCTCCTGAGAAATCTTCAGAGGCCCAGTGAGAAGCGAGAACCATTCCAGGCATAGCTGACAGCCCAGGCAGTGGTTGAGGTCAAAGGTCAAGCTGGTTGGGGCCCATCATGAGATCAGACTTTGGAGCCACAGCAAGGACCATGAAACTGCGTTGGAATGAGAGCTGTGCCAAGGGGGATTTCCAGAGGCCAACAGAGGAGATTGTGGACAACAGACGGGCACCTGAAGGATGAGGGGAGCGTGCCAATCTCCATCGACAGCGCAGAGGGAGTCTAAGGATGGCATCATGATTCTGTAAAAGCACAGGAACCGGAAGCTATGGTGGTGATGACAGCAGTTTCCTATGAACATCACCTAATGCTGTGTCACTATACTGTGCATACGATGGCACACTGAAGACTGCTGGGATCATAACGGCAGTAAGATAACTGGACCCAGCACCCTTTCCACAGAGGGGTTTTTCTGCAGAGGATGGACAGTAGAAGAGTCATAAGTATTCCTATCGCAGGATGAAGGCCTAAAGTGGGGTGATGGGGGTTGATAGAGGCCAATTCAAGTGCTTCTGACCACTCCAACTGCCTGCAAAATAGCGGAGAGACCCTCCTGGATACATCAGAGCCACTGCAAAAAGGTTGAGGTCCCAGGAAACCCCGGCACCCCAAGACAGCACATTAGGGAAATCTCACACTTGGTTGTTTCAGTGGTGAGGGGGGAGTGCTGATTGAGCCCTCGTAGGGTAAGCTCGCACTTCAACCTCCAGCCTCTGATCAACTCTAGGGCAACCAAGTGCGAGGCGTGACGGACCTGTGTGCAACCATGGGAAGGTGGACCCTCTTGGTTACCTTGACTGCGACGCTCACCCTTACAGGACCCCAGCTGATGCCAACAGCAGCTGAACCAGGAGGCAGGCAGAAAAGATGGACACATGACAACTCTCACCTAAGAGACGTGACGCAAGACCACATCCATCCGTGGATGAACAATGCCTGGTACAGTTATATCTACGACAGAACAAAAGCAGAATCGACAAATAAAGACTATTATGTCTGTTCCCATATACCCAGTACGTCAATATACCCCACACTATATGTGTTCCTGGACCAACTCCCAGGGAAGAACTACTCTATGATATTAGCTGAGAGAGAGGGATTTTGCGTCCTTTTCAACAACACATGGTGCACTTACATACTGGACGATGTACACTCATTAAACATGACTAACGCCCTGAATGCTTTGAGACAGATCCAGCAGGCCCAAAATCAGGACTATGTAAGTGATACAAGTGACTGGTTTTCTTGGCTTCACACTGGCTCCTGGTTACAGGTGCTAAAAGGACTACTTATCGGAGTTGAAATATTTTTACTTTTATTTTGTGTCTTTGTAACGTGTATACTGCCATGTCTAAAACTCATGATTAACCCCAAATTATTTTCTACTGTTGCTGCATACATAGCCATGACAAGTGATGATGATAATAACCCTAACCCTAACCCAACAAAACACCAAAAAGAAAAAAAACAAAACTTAGCTGACCTCTTACCGTAGAAAAACAAAAACAGGAGAAAAAGTCCCTAATCCTCAACTCAAAAAAATTACATGGGTGGCACCCAAACGTACCTAGTCCTCTTTACTCCCACCACAACCTTCAAACAAAAGAAATACACCAGAGGAGCCATGTGCCAAACAATTCTAAGCAAGGAAGAGAGCACCCCAAGCAGCCTCAAGTGAGTCTCCTTATCAAGGTGTGCACTCCTGGTTTGTCCAATCAAAGCCTCCTTCCTCTAATTAGCTGGAGATCCCCAAATTGACACCAGCCTGCAGTCTGTGTACCTAAGGGAATGGCAAACAAAACATGCAGCCTGCAGACACGTAGCACACACCTATCTGCAGCTTCTCTCCTCATTTTATCCCCCCTAAAACCCCATCCACTTCTAGACTGTGTCAGCACCCAAACAGACAAAAAACAAATAAAAAAATCAGCAAAAAATTTTTTAAACATAAGAATATCATGAAGAACTAACAATATAGTATCCACAACTGCCACCGCACTAATGTCTACTAGCTGAACCAGACCCCATAGACATCAAGACCTTTCCACTCAGGTCCAAGACAGGGGGCGTTTTCACTGACCAGAGCAAACACCACCTACAGCTCTACCCAGAACATGGTGACCGATCCTGTTGTAGAAGCCTTACTAAGGCTCTCAGCTATGAAGGTGCTAGACAACCTACCTACTATCAAGGATTCAGCAAAGCCACCAAAGCCTCACCAGTGGGAAGGCTCCTGGGAAAGATGGAATTCCACCAGAAGTTTTGAAAATTTGAAAACAAGCACTGGTGCCCACAAGACATGAGGAATGCAAACATCATCACTCTGTATAAGAATGAAGTGAATCGCAGTGACTGTAACAGCTATCGCAGCATTTATTTAGAGTTTACCTAGAGTCTCAGCATGGCTTCAGAGCTGGCAGGGCTACCATTGACATGAGCTTCTCCTTACGTCAGCTGCAGGAGAAGTGTAGAGAGCAGCAAGTACCATTGTATATCGCCTTTACAAACCTGACAAACCTTGCTGAGCTGAGTAGTGGAGTGAGCCAAGGCTGTGTCTTCGCAATTTTGTTCTCCATACTACTGCAGTTCACTTTCACTGATTGTTCTGAAGGGATCTGATTTCACACTAGAGATGAGGGAAAACTCATCCGCAAGTTGCTGTTTGCGGACAATCCAGCATTTATGTCACACAGTGAGGCTAGTCTGCAGCAGTTATTCAGTTGTTTGATGCGCGCCTCCAAGAAGTTTGACTTAATAATCAGCCTGAAAAAGATAAACATCATGGCCCAGACATCAGCATCGACAACACAAATCTTGAGGTGCAAGACACTTTCACCTACTTGTATTCACCATGTCTAACTCCCTCTTTGTGGACATAGAAGTCAGTATCAGGATCGCCAAAGCTTCAGCCATGATGGCTAGACTGAACAAGTGCATGTGGAGCAATAGAAAGCTGACTGTGAACACGATACGCATCTGTCAAGCTTGCATACTCAATACATTATTATACAGCAGTGAGTCCTGGACCACATATGCCAGCCAGGAGAGAACGGCTTCTACCTCTGTTGTCTTAGAGGTATTCTGCACATTAAGTTGCAGGACAGAGTATTATTATCATCAAGGAGTGAATCAAAAGGGCAGAGAACACCAGAAATATGCAGCTTGTTGACAGGAGAACTAAGAGGAAAGCAAGGGCAGCTACTGCTAGAGCACAACCTTCCTTTGTGCTTGAGCAGTAGCTGCAGCTGGATTCCATCACTGGATTCATGCCAACCAACAGTAGGGGAGCTGGGGACGGTGAGGATAGAGCTAATGAGGTGAATTTGTTTTTCAACAGATTTGACACTACAGTGAATGTTCACGCCCCTACAACCTCAGCTTTAGTCAGCCTGAAATCTAGAGCCACACCACTGTCTCCCTCTCTCTTCACATAGCACTGCTGCCTCCGGTGAAAGTACTGACACTCCTCCCCCACCTATCACTTCCACTCAAGACCAGGTTCAGAGGCAAATGAAGAGACTCCACACAGGCACGTCTGCTGGACCAGATGGGATGAGTCCCCGCGTCCTCAAGGCCTGTGCCCCCCAAGCTTTGTGGAGTTTTTCATAAACTGTTCATCATTAGTCTGCAGAGGGTCCCAGTACTGTCTCGTCCCTGTACCAAATGCCCAGTGGCCCCCAGGATTACAGGCCTGTGGCACTAACCTCCGACATCATGAAGACCCTGGAAAGACTCATCCTGCACCAGCTCCGACCCATAATCAGACCACATCAGAATTCCCTTCAATTTGCTTACCAGCCCCGTCTCGGACGCGCCGGTGCGTCAAAATCACATGACTAATTTAAGAGGACACAGCTACAAGATGCAGCACGTCAGAGTTTTTTTGACTTGAGTTGAAAGTGGGGACTTCAAACTATATACCAGTTTTTGAATTGTGTCGATGGGCCACATAAAACCAGAGTTATGATAAATAATACACGCGATGTTTTTTTCTGAACAAAACAGTGGCGTTTACAGCGGGAAGAACGATAAAAATGGCGTTTTCTACAGACAGCGCTAGCAAACACTCTCCGCTTGCGAGTGAAAAAAGAAAAAGAAAAAACACCCCTTCCCTATTGGTGTTAGAGTTTACCATGTCAGCCAATCAAAAAAATTATATGGCAACATGTGACATTTGGTTGTTTAGGTCAGCGGTCTCCAACCTTTTTTGCGCCACGGACCGGTTTATGCCCGACAATATTTTCACGGACCGGCCTTTAAGGTGTCGCGGATAAATACAACAAAATAAAACTAGTACCAGTACCGAAAAAAAGAAGATTTATTCATAACACACGTGAAAAGACCCAGGAAAACCGAGTTAACGATAAAAACAATAACAAAATAACGCTGGAAACCGATAAAAACCCTGAAAACTATACATTTCACACCTGAGCCTCAACTCTCGCGGCCCGGTACCAAGCGACTCACGGACCGGTACCGGTCCGAGGCCCGGGGGTTGGGGACCGCTGGTTTAGGGAGAAGAAGAAGTTTTAGTGGTGACACCCGCGACGGAAAGCGAAAGAAAGAGAGCGAGCGAGTTTTCATATGTGAGACATTAGTGACGTTTAGCGTGTTTGGAGGCTCTAGTTAGTTTATTGTGTAGTTATTGTTTTGTATTGTGTGTCAGTTATACTGCTGAATTTCATATCTGCTCTAAAAAAGCCGTCAAAGGCAAATTCCAGTGTAAACGCTGTTCCCACATGGAAAACAGGACTGATCCACCTCCTGCTGTCAGACCTGCAGGGTTTAGGCCTGTGGTGTTCTCCTCTGTCTTATAGTGGAAACAAACTATTTTTTTGGACTGGCACAAATAATTTGTGTGCCGTCTTATTTGATGCAGCACACCTGATTGTTCTGTAAGTAGATTTAAATGGTTATATAAAAAAACGCCTGAGGCCTTTGGCTGCATTTTTAGGTAAATAGTACCATATAACTTTGTTGTTTGCAAAACTTGTGCATATTTTTTAGAAATGTACAATTTTTATTTGCATTTCAAGTTATGAAAATGATTTGTTAACCATGTTTGTGGGTTTTACAGTAAAAAATATTATTTTTTGTCTGAATTTAGATCAACTGTGCTAATATAGTTTACCAAAATGAAAAAAATAACTCCAATTTCAGATATTTGAGGTTGTGGTGAAAATTATGATACCAAACAAGGCAAGAAAAACATATTTTAAAGGTGAAATATAGAGGTAAAATCAAAAGTAGTCAAAAACGGCCAATTATACCCTGGACCCCAGAGGGTTAAGGTGGTGTTGGAGAGGCAAATGTTGTCCAAGATAAAGACAATGTTAGATAATACCTCCCACCCACTCCAAAACATGCTGGCTAACCACAGGATCACACTCAGTGAGAGACTGAGATTACCCATAATGCACCACTGAGCGACACAGGAAATCATTCCTGCCTGTGGCCATCTCTCTGTACAACTCCATCTAATGTGTGTGTGTCTGTCTGTCTGTCCATTTTCAGAATCAGAATCAGAATCAGAATGGGTTTATTGCCAGATGTTGAGGTTTACAACATTAGGAATTTGCTGCGGTGCTTCAGTGCAAACAATAAGAATTAAAGTGCTATGTAGAAAGAAAGATATGTGCATGAGATATACATGAGATATATACATGAGAATAAGAATTAAGAGTGCTACGTAGAAAGATATATACATGAGTGCAGGTGGTGATCAGTGCCAGACATGAAATGATGCAGTGACACAGCGTAGGGTCATGTGTTAGTGGCGGGGGCAGTCATGTGGTTATTGTTCATGTGTCCAACAGCAGAGGGGAAGAAACTGTTCTTGTGGCGAGAGGTTCTGGTGCGAATGGACCGGAGCCTCCTGCCTGAGGGGAGCAGGTCAAACAGACTGTGTCCAGGGTGAGAAGGGTCAGCTGAGATCCGGGCTGCACGCCGCAGTGTCCTGGAGGTGTACAGGTCCTGCAGAGATGGGAGTCTGCAGCCAATCACCTTCTCAGCAGAGCGCACAACACGCTGCAGTCTCTGTTTGTCCCTGATAGTGGCTCCAGCGTACCACACGGTGATGGAGGAGGTGAGGATGGACTCGATGATTGCAGTGTAGAATTGCATCATCGTCCGTGTTGGCAGGTTGAATTTCTTCAGCTGCCTCAGGAAGTACATCCTCTGCTGGGCTTTCTTGATGACGGAGGTGATGGTGGGCTCCCACTTCAGGTCCTGGGTGATGGTGGTACCCAGGAAGCGGAATGAGTCCACAGAGGTGATGGGGGTGTCAGTCAGGATGATGGGGGGGAGTGGGGCTGTGTGCTTCCTGAAGTCCACAATAATCTCCACTGTCTTCTGGGCATTCAGCACCAGGTTGTTGTGGCTGCACCAAGACACCAGACGTTCAACCTCCCTCCTGTAGGCAGACTCGTCCCCGTCCGAGATGAGCCCAATGACGGTGGTGTCATCTGCGAACTTGATTAGCTTGACAGACTGGTGGGTGGAGGTGCAGCAGTTGGTGTACAGGGAGAAGAGCAGAGGAGAAAGAACACAGCCCTGAGGGGAGCCGGTGCTGATGGTCCGGGAGTCCGAGACATTCTTCCCCAGCCTCACGTGCTGCTTCCTGTCCGTCAGGAAGTCAGTGATCCACCGGCAGATGGGATCAGGCACATTCATCTGGCAAAGCTTGCCTCGGAGATGGTCTGGAAGGATGGTGTTGAAGGCAGAGCTGAAGTCCACAAACAGGATCCTGGCGTAGGTTCCTGGGGAGTCCAGATGCTGCAGGATGAAGTGTAGGGCCATGTTGATGGCGTCGTCTACAGACCTGTTGGCTCTATATGCAAACTGCAGGGGGTCCAGGAGGGGGGCCGTGAGGGTCTTGAGATGGGAGAGAACTAGGCGCTCAAATGACTTCATGACCACAGATGTCAGAGCCACGGGTCTGTAGTCATTTAGTCCAGTGATCCTAGGTTTCTTGGGGACAGGGATTATGGTGGAGGACTTGAAGCAGGCAGGCACATGACATGCCTGCAGTGAGGAGTTGAAGATGCCAGAAAACACTGGGGCCAGCTCGTTTGCACAGTGTCTGAGGGTGGCAGGAGACACACCGTCTGGGCCGGGAGCTTTCCGAGCATTCAGACTCTTAAACTGCTTCCTCACATCTGCTTCATGAATATGAAGAGTTGTGGTCGGAGGAGGTGGTGTGAAATCCTCTTTTGTGTGGGGTGAGGAGGGGGGTGTTGTAGGTGAACAGTTTGAAGGTGGTGATGGCTCTATGGAGGGGGGAGAGGTGGGGGAATGAGTGTCCAAAGTGCCTCTATTGTTGGGGTCGTTGGAGGTGTGAAGGCTGCCTGATGGCTCGTCAAAACGACAGTAGAAGTCGTTGAGGGTGTTGGCCAAGAGCAAGTCGTCAGTGGAGTGGGGGGTTTTAGGCTTGTAGTTTGTAATATTCCTAAAACCTTTCCACACAGAGGCCGAGTCATTCTCTGAGATCTGCTGCTGCATCTTCTCAGAGTGCTGATGTTTGGCAATGTCCACTTCCTTAGTGAACTTGTACTTTGCCTCTCTGTAGCAGTCCCTGTCTCCGCTTCTGAACGCCTTACTCTTTTCCAGCCACAGCTTTTTGAGTTTAGGGGTAAACCAGGGTTTGTCATTGTTATAACTCACCCTGGTGCGTGATGGCACAATGCTGTCCTCACAGAAGTGGATATAGGAGGTGACAGTGTCCGTAAACTCGTCCAAGCTGTTAGAAGCAGCCTTCAATGTGTCCCAGTCTGTGGTCTCCAAACACGTGCGAAGCTCCTCCACAGCCTCGTTGCTCCACAGTTTTTTGGTCCTCACGACAGGTTTGGAGAGCTTCAGCCTCTGTCTGTACGCGGGGATTAGGTGGATCATGACGTGATCAGAAAGTCCGAGTGAAGCGCGCGGCACCGCGCGATAGGCCCCGCTGATCGTGCTGTAGCAGTGATCCAATGTCCTCTCCTCTCTGGTCGGGCATTTAATATACTGCTTGTATTTCGGAAGCTCATGGCTCAGATTGGCTTTGTTAAAGTCCCCAAGAGCAATGATGAGAGAGTCCGGGTATGTCCGCTCCGTGTGGAGAATCTGCTCTGCGAGTGCGCACTGAGCTGCTCGCGCATCCGCGTCTGGCGGGATGTAAACAGCGGCCAGGATGAATGAAGCAAACTCCCGCGGAGAATAAAACGGTTTGCAGTGAATAAAAAGATATTCCAGAGAGGGAGAGCAGTGCTGAGCAATCACTGTTACATCTGTGCACCAGCCACTATTGATGTAGAAGCAGACACCTCCACCTTTGGTTTTACCGGAGAGAGCGGCCTGCCGGTCCGCGCGCAGCAGATGAAAGCCCTCCAGCTTGAGCGCGCAGTCCGGGATGTCCTCACTGAGCCACGACTCCGTAAAACATAAGACACAGGAGGAGGCAAAGTCTCTGTTCATGCTTCTCATCAGGGCCAGTTCGTCTATCTTATTCCATGTATTTACATACATACATACCCAAATAAAGTAAGTACATGAGAGATTTCTGCACCCATCCTCATCAAACCTGATTTCAGTCAACCCTTCGTCGTGGAGGTGGACACCTCGGACGCAGGAGTGGGGGCAGTGCTCTCCCAGCGACAAGGCGGTAAGCTTCATCCTTGTGCTTACTTCTCTCGTCGTCTCTCTCCTGCAGAGAAGAATTATGATATGGGGAACCGAGAGCTATTGGCCATCAAGCTGGCCCTTGAAGAGTGGCGTCACTGGTTGGAGGGAGCTGCCAACCGTTCGTGGTTTGGACGGACCACAAACACTTGGAATACATCCGGTCTGCGAAACGACTCAACGTCAGGCAAGCTAGGTGGGCTCTGTTTCTCACCAGATTCCAATTCACAATCACATACAGACCCGGCTCTTGTAATGTCAAGTTGCCGCTTCCGAAGACGCTGCCCAGGACGCCCCCATTCTTCCTTCCACGTGTGTTGTCGGGGCCCTAACCTGGGAGATTGAATCAGCTATTCGAGAGGCCCAACGAACGGAACCGACCCTGGTATGGGTCCCCCGGGCCTACTCTTTGTTCCCGCTACTGTCAGATCACGAGCTTTGCATCGGGCTCACACCGCCAACTTCACCTGCCACCCTGGGGTCCACTGCACCATTACCTTCCTCCAACGCTTCGCCTCTTGGCCATCTTTAGCTAAGGACGTCCGTGAATACATTGCTGCCTGTCCTACATGCGCTCAAAACAAGAGCAGCAATCAGCCATCTTCCGGCCTTCTCCAACCTCTACCGACCCCTGGCCGCCCGTGGTCACACATTGCAATGGACTTCATCACAGGCCTCCCTTCCTCATCAGGTAACTCAGTCATCCTTACTATCATTGATTGTTTTTCGAAAGATGCTCACTTTGTCGCCCTCCCCAAGCTCCCCACTGCTTCAGAAACAGCTCGACTCCTGACTAACCATGTCTTTCGCCTTCACGGAATCCCCACGGACATCATCTCCTATAGGGGGCCGCAGTTCACATCACAGGTCTGGAAAGAATTCTGCAATGCCCTCGGAGGGCAGGTCGGTCTCTCCTCTGGTTTCCACCCTCAGACTAATGGCCAGACAGAACAGGCCAATCAGGAACTCGAGGCGGCCCTTCGGTGCTTGGCATCCACCAATCAGACAACTTGGAGTGAGCAACTCCCGTGGATTGAGTATGCCCACAATAGTCTTACCTCCTCAGCCACCGGGGTGTCCCCCTTCGAAGCATCTCTGGGCTACCAACCACCTCTCTTTCCGGCCGTTGAAGGTGAACACTTTGTCCCTTCTGTCCAGCAGCATCTACGGAGGTGTCGATGTGCCTGGAGAGCCACCCCGGCAGCCCTTCTTCGCACAGCTGATCGCAATGAACGCCTGGCGGACCGTCACCGGACCCCCGCACCTGCCTACACCCCGGGACAAAAGGTTTGGCTGTTGACCCGATTTGTTCCGCTCCGGGCTGAGTCAAAGAAACTATCTCCCACCTTCATTGGTCCGTTTGTTATAGACTCTCAGGTTAACCCAGTTTCTGTCCGTCTCAAATTGCCCCGAAATATGCGGATCCATAACGTGTTTCATGTGTCTCAAGTGAAACCCTGCCTGTCCAGTCCTTTGTGCCCTTCTTCCAGGCCCCCGCCACCCACCCGGGTCATCGATGGCCACCCGGCTTTCATTGTCTCTCGGATCATGGACTTCAGGCGCCGGGGTCGTGGCCTGCAGTATTTGGTGGACTGGGAGGGCTACGGGATGGAGGAGTGGTCCTGGATTCCGCGGGCTGCCCTGCTGGACCATGGCATGGTGCGGGCATTCCACGAGGCCCATCTTGACAAGCCTGGGGGTCGCCGGGAGGCTCCCGTTGGGGGGGTGGGTACTGTCACGGCCTGAGGGATCGGCGAGACGCTGATCGGCCGTTTCTGTCTTTTTCTCTCTTTCGTGCTCTCTTTTGTGGGTTCACACCCTCGGCCCACGCCCACGGAACAGAACACACCTGATGCCCATCAAGGTGAACGACATTTAAGCCAGGAGATGACTGCTGGTCTTCGCTGGATCGTTGTCTGCCACACGTTAGTGAAAGTCGAACTTCAGCTCAAGATAAGTCAAGTGCCTTTTGTGAATATCGTTCTCATTCCTGTCTCCTTATCTACAGACCCCCTGGATTACCCTTCCCGTGTGAATCTGTGTCTCAAGTGTGAAAGAAGAGGACTGCCGTCATGTATGTGGAGAGTTGGAGAGCGAGTGATTCCCCCCTTGGATTTCCCTGGAGCCCGTCCCTCACATTTCTGTATATAGCACTACCCCGCACTCTCTGTATATACACTTTGGTGAACTCTGTAAATAAATCCTTGTGTTCAGCTGCTTCAGGAGTCCCGCGTTTGAGTCCCCTGCATTGAACCTTAACATAAATATGCCATATCTGAACATTACTCATCCACAGTCCATCAAAATCAGACTAACAACAATAAATATATTCATATGTGTGTCAGGGGTGTGGTCTTTGAAGGGTGGTGCAGCGGGCTCAATGGGATGGGGCAGGGAGACTGATGATGCACGCGGAGGTAATTTGCCTAATGAAGTCTCTCCCTTTCTTTAGTGACATCGGAGACAGGAATGAGTGGAATGTGAGATCTGCTTAAAATCGGACCAAATCAAGAACAAGTACTGAACCAAGTATTACCCGTCAGCAGAACGTGTGTGTGGGATCAGTTTCATTCACAATGTGAAAGACTAATATCTGTAAATTCTGAGAATTAAACAATGAAACACACACACTCACACATATGTATATATGTATATTCAAATTCAAATTTTATTTGTCACATACACAGTCATACACAGTACGATATGCAGTGAAATGCTTACACAACTGCTCGTGACCTAAAGAAAAAAAGGCTATGAATAAGACAGGAAATAAATATGAAAATTAAAAAGGGTAAATTTAACTAGGAAGGAATAAAATAAAATATAAAAATGAAAGTTAAAAATAAAATAACTGTACAACAACAAATTAGAATGAAGGGTAAATTTAACTGGGAAAGAATAAGATAAAATATATAAATTAAAGTTGAAAAAAAATAACTGTACAACAAAATACACAATACACAGTATAGACAATATGTGATTGAGAGACCGTATCACCTGCGGGAAGAAGCTCCTCCTCATTCTCTCTGTGTTGGTCTTCAGGGAGCGGAATCGCTTTCCTGACCTCAGTAGTGAGAACAGTGCATTGTTGGGATGGCTGAGGTCCTTCACGATCTTCCTGGCCTTGGTCCAGCACCACCTGCTGTAGATTGAGTGCAGGTCAGGGAGCTCGGAGTGGATGGTGCGCTCAGCTGATCGCACAACCCTCTGTAGAGCTCATCTGTCCTGCATGGTGCTGTTCCTGAACCAGGTTGAGATGTTTCCCGTCAGGATGCTTTCTATGGTGCACAAGTAAAAGTTCCTGAGCACCTTGGAGGGCAGTGAGAAGTCTCTCAAGCATCTGAGGTGGTAGAGACGCTGTCGGGCCTTTTTCACCACGGTGTTGATGTGACAGGACCATGACAGGTCCTGCGTGATGTGAACTCCGAGGTATTTGAAGCTGTCCACTCTCTCCACTGGGCACTCGTTGATGACGGGGGTCTGGTAGTTCCTCTCCTGCTTAGTGCTGAAGTCCACTATCAGCTCCTTTGTCTTACTGACGTTTAGAAGGAGGTTGTTCCTCTGGCACCAGTTCTCCAGATTCCTAATCTCCTTCAGGTAGGCCGTCTCGTTGTTATCAGAGATCAGGCCCACCACGACGGTGTCGTCAGCAAACTTGATGATGGTGGTGGAGCTGGTAGTGGCCACACAGTCATATGTGTACAAAGAGTACAGCAGGGGGCTCAGAACACACCCCTGGGGGGCTCCAGTGCTGAGAGTGGTGGAGGCTGAGACATGTCCGCCCATCCTTACTGCCTGTGGTCTGCCAGTTAGGAAGTTGGAGATCCACTGACACATAAATAGACACACACCTTGCCTACATGAGCTGAGTCCCAGGTGCTCCCGTTTGGTGGTGAGTGTGGAGGGAATTATGGTATTAAATGCAGAGCTGTAGTCTATGAAGAGCATTTTAACATAATTCCCCCTTCTAGTGTCCAAGTGAGTAAGCGATGTGTGGAGGAGATGAGAGATAGCATCGTCTGTGGAACGATTCCCTTCAGGCTTAGAGGGAACATGTTCTGCCCGGTGGTGTAGGGTCCTGATTACTCCAAGTTTGTGTTCCAAAGGGTGATGGGAGTCAAAGAGGAGGTACTGGATAAAAACATCAAGTTCACCAGGGAAGACACAAAGGACAACTGTCTGCCTTTTCTGGACTGCGCTGTGCACATTGAAGAGAACGGCAAACTCAACATCGAAGTTTACCGGAAGCGAACTGTAGTGGGTCCAGTGTGTCTGGTAGTGAAGAAATGATGACGTCTCTGACCAGACGTTCAAAGCACTTCATCACTACTGAGGTGAGGGCTACAGGGCGATAGTCATTGAGAGAAGCAGGGTGGGGTTTCTTCGGGACAGGAACAATGATGGACTCTTTGAAGCATGTGGGGATCACCGACTGAGATAAAGAGATGCTGTTAAGAGAATTTTTATTTTAGTTAAATCATTAAAGTATAATCAAGTAGAAACAAGTATGCCTTATAATCAAGTGTTTATATATTTTCACACGGTAAAGCTTACTGTTGAAAAGAACACAATGTATTCCTTGCTTAAGTGTGTGAGATGTTTGACAAAGACAGGACATATACATGCATTCTTTACTTCAGTGTCTGCGATGTCAGATAAGCATGAATACTGCTGTGTCGTTGTTTTTCAGTTTGTGTGCAGAAGTTAGATAGCTAAGACAATGCCTGAGCTCTCCCCTCTTCAGTTGAAAGAGGAAGTATTATGTAACCCATTTTGCCTTATAAATAAAGCGAGTAAACGGTGCTCGGTGTGTTAGTCTGCTCAGAGACTCTCACCCGTGCGCACGTCTTTGAAACTCTGAGTCGGTCTGCCAGTGTCTCATTTCTCTCTTACTGTGTTTGAACAAATTGTCAACCCTTGACAGATGCTGAATATCTCAGTGAACACAGGAGCTAGCTGGTATGCGCAGTCTCTTAGGATACGACCTGGGATGCTGTCTGGTCCTGCTGCTTTCCTGGTGTTCACTCTCTTGAAGGCTCTCCTCACGTCATGCTCTGAGATGACGAGCACGTTTCCAGGGCTGGCAGTATCTTCCTGTCTGCAGCCATTAGCGCCGATAGCACTAGCATCGTTGGAGTCCTTAGCTGCAGCCTCGAAGCGAGCATAGAAGGTGCTCAGCTCGTCTGCCAGAGTCACGTCCGCGTTCGTCATACCGGTTGTTGGTGCTTTATAATCCGTTATTGTCCTTAGTCCCTGCCACAGGCTCCTAGAGTCACTCTGTTGCAGTTGTGACTCTAGTTTCCTCCCGTAGCGCTGCTTCGTCTCTTTCACCGCCTTCCGCACGTCATATGACACGGCTTTGTACGGGTCCATGTCCCCCGTAGCGAGTCCCGTGTTGTAGGCAGCGGTGCGGGATCTCAGAGCGTCGCGGATGGTTTTATCCACCCACGGCTTCTGGTTGGGAAACGTTGTGATAGTCTTTGTCTCCACGGTATCATCCGCTAGTTTCCCGAATAATCCCACAACCACCTCGGTAAACACGTTGATGTCATCATCGGAGCTGTCTGCGTCGTCAAGTGCTTCCTGTAACGCGGCCACCGATTGGTCCGTCCAGCGCGCGACCTTCCTATGAACCGGAACTTCCTGTTCCAGCCTTTGTTTGTATTTTGGCATGAGGAAGATGGCGGCGTGATCGGATTTGCCAAACGGAGGGCGAGATTGTGCCTTGTAGCCGTCCTTGACCGTAGTGTAGCAGTGATCCAGTGTCCTTTCACCCCTGGTGGGGCAGGTGATGTGTTGATGAAAGTTCGGCGCTGCGCGTTTGAGGTTGGCAGTATTAAAGTCCCCCGTCACAATAAGCGCGGCATCCCGGTGTTGTGTCTGGTGCTGTGTGAGTATATATATATATATATATTTATATATATATATATATATATATATATATATATATATATATAAATATATATATATATATATATATATATAAATTTTTTGGGGTTTTTTTTTGTTTTTTTTTATTTTAAGAGACTGAATTTACCATTTTAATTATTTCATAACTTTCCCAAATAACTTTCAAAAAATCAGCTAATAAAGTAAATTTTTACATTTCAACATATTTACAGCAGAATTTCAATCACAAAAGCAGCATTTACACAGGCTTTTTCGTCGTTTTTGATTTTTTGATTTACGTTCTTTGTGCTTCTTTGTTTTTCATGGTTTTTCTAAATTGAAGCATTCAATATTTCATATATAAAACTACTTTTATTTATTTGAAGGTGAAGATCCTGGAAAAAGACTGTCGCTGGTATTTTATTGTGTGTAGCATTCAGATTCATGTCTCCTAGTGTTTGGCCACTAGACTTTCAGTCTGTTTCAAAATAGAGAAAAGGAGAAAAGTTCAGAGACAGTGCTGATGTGTCCTTTAAATGTCAGTAACTATAGGAACTGTAGGTCTCCAGGTATTACGTGAAACCAGCTCAGTTGTTGCTTTTATAACACAGATCTGTTTCCTTGTGCACTCTTCCCCCTGCTGGTGTAAAACCATAACCGTGGGACTTAACCATATGTTGTGTACTCATTAACATATTGATATCTTTTATATATAATTCATGAGAACATGTTTTCAAATTATTATTCAAAATAAGCTGTATTTTGAAACGTGTTCTCCATTTTTCTGTTTCTTGTTTATTCTCTGTGAAGGGATTCAAACGAGTGAGCTACATTATGAGAGATCGTTTTATGAGTAGGTAGGTTATGAAATGATAACTTTGACACAACGCTGCTGAATGGGAAATATTTTTAGCATAATTATTCTTAGAAATGCACTGCAGTGTTTCTGCTAGCGTGTCATTAGAACATATCCTCAAAAAAAGAACAATTTTCTATCAGGATGGGACTAGGCAAGACACAGTGTCTTTGCTTTATACTTCCCCATGTTAAAACTCTTTAAAATATATCCTCTTAAAAAAGAAATACTGAAAACTACTGTAAAGATTTTTAGATAGATGGATGGATAGGTGACAGTATAATGAGGTGAAGGACATGTTTTGGATGAAGAAACAAAGGCAAAATGCTTTAAAATCGGTTTAATGAGAAATAACAAGAAGACAGTGATTTTTTTGACAATGGCTATTAAGAATTAATCAGGGGAGTACTCAATAACTTATCGAGCTTTCCAAAGCCGTCCATTAATTTTTGAACCTTTCCATCCGAATCCATTATTTGCATAAATTAAAATAAAATTTCTAAATAATGTGTCAGCTGGGTGACATCGAAGACTTTTTTTGGACAAGGCTGATGTTATGTGTATGAAAACTGTATGAATTGATTTCATTCCATAAAGTATACTTCTGAGGATTCAGTTACTGACACATTTATTCATTAACTATTCAGTTTAATAAAAGAAGTCAATATTTTGTAAGTACGTTTGAAAATGCTAAACTTGTCTTCTTATCTTGCATTTTTCCTTATCTTTTTCTTATCACTAATCAGTCCCTAAGATCTCACCAATGCATCTCAGTCAGGTTGAGGCCTGGACTTTTACTGGAACATTGCAGCAGCTTAATTCTTTTCTTTTTCAGCCAGTCTGTTGCAGATTTGATGCTATATGCTTGAGATCACTGTCCTGCTGATTACCTGTTTTGATCCAAGCTTTAGCTGTGGCCTCGCATTTGACTGTAGAATACTTTGGTATACAGAGGAGTTTGTGGTCCACTCAGATTATCATCCCTTACTGTTGTGTTGACAGGTCAAATCAAATCAAATCAAATCAAATCACTTTTATTGTCACATCACATGTGCAGGTACATTGGTACAGCACATGTGAGTGAAATTCTTGTGTGCGAGCTTCACAAGCAACAGAGTTGTGCAAAATACAATAATGCAAACAAGCAAAATACAAGAATGGCTACATCTGAAACTAATAAATATATGTACAATATATAATAGTATATGCATTTCTGGATGTGTATACTAAATATTTTTCTACGTGTGTGTGTGTGTGTGTGTGTGTGTGTGTGTGTGTGTGTGTGTGTGTGTGTGTGTGTGTGTGTACACATATTTTACAAATTAAATAGAGTAAACAATGAATAGAATATATAAAATAAATAAAATAAAATATACAGAGTGAGACGTGCAAAACAGTGGCATTACTGTACAGTATGGAGTGCATAATGTTAAAGTTCCAGTAGTGAAGCTGAGGTGTCTATGAAGTGTTCAGCAGTCTGATGGCCTGATGGAAAAAGCTGTCTCTCAGTCTCCTGGTACGGGACCGGATGCTGCAGAACCTCCTTCCTGATGGAAGTAGTCTGAACAGTTTATGGCTGGGGTGACTGAAGTCCTTGATGATCCTCCCTGCTTTCCTCAAGCATCGCTTCCTGTAGATGTCTTGGAGGGAGGGAAGCTCACCTCCAATTATCCGTTCAGAGCACCGCACTACTCGCTGGAGAGCTTTGCAGTTGTAGGCGGTGCTGTTGCCATACCAGGTGGTGATGCATCCAGTGAGGATGCTCTCAATGGCACAGTGATAGAAGGTCCTGAGGATGCGGGGGCTCATGCCGAATCTTTTCAGTCTCCTGAGAAAGAAGAGGCGCTGCTGCGCCTTCTTCACTGTTTTGTTTGTGTGTACTGACCACGTAAGATCCTCAACCAGGTGTACGCCAAGGAACCGGAAGCTGCTCACTCTCTCCACAGCAGCGCCGTTGATGGTGATGGGGGTGTGTACTTCTCTGCACCTCCGGAAGTCCACTATCAACTCCTTTGTCTTTGCGATGTTGAGGGTGAGATGGTTGTCTTGACACCAGTGGGTCAGGGCGCTGACCTCCTCCCTGTAAGGTGATTGGCTGCAGACTCCCATCTCTGCAGGACCTGTACACCTCCAGGACACTGCGGCGTGCAGCCCGGATCTCAGCTGACCCTTCTCACCCTGGACACAGTCTGTTTGACCTGCTCCCCTCAGGCAGGAGGCTCCGGTCCATTCGCACCAGAACCTCTCGCCACAAGAACAGTTTCTTCCCCTCTGCTGTTGGACACATGAACAATAACCACATGACTGTCCCCGCCACTCACACATGACCCTACGCTGTGTCACTGCATCATTTCATGTCTGGCACTGATCACCACCTGCACTCATGTATATATCCTTCTACGTAGCACTCTTAATTCTTATTCTCATGTATATATCTCATGTATATCTCATGCACATATCTTTCTTTCTACATAGCACTTTAATTCTTATTGTTTGCACTGAAGCACCGCAGCAAATTCCTAATGTTGTAAACCTCAACATCTGGCAATAAACCCATTCTGATTCTGATTCTGATTCTGTAAGCTGTCTCATCACTGTTGGTGATAAGACCCACCACTGTAGTGTCGTCCGCAAACTTCACAATGATGTTGGAGTTGTTAGTGGCTGTGCAGTCGTAGGTGTAGAGTGAGTACAGGAGAGGGCTCAGTACACACCCCTGTGGAGCACCAGTGTTCAGTGTGACGGGGGATGAGGTGATGCTGCCCAGTCTGACCACTTGGCGTCTGTCAGACAGGAAGCTAAGGATCCAGCTGCAGAGGGAGCTGCTCAGTCCTAGATCCTGCAGTTTCCTATCCAGCTTCGAGGGAACGATGGTATTGAATGCTGAGCTGTAATCTACAAATAGCATTCTCACATACGTGTCTCTCTTCTCCAGGTGTGACAGGGCAGTGTGTAGTGTCAGGGCTATGGCATCATCAGTGGACCTGTTGTGGCGGTATGCGGTGTTGTTGGTATGACTTGTGTTTCCAGATTTTGGGAGTTGTACAGCCTATGAAGTTTCAGGTTTGTGTACCATGCCTAAGTAAACATCCATAAACTGCAGGAGACTGTAAAACAACCTCCCTGCAGAGTGCTGGCAGTTCATTTAACTTGTGAACATCCAGCACTTCTAGTCAGGCTGTATTTGAGCCCCATGCTAACCAAGTAAAGCCTCCATTTGAAACCAGGTGTCATACACACATTTTAGCCTTTGGTTCTTCAGTTTTATATTTGAATACATCAAACAGGTAAAACATTCCTTACAAAGAGATAGATGTGAACACATTAGTGGACACTAGGGGTGGAGCCGAACCCGAATATGGTATTCGGAAAGGCACGAATATTGCGTTTTTTATGAATAATTATTTCGAACAAATACTTTAAAAAATATTTGTATTCAGAAACAAGAAAAACTTTATATCAAAAAGCTGAGTTTCCTTATTAGACCGCAGTGCATGCCTGGATGAGTAAGTGAGTGACGTGTAAAAGGTGAATGACAAAGGCTGCTCCACACAGCAACAGAGAAGGCTCGGCTGAGCGATAAAAAGCTGAACTGCATCACTATTTTTGTTGAATAGATTTTTTTGTACCTTAATTGGGTTCCAGAGGCAGTCTCTAACTTTTGCAAAAATTGGGAGATTAATCAATTAAGCTGCATTATTGACGTCTGCAGTCGGGTGCTCTCATGTTCGCGCTGTTTATGTAGCTCTGTTAGCTCAGTAATTTAGACCAGGGGTCCCAAACCCAAGGCCATGGACCGGTACCAGTCCGTGAGTCGTTTGATACCGGGCCGCGAGTGTTGAGGTTCGGGTGTGAAATTTACAATTTTCAGGGTTTTTCCCATGTGTTGTCAATTAATTTTATTTGGTACCGGTACTGGTTTTATTTTGTTGTATTTATCCACGACACCTTAAAGGCCGGTCCGTAAAAATATTGTCAGACATAAACCGGTCCGGGGTGCAAAAAAGGTTGGGGACTGAATCTAGACAATAGGCTGTTACGGCCCTAGCAGTGCCTCCTCCTGAAGGTGCCTGTGCGGGCGTGTCCCACTACCTCTTCTGCCTGAGGTGCCACCTTTCCCTTTTACACAGCTGACTCGCGTCAGTAATCAAGGAGATTTAAGCCCAGGGAAAGGTGAGCTCTGGGCCAGAGTGCGGTTACAGCTAGTGAGCTGTGTGTGTGTGTGTGTGTGTGTGTGTGTGTGTGTGTGTGTGTGTGTGTGTGTGTGTGTGTGTGTGTGTGTGTGTGTGTGTGTGTGTGTTTGTTTTTGGTGGTTTTCAGCTAGTGAGCTGCTCTTTCTTTTTGGCTTACTTTTTACTTTATTGACCACGCCTGAGTTTTGGTTGGTTTTTTTTAAATGGTGATAGTGGCTTGTCGGTATGTCTGTGAAGGTTCTCAGTCATCCAGGTCATCGTAGTCAAAAGAGCTTGCAAAGAAAAGCATCTGGACTTCTTTAAGTTGCTTGAAGACGTTTCACCTCTCATCCGAGAAGCTTCTTCAGTTGTAAGGTCAAATGGTGGAGAGTCCCAGATATAAACCTAGTGGGAGTGACCCCCCACAGAGGGACAAAAGGACCCCCTGATGATCCTCTAATCGCCTGAGCCAAGGTGGGAAACTGGGCGTGGGTCCCAATCAGCCAGAGTTTCGGGTGTGTTCATTGTGAAACCTGGCCCCTGTTCCTTCTTTTTCCCTTCAGGCTTAGAGGGAACATGTTCTGCCCGGTGGTGTAGGGTCCTGATTACTCCAAGTTTGTGTTCCAAAGGGTGATGGGAGTCAAAGAGGAGGTACTGGATAAAAACATCAAGTTCACCAGGGAAGACACAAAGGACAACTGTCTGCCTTTTCTGGACTGCGCTGTGCACATTGAAGAGAACAGCAAACTCAACATCGAAGTTTACCGGAAGCCCACACACACGGACCAGTACCTCCTCTTTGACTCCCATCACCCTTTGGAACAAAAACTTGGAGTAATCAGGACCCTACACCACCGGGCAGAACATGTTCCCTCTAAGCCTGAAGGGAAAAAGAAGGAACACACACATGTAAAGGAAGCACTCAAAACGTGCGGCTATCCTAAATGGGCGTTCTTAAAGTCAGCAAAGAGGCACAGAAAAGAAGACCAGACACCAGCGAGGGAGGATAAGAAGGACAGACGCAACAACATTGTCATCCCCTATGTAGCCGGTGTATCAGAGAAACTCAGGAGAGTTTTCTCCAAGCATGACATCCCAGTGTATTTCAGACCCAGCAACACGCTCAGACAGAAACTGGTTCACCCGAAAGACAAAACGCCAAAACACAAACTTAACAATGTGGTGTATGCTGTACAGAGCAGCGAGGAATGCCCAGACCTCTACATTGGAGAGACCAAACAGCCACTTCACAAGCGCATGGCACAACACAGAAGAGCCACCTCCACAGGACAAGACTCAGCAGTCCATCTGCATCTTAAGGATAAAGGACACTCTTTCGAGGATGCCAATGTTCACATTTTGGACAGAGAGGACAGATGGTTTGAAAGAGGAGTGAAAGAAGCCATCTATGTCCACTGTGAGCGACCATCTTTGAACAGAGGCGGGGTTTACGACACCAACTCTCTGCCATCTATAATCCAGTTTTGAGTTCCCTTCCCAGACGCCTTAACGCCCACTCACATCCTGGGCCATCTGACCTCAGGAATTCGCATGATAAGGTGGGGCCAGGTTTCACAATGAACACACCCGAAACTCTGGCTGATTGGGACCCACGCCCAGTTTCCCACCTTGGCTCAGGCGATTAGAGGATCATCAGGGGGTCCTTTTGTCCCTCTGTGGGGGGTCACTCCCGCTAGGTTTATATCTGGGACTCTCCACCATTTGACCTTAGAACTGAAGAAGCTTCTCGGATGAGAGGTGAAACGTCTTCAAGCAACTTAAAGAAGTCCAGACGCTTTTCTTTGCATAGCGGCTTGTCCGTCTCTTTTAGTTGAGTTTGAAAGGGAACTTTAATAAAACTCTTTGATTTAACCCTTTTGCCTCCTTGACTCCTTTTTCTAATCCGGTCACTTTTTGTTACTCCGCCCTCACCGCCTAGACCCCTCAGGGGAACGTAACAAGTGGGGGCTCGTCCGGGATTGTTGAACAGGGAGTTGTGATGTTGGAATTTGGTTTTTGATTGTCTTGCTTTTTTCACCTTTAGAGATTCAACTTCGCAGTTTAAGTTAGGTGAGTGTCCAGCTGAGCTTATTAAGTTCTTCCTTCGGGCACTCTTTTGTTATTTTGCCTTTTTTATTTTCGGAGTAATCCTGGGTGGGGATTAGTTCCCTGTTGGGGGTAGGCAATTCAGGGCTCCGGTCGCTGAAGTTTTGCCTTTAAAGTTGCCTTGAGCCCGGCACGCTCCAGAAGATAGGTAGGTAAAGTTTGTTGTGGTTAGGAACTGGGTAAGTTGTGTTTATTTAATGTGTATACTGCAAGAGGTAAGTTGGTCAGTTAAACTAAGTTGTGTAGTTTTCCATTAATGGGTTAATTATTGGGTAGTCTCTGATTGAGTTGGCAGAGAGGTGTGGTTTCTAACCCTTCTCCGGCCCCCAAAATGGCTGATGCAGCCATCAGTGCACAGGTGTCTAGAAGCTCGTTTGTGAGCAATAACATCCACCTGGTTCCTGTTTTCTGTGAATCCAGTGTTGAGAGCTTCTTCAGTGTGTTTGAAAGCATAGCAACTGCATTACAGTGGCCTGAAGACGTGTGGGGGGTGATGTTGCTGTGTAAATTCACGGGTAAGGCTCAGGAAGCTTGTTCTGGTCTGTCTAGGCAGGACGGCCTAGTTTATGAGAAGATTAAAAGTGCTGTCCTCCAAGCCTATGAACTTGTACCTGAGGCCTATAGGCAGCATTTTCGAGGTTTGGAGTTGGCACAGGGTCAGTCCTATCTTGACTTCGCTAGGGACAAGGCGAAGCTTTTTGATAGGTGGTGCTCTGCAAGCCAGGTTAACGACTTGGGGTCGTTACGTGAGCTTGTGCTGGTAGAGGACTTTAAGAACACAGTGCCTGAGTGTGTTGCTTGTTATTTAAGTGAACAGAGGGTTTCCACTTTACAGCAGGCTGCCATACTGGCAGATGAGTTTACCCTAACTCATAAAACAAATGCTGTAGAATGTGATACCCCTCTGTGCCATAGTACATCTTGGCGGGGTAAGAGTGGGCCAGCTAACAAGGTTGAAAAAGTTGTGGTTTCGAGACTCAGAACGAAGCTTTGTTTCTTCTGCCACAAACCTGGACACCTTGTTGCTAACTGTTTGAGGCTGAAACTCAAACAGAAAGCACACTCCAAGCAAAAAGGGCCTGCTTTGAGAAAAGTCAGTCAGGGTTCTCAAACCGACCAGGTTGCCAGGCCTAGTAAAAGGCTAAACTTGGAGCACAATTGCTCAGTAGCGCCCTGTAATCAGTGTAAGGGGTCAACTAACCCTGAGCTGCCGCTGGTTGACCATTTCTCAGGTCCTCAAAATGAGTTGCAGGGAGACAGATCTTGTATAAAACCACCACTCAGACCTGCACCCCTTGCTAACAAACATGTCTTTGTTTCAGTAATTTTGGGTCTAAAGTCAGACCCCGCTGATCCCAGAACTTATTCCCGTGAAAGAAAAACAAGGCAACGGCAATCGATCATTTTACTTGCAAGGGAGGCCTTTTCGGTATCTCAGCTCATCACAAATGACCTCCCCGATGGCCCGCACTCGCTCCCTTTTATTGACAACGTTCACACAATAAACAATAGTTTACAACACATACCTTCCCCCGTAACCCCCTTGGTTACAAAGACAAGGCACTGGTCATATAACATAAAAGCACAGTAGGAACATCCTTGGTCATAAAGAGGGTAGTCTCCCCACACCCTAGATGGTTCACCCTAGATAACACAGTGAAGCAATACAAAAGGGAGGAAGTTTGCCAACATCAAACAAGGGTGTTCCTGTGATAAAAACACTACCACCCCCCTCCCAGAATCTTAAGGATCTGGGGAGGGGAGGACAGAAAGAATTCTTTAATACTATGTACAAATGGTAAACATAAAAATGACAAACATTTAACATTTCAACTTAACAAGTAAAACCTGCTAGCTGCCTGCTGGGTTCTCCACATGTGATGGTTCGAAGCCCTGGCTATCACATGGGACACTGTTTCGAGGGTCTGGGGCCACTCTCTGGCAATGTTGTGAACCCACTGAGATGGGATTGGCAGCTTCCGCAGGAAATGCCTACCCGTTGCTATGGGGTTTGGTAGGTGGAAAGCCTGCAATTTCGTCATGAAACGGTTATGGACTTAATCGTTTTGGTTTGGTTATCGTAATCATTTCGGTTATCGTAATTTGACAAACCATGGGTTTGTATTTATGGGAGGGGGTGTTACGGCCCTAGCAGGGCCTCCTCCTGAAGGTGCCTGTGTGGGCGTGTCCCACTACCTCTTCTGCCTGAGGTGCCACTTTTCCCTTTTACACAGCTGACTCGCATCAGTAATCAAGGAGATTTAAGCCCAGGGAAAGGTGAGCTCTGGGCCAGAGTGCGGTTACAGCTAGTGAGCTGAGTGTTTGTAGCTAGTGAGCTGTGTGTGTGGTTTTGGTGGTTTTCAGCTAGTGAGCTGCTCTTTCTTTTTGGCTTACGTTTTACTTTATTGACCACACCTGAGTTTTGTTTTTGTTTTTTGAATGGTGATAGCGGCTTGTCCGTCTCTTTTAGTTGAGTTTGAAAGGGAACTTTAATAAAACTCTTTGATTTAACCCTTTTGCCTCGACTCCTTTTTCCAACCCGGTCACTTTTTGTTACTGCCCCCTCACCGCCTAGACCCCTCAGGGGAACGTAACAAGGCTGTTAACAGAATAATGTTAAAATTCGGTTTAAAATGATAAAACAATGCTTGTGCAGTTGTGCTAAATTGTATGCACTTGTGGGAGTTAGATGGTACATATAAGTTACTCTCTTTTGCAGACAGCAAGATATGGGCTATAGGGTAGCAGAGCTTCCCGTTGCCCATTCACTCATTAACTTAGCTGAAATTCTCCACATGTATTTGGTCAACCAAATGGAAAAGAGTGTTGCTGCTGCTGAGCCACCTCTTGGTCCTCCACCAGCCAAAACAACTTGATCAAGTTCAGTGTGGAGGCATTTTACACTCAGTGCTGCAGATGAAACCAAACTGATATGTAATGTGTGCAAAAGTCAGATCAGCACTTATAGCCTCTTATTCCTGGTACTGTCTGCCAACTCCCTCACAAGCACCAACACATCATCACAGCCATGTTCTGCCCATGCAAGTCAGTTTAAATGTCTGTTCAGTGTCGTCCAACAAGGACGGGTGGTGGTGGGGTTCATGATGTTAACAGTGGTATTTTATTAGTTGTTGGTTTAACCATGGATGAGTCAATGGCTGTTGTTATTTTCTTTTCAATGACGTTCCTTGTTACATGTTCATAGCTGGATTTATGCAAAAACATCAACTAATATTTCATATCCATAATTATTATAATGGATATAATTAATTAAATACAAATACATTTCCCCCCTCAACAAATACAAATACCGGCTGCTATGCACATCTCTAGTGGACACCCACTTGAGGTTTAGAAGTGAAAAAGAGGAACGCTACCACAGTGATCCATTTTTAACCCTGTAAGACCCAACACATCAACAAATAGCCCGAAAATTCTGATTTTTTTGGAACTGAGATGTTTATTAGCCCTTAACAAAATGCAAATTTTTTGTTTTGTTTTTTGGTTTTTTTTTGTTTTTTTTGCTACATCATGTTGTGTATGATATATTTTTATTATATGTTTATTATATATTTCTTTGTATCACATTCGATACATTGGGCATTTTTGGCAACTTTTAACAACCATGTTAATTTTAGACAAAAAAAAAAGAGTTTTGTCCATAACATTTTGAAATTATGGCAAGTATTGATCATGTCTACGACAGAGGTCTCAGAAACTCATATCAAATATGATACAAATGCTCTTCTGAGGTTATTGTGGCAGGAACTGAATGCAAACATATGTGCATGCATGCACACACAAGCATAGATCAGTGTAAGGACCATCTCCTTGGGGCTAAATGTTCTTAAAGGGAAATGAGAAAAACATTCAGTTTGTCTTTTTGAGTTGTGTATTCTTTGTTTTCGCTCTTTTCTTTCTTTCTTATGTTCCTCCTCTTTGTGTGTTCACTTTGCTCCGTGTTTCTTCTCCTTCCTTCTTATTTCCTATCCGTCCTCCCTCTTTCTGCTTCTCCTCATCATCAGCTGCGTCTTTCACTGTGTTCAGAGTTACGGAGTTAGAGTTGCAAAGAGAAGAGGAGAGAGAAGAGGCCCTTTATTAAACCTGCTGCTAATTGAGATAGCACGAAAATAATGTGGAGTGACACTTTAATGAAGACATGCTACGTGTTACCACTACTTTCTTCCTCCTGCTGCAGAGAGGAAGAGGAGGAGGAGGTGCAATGAAGCTAAAGAAAAGGGGAGGGATGAGGAGACCATGAAGAAAGATCGAAGGAGGGTGAAACTCAATGGTTTTATTGCAAAAAGAAAAAATAAGAGAAGTGATAGTGGCTCACATCTCCTGCTGTAATAGGTTTTCAGAGGCATGTCAAAAGTAGAAGTTAAACAGAGTTATAGGCAGGGATATTGTTCTATCACGTTAAAACCCAATTATGTTTCATCGGGACGATTGCACTGCTCATGCTTTGGTTTTGTGAAACATGCCTGAGTGTTTGCTCTGCACAAATGCAGAAAAACAGTCAGACCAACACAAAGAGCACGACTAGATGACAGACTCCCCTGAGATTTTCCTTCTATTTAGTTACCATTCTCAGAAACCGGCACCAGATGACAAACATTGGATTTGTTTTTCGTGGAGGGTGGTGATCGGCATTATGAAGAAAACTCTGTTTTCATCATAAGTCAGTGCAATCAACATCAGGAGGATAATAAAAGCTGGCTTTTGTTTTTTTGTTATGTTGCATTAAACCACGATTTGTGAGGAGATTAAATAGTGTGTTAATTCTGAGAGGATTTTAATGAGGTGAGCTTGTGCTTGGATCTGATGTATAAAACATGAGACATGATGTCTGATAAAATATCACAACACACTGATTTTATCTCAGGAAACAAACACACACAAATCACAGTTTCTGGTTAAATAAAGTTAAAAAAATAATTAATATACTACGAGCTTAATGTGGAGAAATAGATATGATATCAGAATATCAACTAATTTCTGACTAATACTTGTCATGTGTCACAAAGGTGGACCCAAAATCACCAACTCAATCTCACACTGCAGGGAGAGCATTTATTAATAGAGGTTAAGAAGGCACAGGAGAAAATCTACCTGAGGATTTTGAGTAACTTGAGGAGAGACCGAAACGCGCTTAACTTGGAGATGGAGGTAAATGAATACTTGGACAGAATAAAAACATTGAACATCACTTTGTCAGAGTTACCATGCCTCATAGGACCAACTGTTTACCGCTGCACGCTCAAGTCAAGTCAATTATCCTCAGGTGTGCCGGGGAAACCCTGCGTGCCACAGCCAAGCCCAGCAATCCATCTGCTCGTAAAGAAAATTACAACAAAATGAAATCGAAAAATCCGAGCCAGCCCGGCTCCGAACAAAAATAATTTTAAAGGCTGCGTTACTAGAGTAGTTAAGGACATCTCAATAAAGGAAGATGATCAATGAACAATACTTGTTCTAATTAAATTCTGATTTATAGCAGAATTATATAAATAGCAGAAGTTTATATTTTTCATTAAGTCAACTTTGTCCTTTTTTCCAAAAGTTGATGCAGTGGGAGAAACTTTTCACCACTCATCCAAGTGACTTTTTCAGTCTCAGCCGACTGCAGGTTTCCCCAACCTTATAAACAGTACATTTGCATAATGACTGAAACCAGCACCACTGAAGGAACATTGGGCTGGGAGGTCAGTTCCTTCATCATAATTATGCAAATTCTCATCAACTTTTGCAGATTTACTTACCTGGATGATTGAGGATGCATCAACATATTTGTCCTTTTTTGACTTACTGAGTGTATAACTGAAAAAATATTGTTCCATACAGACCATAAACATCCAAACAATAAATAGTGTCCCTTTCTTTTTCAAATTAGGTAGGAAGTGTAATTTTATAAATAGCACTGACTAGATTTCTGCCTCTTATCACATGGCTGATAAAGACCCAT
The DNA here is from genome assembly GCF_057381845.1 of Rhamphochromis longiceps. Taxonomy (NCBI): domain Eukaryota; kingdom Metazoa; phylum Chordata; class Actinopteri; order Cichliformes; family Cichlidae; genus Rhamphochromis; species Rhamphochromis longiceps. Next base: position 362,351 of record NC_140557.1, on the reverse strand, counting down.
TTTCCAAAAATGTTGAGTTTTTAGATACCTGCTACTTCAGTTCAGTAACATCCAATTAAAAAAAATATAGTATTTTACCAAATTCTGCAGCTCAAACTTTTTGAACAGTCTGTTAGTACAATAATCTCACAGAAGCCATATTATTGGTCAGATAATGTCATTGAAAATGCTCCAAAAGGCTTCAACAGCACAAACATGGTCACGAGATCCAGTTCAGGGACTGAGGTGAAGCCTAGCAGACAGCTAGAAGCTACAGCCACCTGTAAACCAGAGGCCACACCCTTAAAATGCAAACTTGAAGCACAATGCAGTTTAAACAGGTGAGTTTTAAAACTTTCTAAAAATTATCTATAGAGACCAAATAAGTTTGTGTGTCAAGCTGTAAACATGCTCGTTTTTGCTGTAATGTTTTACAGTTTTTCTCAAATGCTAAAACACATTTCACAAACGTTTCCACCATGTTCCCCAATGTCTAAACACAACACCCTTTTCTAACACCTTCCCACTGCAAAACTCAAACTTTCACACCAAAAGAGCAGCTCGAAGCTTTCAAAAATGTAAACACTATACACATCATTACACACTACAGCAAAACAATTGAAGACACAATGCTCAATTTGTGAGAAGGTTCTTTGTTTCATAACTGCCAATGCATATCTTTAGAAACTATACAGTAACGGATCGTCGTAGATCTCTGCAGAGGATTAGGCATTTCGATTTGTGAGTTTCATATGAAGAGTATAAATCTATAGAAAATCCTGCATGTACGTACACTACTGTAACACAGCTCAATACAACAACAGAATCTATTGCACACATCAGTACTCTTGACAACACGATCAGGGTGTGAAGTTTTTTAAGTTATTCACACCACAATCATTGTGCGGCATCATGTGGCTGAGCTGCATCGGGCCACATCACCTCATCCACATCCCAGGCTATATTGTCTCTTGCCAGGCACTGCGGGAAAAACGCCCTGGAATGGCGAATCCATCCTTGGAAGACCTCCGCTGGGATGTGAATACAGGCCAGCTCCATTGCCCTTAGGAGGTTCTCTCTTGTGTATGGTTGTCTGTCATAAACCTTCCATCTCCACGATGAGAAGAACTCCTCTATAGGGTTCAGGAAAGGTGAGTAGGGTGGCAGACAGACGTTTAAAAAGTGGTCACTGTTGGTGGTGAACCACTCTCTGATTTGGTTTGTTCTGTGGAAGCGGACATTGTCCCAAATGATCACATAAATGTGATGTGCGGGCCCAGGATGGTGTTGTTGGCGGTCCAGGAGGATGTCTTCTAGGAAGGTGAGGAGACGCTGGGTGTTGTAAGACCCAAGGACAGCATGCCGGTGGACAAACCCCTCCGAATCCATGGCCGCACAAAGGGTAATATTACCCCCCCCCCCCCCCCCCCCCCCCGTTGGCCAGGGACCTCAGTGATGGCTCTTTGGCCAATGATGTTATGGCCTCTTTGCCTTCGTTTCTGCAGGTTGAAGCCAGCCTCATCCAGGAAGAGGTACTCATGAGGTCTGGCCATCGCATCCAACTGTAATATCCTCTGTGAAAATGTGAAAGTGCACAGGTGTTCAGAACAACAGTCAATCAGGTAGCACAGGATTGTCCAGAAGTAATGTAGGCCACTGAGCAACACAGTATGTCCACTAACTGTACTGTGAACATGGATGTATACTTACTTGCACATACTCATAACGTACGTCTTTGTTTCGCGCAGAGTTGTGCTCAAAGGGAACCCTATAGACCTATTTCATCCGCGTGTTTTGGCACCGGAGAACTCGGTCTATTGTGGCCAAGCTGACATCGTCAATGCTCTCAAAGTTGACATTATCGGCAATGACTTTGTCTCTGATCTCCCGGAGTCTGATGAGTTTGTTCCCACGAACCATATCCACAATGAGGGTTTCTTGTGCCGCTGTAAATATGGCAACCCCCCCTTTGTGGCATTCTTTCAACTCTAAAGAAAGAAACATGTGTTGTCAATTGACATGTGTTACAATACAGTCACAACTGATTTGAAACTAATAGACTACTTTCACAGGTTTGTAAAACTGTATTGTGACAAAGAAAGCAATCGAGTACAATACCTGTTGTGTTGTCTGAATGCCCTGATAATGGTGGCCACGGTGAACCTACTCAGGTTTGGACGGACTCAGCCATTGTCATGCCATGGATAATGACACGGTCAATGACTGTTGCTTGCATGTCGTCCTTAATGACGGTGCGAGGTTGTCTTGCTCTCCCTCCTGGACCTTCTCCTCTCCCATGTTGGCCTCTTCCTCCTCTCATTTGAACTCCTCTTCCTCGTTGGCCTGCTCCTCTTCCTCCTCTCATTTGAACTCCTCTTCCTCGTTGGCCTGCTCCTCTTCTTCCAGGGCCAGCTCTTCTCGCTCCTCTGCATCGAATTCCTCTTCCCTTGACTCTGCCTTCATCCATTGTGTTTGTTTGGAATCTTCAGCATGCTGTGCACTCTGAACTTGCTTTTATACATGTGGTCACAGCATTAGCAACAGGTGTCTTCAATTTTGAGTCGTTGTGTGTAATGAATGACGCCAGGTGTGTTCATTGTGTTCAAATATTGCTGACTGTGGCAAGCATTTTGCATCAAATGATCTTTCATTTGAGAATATGAGCAGAGTTCTTTTGCAACTTGTGTTTTAGCAAGGAAAGCTGTGTTTAGATTTATGACAATGGAGGATTGTGTTCTGTGAATTGTGTCTTCATGTGACGTGTTTATGATATTGGTAAATGATGGCTAGATTTAGAAAATGTGTTTAGACAAATGGTCATTTGGTTTAGAGGATTGGCTTTTGTGTTTTAGCATTTGAGAAAAACTGTAATATGGGAATCTATGGGGACTGACTCACTGCTGGACATCAGAGGACCTGCAATTTTTCAAGTCAAGTCGAGTTTTACTATCAACCCAGCAATATACACTCAAGTATACAGTGGAAAGCATACAGTGGGAAATATCGTCCTCCTGGATCAAAAGTACAAACTGTAAAAATAAAATGAAAAAATCAGATACATGTATACAACTATACAGAAATAAGATAAACTAAGAATAAGTACAACAGTATTGTACTTGAATAGAAATAGAGAAAGAATAGAAAAGAATGAGAATAAATAAATACAATAGTATACATTGGTACACTGCCTAATACAGAGTTGAACAGTGCAATACAGAATAGTGCAAGTATTGCAAGTGAGAGGAGAGTGTTATGTAGTTCAAGAAGTGTGTGGAGAAGAGACTCCAGTGTGGCGGAGGGCAGCGTGGTTTTCAGGAGCTGGATTGCTTGGGGGAAGAAGCTATTGGACAACCTTGCCGACCTGCTCCTGCAGAGTCGTCTTCTGGATGGAAGGGGAGTAAACAGTTGGTGGGAGGGGTGATATGGGTCAGCCACGATGCTAGTGGCTTTCTGAATACAGAGTATTCTGCCCTCCCTGTACGTTGATGCCCAGTTTGGCAGATAGATAAACAGTTCTTCAAAAGGAGAGGCAAAGGCTTCCCGTTCTCATTGCAGGGTTTAGTTGTCTCCCTAATGAAAGCACTGTAAAACTACAAACATAAGAAAAGCATATTAAAACATACATTTGAAAAAAAATAAAAGGGTGATCCGAAGGGCCAGCTCTGTTCTAGGATGCCCTCTGGACCCAGTGGAGGTGGTGAGTGACAGGAGAACAGCGGCTAAGCTGTCATCCCTGATGGACAACATCTCCCACCCCATGCAGCAGACTGTGACAGCACTGAGCAGCTCCTTCAGTGGGAGACTGCGGCACCCACGGTGTGGGACGGAGAGATTTCGCAGGTCTTTCCTCCCCACTGCTGTCAGACTCCATAATAAAGACTTTAACTGATCAAGCACACACATCCATACATATGCAATAATACTAAGTGCAATAATCCTTTCTGTCATCGTTGTATTTTTACTCAGTTGTATATAGTATTTGTATTTGTATTCTATTTTTATCTTATTGTATATTTATTTTATTTTATTCTACTGTATATAGTATTTTATTTTATTCTATTCTGTACAGTTGTGTACTGTATTTATTCTTATTGTATTCTAATTTTTGCCTCATAACTTTTGCACTGTCCACTTCCTGCTGTGACAAAACAAATTTCCCACGTGTGGGACTAATAAAGGTTATCTTATCTTATCTTAATATATTTCTCACATTACAAAGTACAGACTGAAGGCTTAGCAACTTGAATTATAGCTGGTATAACCAAGAAAAATAAATGAAAACATGTTAACTCCAAATCCCGCTAGCTTGATGCTAACACATAATGGAATTTCCTATTGACATGCTAACACAATTAGCATTGGCAGTGCAGCTAACATGCCGGCTTCAAATATGAGAGTCAACAACCCATGTTGTGCACTGTGGCACAACAGCTTGGCTCAGGGAGATCTTAAAGATGTTTCAGCAGCTTTGCGTAGGTTTCCTGTTCAAGAGATTCTCTGCGAATGTGGCTGGGAATCCAAACCAACATGGATTAGAAGGCCCCAAACAAGGAGCTAGCACGGAAAATCACCCCCTCGCCAGACAACCAAGTGCTGTCCATGACCATGGCCAGTGCCAGAAGGACTCTTGCTAAAGTCAAAGTGATCACTGATTTTCTTTGATGGTCAGTGGTCGCCACTTCTCTGAAGACGCTCCATTCTGTGTGCAGTCCTGCAGGGCTTCAATAGCTTCCCCTGGCCATGTTCTGACCTGCTTTGTCACAGGCTTCAGCAGTATATTTATATTGTAAGGTAGACCCTACAATAATACACACCGCTCATTATATCGCACTCTGCTGTGATATAATGAGCGGTCACGGTCACGTAGCTTTCCGTTGCCCTGGAGCTCCACCCATTTGTAGTAGTTGGGCAACAGAAGATGCCAGGGACAGTTCAGCCATAACTTTAAACTTTTCCTGCTCATACATGCTTGGAACGATCTTGCCACTAAAGTGGACGCGCAACGGGATATCATAGCGTGGCTCAAGCACGTTCATCATAGTTTAAGCCCCTTGTTTTGCACAACGGAATACGGCCTCCTGTCTGCAGCTAAACACCCCAAAAGCTTTTGTTATAGCTTTAGCCCGGTCGGACTGGGCAGCAAAGGGCTGCTTAAATACCGCAAACTCCTCTGCTCCACCACTTGGACCGCTAGCGCTGGCCATAACTATCGCTTGACTTCCATCAAATATGAATTCTGCAAACATTAATCTCCTGCTAAAACCAGGCAAAGACCCTGTATATCCCTCAAGCTATCGTCCAATATCCCTTATAAATGTAGACCTTAAAATAATCTGCAAAGCTCTCTCAAAGAGACTGGAGAAAATAACCCCCCTCTTAATTCATCCTGACCAAACTGGTTTCATAAAAGGTAGGCACTCATCAACAAATACACATAGATTACTTAATTTGATAGACTACTCATACAGTGAAAACCTAGAAACTACAATATTCTCTTTAGACGCAGAAAAAGCATTTGACAGAGTTAACTGGAAATTTCTATTTGCAACTTTACACAAATTTGGTTTTGGATCCTCTTTCATAAACTGGTTAAAAATATTATATAACTCCCCAACAGCTTGTGTCAGAACAAATGACCAGACATCCTCCAGCTTCTGTCTCTTGAGGGGCACCAGGCAGGGATGCCCACTCTCCCCTTCACTGTTTGCAATTTTTATTGAACCACTAGCAGCAGCAATTAGACAGAATTCAGTAATTAAGGGCATAAAATGCAAGAACGTGGAACATAAAATCAGCCTTTATGCGGATGATGTGTTACTCTTTCTCCAAAATTCACAAACCAATATCTCTGGGGTGATTGAATTGATAAACTCTTTTGCAAGAATATCAGATTACTCAATTAACTGGTCAAAATCTACAGTCCTACCGATTAATTGCTCCCTACATAATTCCTCTTCTACACCACTGCAATCGGGAAATATAAAATATTTAGGTATTAATGTTTCTCCCAAGCTTGCAGATCTAACTAAATTAAACCATATCCCACTTTTAAAGAAGGTAGAAGATGATCTGGCTAGGTGGAAATGTCTACCCATATCACTCATGGGAAGGGTTGCCGCTATAAAAATGATGGTCTTACCAAAAATAAATTATTTATTCTCAATGATCCCAACTAAACTGCCACAAGATTGGTTCAGATCTCTAGATGCATGTATGTCCAAATACCTTTGGAAAAATAAACCCCCACGTATAAGCTTAAAAACACTACAAAAGACCAAGGATAGAGGAGGATTAGAACTACCTAACTTTGAGCACTACTTCTTAGCCAACAGGCTTCAGTTTATCTCAGGATGGGTAAAACATACCCTCTTAGATGAACCTTGGCTAGATGTAGAACAAGCACTTTGCAATAATCTAGAGATCTCAGACCTACCATTTATCAGCTCAAACATCCAACAACATGAATGCTTTAAAAGCATCAACATCAGCTCTTCTCTGACAGCATGGTGGGAGTTTCTAAAATTGACGGCATCTTCATTAATCCCATGCAAACGTACACCTATCTGGAACAACCCTGACATATTACAAAACAATAATATGATAAACTTTCCAGATTGGAGTGGTAAAGGAATCAAATATTTAGAACATATACTAGAAGGAACAGAATTTATTTCATTTGACAGACTAGTTACACAATATGGGATCAACAAGAAAAGATTTTTAGAATATCAACAAATTAAATCCATAGTAAAAAAGAAATTTAAACCGGGTCAAGTTGAACTACAAACACCACCAAATGTGGTTCAATTTCTTACTCTTAAAACCCCCAAATTACTATCCAAAATATACAGAATGCTTTCTAAAACAGATGAATCAATATCTTTTCCTATTGCAAAATGGGAAGCGGATTTATCAGTTAACTTAGACCTAAACTTCTGGTCTCAGATTTGCTTAAAAACCTTTCATCTAATTAGAAATCCCAGTCTTCAATTAATTCAATACAAAATATTACATAGAGTGCACTATACAGGTCATCGGATGTTCAAGATGGGCTTTACGTCTACCAACAACTGCTTACACTGCCAAACCAATTCACCGGACAATTATATCCACGCTCTTTGGTTCTGTCCACCAGTTCAGAAGTTTTGGCGTGAGATATGTGAAGACTTATCAAAGTGTCTGAAATGTAACATTCCAACTTCCCCCTTAGTGTGTTTGTTGGGCAGCTTAGATAATGTCACTTCAGAAAAGAATATAGCCCATATGGTTTTCACTGCCCTATGCATAGCCAAGAAAACAGTCCTCATGAACTGGAAAAATAAAAATAATCTTACTTCTAACCAATATAGAAATTATCTATTAGATTACATTAGTCTTGATACAGCCTCTGTCACCACATCAGATCAATTGCTCTGGGCTCCTTTGATCAGCTCCATCACCTAGTGGGGGTGGGGGGGTCTTAGTTTGGTCCCGCCTTCACTGTTGTGATTGGTGTGGGGGTAGGGACAGGTTTAGGGCGTCGGGGGGTTCCCCGGAGGCATCTTCCTTGGGGGGCTCAACCCGGGATAGCGGTCATGTCCGGTTAGGGGCTCTGTTGGCTCTCAGGTGACTGTTTCCTCGTGGCTGCGTGCAGCGGGGCTAGGGGAGGGTCTGTGCTGATGGGCATGGGTTACTGACCTGGTAGCCTGGCTGCCCCTGGGTGGGTCCGGGATGGGCGTGAGGTTCTGGGGGCGCAGGGCCCTGGCCGGGCTTGGGGGGCCTGGTTGGTGTGTTGCCGGGGTTTTGGGCGGGTGGGTGCATGGGGGCCCAGCCCTGGCGCAGGGTGCCACCGGTGCGTCGAGCCACCCGGGGGGCTCTTCAACTGGTGGGGGAGATTGTCCCATCTTGCAGGAGCTTTCCTCTCTTCAGGAACTCTCTCTGCAGGAAGGAGAGATACAGGAGAGGTGGAGGAAGATCTCAGCCTGGGCGTCTATTGTCTTATGTAGTCTGGAAGATGAGTGGCAAGGCAAGGCAAGGCAAATTTATTTGTATAGCACAATTCAACAACAAGGTGATTCAAAGTGCTTTACAGAGACATTAGAGAGAAAAACAAATAAAATGCATGGTTTAAAATTTATTAAAACAAGCAAACAAAGTGGATGGTGGGGTGGGTGCAGTTTTTTCTGTGGTGGGGTTGGGTGGACTGTCCCGGGTTCTGTGGGGCCGGGAGGCGCTGCTGCACTGGGGGCCGGGAGGCGCTGCTGCACTGGGCCCCGGTCTGGATGGGCCTGGGCCCCCTTTCCCTGGCGGGTCGCGGAGTATGGGGTTGCCTACTGGGGTCAGCGGGGGAGCTGGCCCCAGGGAGGGGTCACTTGCCCCTCCCTTCCTTCCCTCCCCATATCCAGCTGCCGCCCTCATCCCGCTCCACCACAACCACCCACACATGCAGGGCCTTGGAGTAGGGGTATGTCACCAGGGTGCAGAGGAGGCTACCCCCCCCCCGTCCCCTTCTGGCTGCCTCTGCTTCAATTTTATCCCACAACTTAGACATTCACATTACTCACACTCTCATTACACATACATGTAGGATCTTGGGGGTGGGCACGCTACACGGACTCCAAAAGATCATCAGGGTGTACACCTCACCCCTGGCATCGTTGCCCACCTCTCAATTTTAAATACACGTAGACATTGAGGGCTATCAGGAGGGACTATGCGCTTACCTGCAGCTCTCTGGCAGGTAGCTCCATGCCCTCCTGGGTTTTAAATGCACCTTAGAACACACATGCATCAACACTACAATGAGCGGGTGGAGGGAGGTTTGGAGTCTTCTCTCACCCCCATTCTCTGCGACCTGCTGGAGCGGGGGGGCTAGGAGGAGGTGGAGTTGGCCGTCCGACTGCGGTCTGGAGTGTGGGGCCTCCCTGCTGCTGCGGAGTCGGGGCGGTCTGTCTCTCCCCACCGCAGTGAAAAGGGTAACACCACCTGGGTCTGGGTGCAGTTCCCCCCTCCAGGGGCAAGGGTACCTAGACCCGGTTTGTAGAGTACGCTTGGGGAGTGTGATCGTGTGTGTACAGCGTCTCTTTATGACTGTCTCCACGTTGGTTGAGTGTGGAGTAAGTGCATATGAGAGCATGAGGGTGGGAATGGATGTTTGTATCTGTGTGTGCCTGTATGTCTGTGTCTATATGTCAGGTTGGGTATCAGACGCCACCTCTCTGGGGACATCTCAGAACCTCCAAGGTTTGGAGGCCTATCTCCACCCACCACCACTTCCCCTGCCAGTGGCAGACTCCCTCAGACATTGGTGCGTTGGTGGTTCTTTGTGTCTGGGGATGGGCGTCCAGGTACACACCGGCTCACTCCTTGGCGGCCGCTTATCGGGGCCTGGAGCCTGGGGCTCGCTCGGGCCACTTCGGAGGTGGGGTGCCCCCGGCTTCTCGGCCTGGGGCTCGGTCACTCAGGCACAGTTGGCTGCCGGCGGAGCTCACGGGCGCGTCACTGCAACTCCCCCTGGCTTCTGCTCCGTGGCTGCTGAGTGAACCCTCATCTGGGACTCTCCTCAGCTCTTACTGGAACAGTGGCGCAGCTGCCCCTCTGTTGGTCTTCCATGGTCTCTTGTGTTCTGGGGGCCTCTGGATGTCTGGAATTTTGATCTCCTCCATACCTGCTTCATGCCCTGGAGGACGGGGCTGTGGCCCCCCCACACCCTCTTGCAGATCATTACATGAAGGAACCTTTTTAAAAAAAACAATCGCGTCCATGCTCCCAGGTGTACACACGGGTGATCACACCCACAAACTACACCCTTTTTGGCTCCTACCTCAAAGCACACTGTGTTCTGTTGATCTTATGTGCTGCACAATAATGTTTAATATTTAGTATTTACTGTCATATTCCCCTATATCATTGTGATGTTGGTTAGTCTATTACTCTTGTTCTCTTCTGCTTGTTTTCTTTTTTCTTTCTCAACAGGTGATCCAGGTGATTGATATATGCATTTTTTTTCCCCCTGCCCATTCTGTTGGTTTTTGTTTTTTGCCCTTCTCCCCCGTCCCTCTTCTCAGATGTTCCTCTTTCCCTCTTTCTTTCTCCCCTTCTTTCCTCCAGTCAAGTCTGTCCCGTATTCAGCAAGTGAAAATAAAATAAACAATAAAAGGTGAATCAAATGGACCATTATGGCAAGGCTGGGATGGTCAATTTGGTAAAGTAAATCCGTTGGGCATCTTTCTTTGCCTTTAGACAATAATTCTGATGGCAAAAGAGCCAAAAAGGACAGGCAAAAAAAAAAACCCCAAAAAACTATCGCTTGACAGACCTACCACGCGCACCATACACATACTTTTTTTTCTTCTTTTATGAATCTTCGGATCACGTGCGTGCCGAACCGTGGAGTGGGATCGGTTCGGATTACGGATCAACCGTGATCCATTGCACCACTAATGTAAACACACAGGCCGCCGCCATGTAGCCCTGTTAGCCTAATCTTTGGTAAATATTTTAAGACTGATGAATGCAGTATATATTTGTACATATGTTTTATTTGAACAGCCTTTCTGCATTGTCATACAGTAAAGGTTCCAGGAGGGCAGGAATCACAGTTTTTTCCTGCCAGAGTCTGTTACCTCTGTAACTGAGCCAGGGTTAGGCCTTATATCCTGAAAGTTGCCTTCATCCCAGGGTTACAAATAGTTTGTAGAGTGGTTGTTTATGACTGTCAAAAAAATCAAAGCCAAATGTTACAAATCTAAAAACCCCAGAGCCAGAAGACAAATTATAGTAAAGTATTTGGCAATTACATAGATACTACACATACTTACATATCAGGGAGTACTCATCAGTTATAAAACAAATTAATATACTTCTTTATTTGTCTGCATGCTCCTTCAAATGTGGCTCTTTGTGCCCATTAGATTTTCAGTCTCACTTTTGGAAAGCTTGTCTGTGCTGCTCTGCTGCAGGTTCAGGCTGATGAAGCTTTAAATGTCAGTTAAAATCTACACACACACTAATCGAGCCCATCCCACTGCTATGTGTGTGAAATCACATCTGTAAATGGCAGAGGAAACAAAGTTATTATGACCTTCTCTCTCTCTTTAATTCCTGTGTCCTCCAGTGTGATGGTAAAAAATGAGGCTCCTTACGCTGCAAGCTGCAGCTTTTTTGATTGAAGTGAGTGATTTTCCTCAGCCGCACACCTGCGTAAAACAGATGATAATGCTGTTGGAGTCATTTACTGTGACTTTACTAAGATGAATTTGAGCAGTGCTTTCTCATCATGCAAATGTGGCTGCACTGGAAAACCTCTTCTCTCTCTGGGGAGAACTATTTTTACAGTATTACAAAGAAAGATCATCCATAACCGAGTGATACGAGTCTTTATCGCTAAATGTAAACTCGCCCTTTACTACCAACATGACTGTAAGAATTATTTGCTCTGGGTGTGACACTATAGTTAATATCATACTGAGCTTTGCAGGGCAGAGAGCTGCAGTGCTGCCATGGAGCCATGGCTAGATTGATAGGAACACATCATGGTTATTGGACAGTCTCCACTGTCACATTGCCTCTAGCTTAAATGTCGCCGTCTCTTTCTCTGTCGATCTGTTCTTCCAGTATTTTCTTTCTATCCTTCTCCCCCTCTAATAGCCCTTTATTTCCTCTGCCCATTGCCCCTGCAGGCCACATGTAATACTCTGAGTGACCCGACTGGCTGGGAATACACCACATTTTTTATTTCACACACTCACACACATACACACACACACGAGAGAAAATACTGGTCAGCCACATAGGTCTTCTACTGCCACTAAATGTCACCTGACTCAGGTGGAGACAGGTTCAGTGAAAGGGCTACAAACTCTGCCTCAGATGCGCAAAATAAATGCACAGCCTGCACTGAGCATTGAAGGATTCGAACGAGACCGTTTAACTCGTGCCGTGAACCCTAAACGTCTGGCTGGTGTGTCACTTTTCAGGGTCTTCTTATCTATCATTAAATGGTAAACCATATCAATTAACTTCCAACAATTCTTATTTAAACAGGAGTTACAGCCCAAGTTAAAACGTGGATTTATAAAAGCATGAAAACAGTCCAGTTAAAGGTTTTGATTGTGAGAGAATACACATACCTGGCAAGTACGTAAAATAAATAAATAAATAAATGAAATTTTTTTGTAGAGAATCTTGTGAAAAAAATCTAAATTAAATCTCAGATTTTATTTTCAAAATAAGTTGTGTTTCTCTTTTAATACAAAGAAGTGGCTTGTTGCTGCAACATTTTTGCCTATGCTGGATTATAGAGATATTCTATATATGAGTGCTTCTGCTCAATGTCTTTGAATGGTTGATACTGTGTATCATGCTTCTCTGAGGTTTATTACTAACTGTAAATCTCAGACTCGCCACTGTGCGTTATACTCTCAGGTAGGACGGCCTGCTTTGGAAAGTCGGAGGAACTCTCATCTATACAGTTTTATATATAAGGCAATACTTGGGTTGCTACCTTCTTATATATGTTCCCTGCTTGCAATGAAACATGCTAGTCGGTATACTCTTTGTCTGCATGGTTACTTGTTGCTTCTGTTTCATTTGCCCGAACTGAATTTGGTAAAAGAGCTTTTTTCCATTTAACACCCTCGGCTTGGAACAAACTGCAGAACGACTGGAAAATGACTGAATTCATTTCATTAAGTGCTTTTAAATCTAAATTAAGAATCCTTGAGGCCAAGTCCACAACATGCAACTGTTTCAATTAGATTGATTGTCATTTTAACTGATTTTTAATTTTTCTTGGAATTTTATTGAATGTTGTTGAACTTTATTGAATTTTATTGAATTTTACTTACTTTTTTTTTTTATTTCTCAATTGTGCTAATATAGTTTTCCAAAATGAAAAAATAACTCAAATTTCAGATATTTGAGGTTGGGCTGAAAAAAATGATACCAACCAAGGCAAGAAAAACAGTTTATAAAGGTGAAATATAGAGGTAAAATCAAAAGTACTCAAAAATGGCCAGTTATACCCTGGACCCCAGATGGTTAAATAGTTAAAAGTTGACATGTAAATAGTAGGGGTGGGTTTTAATAATCGATTCATCGATTAAAATCGATTCTGGCAATGCTGGGATGGTCAATTTGGTAAAGTAAATCCGTTGGGCATCTTTCTTTGCCTTTAGACAACAATTCTGATGGCAAAAGAGCCAAACGGGACAGGCGCAAATAAATAAATAAATAAATAAATAAATAAAATAAAATCGATTCTGGCTTGGATGATATTGATTGATATTGATTCATTAAAATCCTGAATCGATTTTTTTTTATATAAATGTATTTTGCCCAAAATTCCAGAATCTCAGGTGAAACTTCACAAAATTTCAACAACCACCAAACAGCTAAAACAGTAAATGAGAGCAGGTACACGGCTTCTGCACAAAGACGTAAACACAAAGCGCGGAGCCGCGGATCAGAATCAGTGAGATGTCGCCTTTGTCACCCGACGGCACGGACACGGTTGGGGCTGAAAGCCGACAGCTCGCCGATTCTGATGTTTCGGCGGGTCCGCGCTTTGTATTTACGCCCTTTTTGCGCTGATTCTAAAGCTGTTAGTTTTATCTCTCTCCAAACAATATTGACTGAACCAGCAGAATAAGATCCAAACTACGCTTCTCATAAACATGAATTCACTCTGACTTTTGCTGTTTTGCTTCCACCACAATAATATCACACTTCATGCACAGCTCTCTCTCTCTCTCTCTCTCTGTCTCTGTACTTCAAGAACAGTTTCTAAACAGTCTAAAAATCTGTTTTCTGCATTATTCGCTTGCTTGTTATGCACAAGTCTACCGTTGTTTAGAGCGCTGTCGGCAGTTGTTTTTTTTCCCCTTTTACTTACTTCTGAAAAGAAAGCCTCATTTCTGCTGTTCAACAGGCTTCTGAACAAATGTAAACTTTTTAAAACTATGCAAAATGCAAAATGCTGTGTCTGTAATAAAACCGCTGTAACTTCAGAGGTAACGTTCATATGTTGATTAATGGTTTTCTTTCGTTTTTGATGTACTGCAGAATATTTTTATAAAATCCAGGCCAGGAAAATCACCTTCATGTTTTTCTGTGTTTTATCTTCAGCTACTTTGACACAAAGGCATCTGCTGTGATGCTCACACCTTTGATAAAGTCTGGAAAGTGTCAGCTCCCTTTTTATAGATACGAAAATATGTAAATGTACTGATCTGAATTATAATATTGCTGACTGTCTGAGGCAAAATTTCCCAGATTCAAATCGAATTGAATTGAATCGGATTGAATCGAATCGTGGATCGAATCGATTCAGGACCTTGTGAATCGGAATCGAATCAATTCTAGAAATCAGTAATGATACCCAGCCCTAGTAAATAGTTGGTTTTTGTATTATATTATTTACTATTCTATGTGGAGTGAATAAAAAAAAGTACATTTACAGTGGCTGCTAGAGACAAAGCACATACAAACTCCGAAGCGTCTACAAACCCCGAAGCACATACAAACCCCGAAGCGTTTACAAACTCCAAAGCACGTACAAACTCCGAAGCACGTACAAACTCCGAAGCACGTACAAACTCCGAAGCATGTCCAAACTCCAAAACATGTGCAAAACACAACAGAAGTGCTCCAGGATGCTAAGCGCAGTGTTGAGCTTTTGTTACCTAGTGGCTACACAAGCCAGGAAGTACCAATGACCGGATTTGGTGTGTGGTAGTAAAAGGTAAATGAAAGTTTTTTTGAATTATTTGAATATATATGAGTGCTTGTGTATAAATACACAAACAATACACATAAGCTTTCAATTGTGTAATTTAAGTGATCTAGGTAGACTCTCTCTGAGTCTGAGTCTGCAGAGGGTACCAGTGCTGTGGAAGACATTATGCCTCGTCCCTGTACCAAAGACGCCACGTCCCAGTGGCCCCCAGGATTACAGGCCCGTGGCACTGACCTCCCACATCATGAAGACCCTGGAAAGGCTTATCCTGGACCAGCTGCGACCCATAGTAAGACCACATCTTGATCCCCTTCAATTCGCTTATCAGCCTCGTCTCGGAACTGAGGACGCCATCATCTACCTGCTCAATCGTGTCTACACCCATCTGGACCAGCCGGCGAGCACTGTGAGGGTCATGTTTTTTGACTTTTCTAGTGCTTTCAATACCATCAGGCCAACCCTCCTGGGTGACAAGTTAGCAGCGATACAGGTGGATGCTTCTCTGGTGTCCTGGATTGGTGATTACCTGACAGGAAGACCACAATATGTACGTCTCCCAAAGTGTGTGTCTGACAAGGTAATCAGCAACACAGGGGCACCACAGGGGACTGTCCTCTCCCCCTTCCTCTTCACCCTCTACACCACAGACTTCAGCCACTGCACAGAGACCTGCCATCTTCAGAAGTTTTCTGATGACTCTGCGGTGGTTGGATGCATCAGCAGGGATGATGAGACAGAGTACCAGGCTGTGGTCGACTCCTTTGTCACGTGGTGTGAGCAGAATCATTTGCAGCTCAACGTGGCAAAGACCAAGGAACTGATCGTGGACTTCAGGAAGACCAGGAAACACTTGACCCCTGTTATAGATATATCTATATCTCTCTATCAATCGATCGATCGATATATATATATATATATATATATATATATATATATATATATATGTGTTAGGGGTGCAACGATATTCGTATCGATATTGAACCGTTCGATACAGTGCTTTCGGTTTGGTACGCATATGTATCGAACAATACAACATTTGTAATTTATTTTATCAACTTTCCTTCTGACGATGCTGTCTGTGTTGAGCGCTCAGTGAATCTGCGTTCGACTACTCCGCCTAGGCTGCACTGTCGAGCGCAGATCCACTGAGCGCTCAACACAGACAGCATAGTCAGAAGGAAGAGCGCAGGGCAAGCTAGCAAGACAGAAGTTAAGCTCTCCTTGCAACATGGACCTCCCCCACCCTCATTCAGATCTGGCGTTTGGAATTATTTTGGTTTTCATGTGACGTATGATCCTGAAGGTAAGCGAGTCATGGACTAAAGTAAAACAGTATGTTGGATGTGCCATGCAATGCTCAATTACATGGGTGGGAACTAGTGTGTTAGCGCAGTTAGCTCGTTAACGTGTTGGCCGTCTAGCCCCATGCACGGGGCGATCGGCGGTAGCTCGTTAACGGAGATTTGCCGTGTTGAGGCGTTAAGGTCATTTCAACGAGATTAACCTGAAAGCACTAGTGGGAACACAACGAATATGACTGCACATTTACGCCTACATCATCCTAGTGCAAAGACAAAAACAACAAGCATGCTACTAACTTTAGCCGAGTCATTTAGACAGCTGTTAGCACAGGATTCTCCTTATGCTGCTGAGAATATAGCCCAGAAGAAGCGGATAGTATAGCTTTTATTTTGGAAAGAGACATTTCTCTGTAATAAACTCTCTTTTCCAAAGATGAGTGATTCCTCAATCAGATACAGGGCTTGCAATATCGCTAGCCCGACGTCCTGGGGCTAGCGATTTTTTCAGTCGGGCTACCAAAATCTATCTCTTCCCTGCCCGTCGGGCTATTGTAGGAAGGAAAAATATATGTCAATGCTGTTGCATTCTTTCAGAAATGTAGCTGGGTAATTATGTCATTGGCATCGGTGAGCCACTGTCAATATGTGACATATTGAAATCGCGTTTGAATTTGCGCTTGTTTTTTTTTGCTTTCACTTTGCAATCGTGCGAACTGTGTATAAAGAGCGACAGCACTGATCTGTGAGTGATGATAATTTGTGCACCAATTCCTCTGACATCGTCTTATTAATCGTTAGCTTACTATGCAAACATGACAAGTGAAATCTCCCGCAGCAAGCTTAAACATGTGAGAGGTTGATCGCGCAGAGAATCGCTGAGCTTATGTGAGTGCGTGTGTAAAAGCATTTCAGTTCTGCTGAGCCAAATAAGACAGGTCAGGGTGAAGAAGAGACACGGGTTGTACTTTGATGTTGATTACAGGGGGTTTATGCTAGGAGATATATCGAGATTGGTAGAGGCATGTGACTTACCACCGTAGCATTTGTTGCGGGTTGGATCTGTGTACCACGGTTGTGTTATTTAGCCACTAGAGGGCACTGAAGACCATGTAATTGCTGACCTTTCCTAATTTGGGGGCATTAGGTCTTTTCTGTTGTCTGAGATATGTAGATATTCTTGTTTCCTGCCTGTTCAAATGGGATTGTGGGACTTTCTTATGTCAGAGCATTCAGCTGATTATTTGTGTTACAGTTCATTATATTGGCATGATGTTGGGAAGTGACGATTGTTATATTTACATGCGAAAATTGTTTCTCCTTGTTTCTTGTTATTCAGAACCACACGTCTGTCCACCCCTCCCACATTCGTTAAGTATGCCTACTGCTGTACTGTTGAGCTGCTGTTAACTTCCATTAAAGTATATCTGGACATCACTCTCTGTGCCCCACTCTCTGACCGGAGTTTAAGTCCTGAGGGAGCTATCATCCCAGCATCCCAGAGATAACTCTCTAACACTCCCACCACCTGCACTGGGTCCAGGGTGGATCCCAGAACAGAGCTGGCCTTCCTGATGAGTTTATCCAACCTCTTCCTCTCAACAGCCGATAAACTGCTGCCTCAACATACAACGCTAAAAAATGACAGATGCCACCACAGAGTCATAGAAGGTCTTTAAAAGCGCTCCCTGTACTCCAAATGACCTCAGCCACCTCAGCAGGTAGAGTTCCGCTAGCAAACACTCTCCACTTGCCAATGAAATAAAGAAAAAGAAAAAACACCCCATCCCTATTAGTGGCAAAAGTGTACCATGTCGACCAATTAAAAAATGATATGGTAGTATATGGCATTTGGCCTCTGGTAGAGGACCCGAGCTTGAAGGATAAACGTGCTGGGTGTTTTTTTTATATATATATATATATATATATATATATATATATATATATATATATATAGATAGATAGATAGATAGATAGATATATATAGATATATATCTATATATATCTATCTATATCTATATATATATATCTATATAGATATATATATATATAACACCCAGCACGCCCCTGCGAGCGGTTTATCCTTCAAGCTCGGGTCCTCTACCAGAGGCCTGGGAGCTTGAGGGTCCTGCACAGTATCTTCGCTGTTCCCAGGACTGCGCTCTTCTGGACAGAGATCTCCGATGTTGTTCCCGGGATCTGCTGGAGCCACTCGCCTAGCTTGGGAGTCACCGCACCGAGTGCTCCGATTACCACGGGGACCACCGTTACCTTCACCCTCCACATCCTCTCGAGCTCTTCTCTGAGCCCTTGGTATTTCTCCAGCTTCTCGTGTTCCTTCTTCCTGATATTGCTGTCATTCGGAACCGCTACATCGATCACTACGGCCGTCTTCTTCTGTTTGTCTACCACCACTATGTCCGGTTGGTTAGCCACCACCATTTTGTCCGTCTGTATCTGGAAGTCCCACAGGATCTTAGCTCGGTCATTCTCCACCACCCTTGGGGGCATCTCCCATTTTGACCTCGGGACTTCCAGGTTATACTCAGCACAGATGTTCCTGTACACTATGCCGGCCACTTGGTTATGGCGTTCCATGTATGCCTTGCCTGCTAGCATCTTGCACCCTGCTGTTATGTGCTGGATTGTCTCTGGGGCATCTTTACACAGCCTGCACCTGGGGTCTTGCCTGGTGTGATAGACCCCAGCCTCTATGGATCTTGTGCTCAGAGCTTGTTCTTGTGCTGCCATGATTAGTGCCTCTGTGCTGTCTTTCAGTCCAGCTTTGTCCAGCCACTGGTAGGATTTCTGGATATCAGCCACCTCCTCTATCTGCCGGTGGTACATACCGTGCAGGGGCCTGTCCTTCCATGATATATATATATATATATATATATATATATATATATATATATATATATATATATATATATATATATATCCATCCATCCATCTTCATCCGCTTTGTCCGGGGCCGGGTCGCGGGGGCAGCAGCCTAAGCAAAGAGGCCCAGACCTCCCTCTCCCCAGCCACCTCCTCCAGCTTATCCGGGGGAATACCAAGGCGTTCCCAGGCCAGCCGAGAGATATAATCTCTCCAGCGTGTCCTGGGTCTGCCCCGGGGCCTCCTCCCGGTGGAACACCTCACCCAGGAGGCGCCCAGGGGGCATCCTTATCAGATGCCCGAACCACCTCAGCTGGCTCCTTTCGATGTGGAGCAGCAGCTGCTCTACTCTGAGCCCCTCCCGGATGGCCGAACTTCTCACCCTATCTCTAAGGGAGAGGCCAGCCACCCTTCGGAGGAAGCTCATTTCTGCCGCTTGTATCCGCGATCTCGTTCTTTCGGTCACTACCCACAGCTCGTGGCCATAGGTGAGGGTAGGGACGTAGATCGACCGGTAAATTGAGAGCTTCGCTTTTACACTCAGCTCCCTCTTCACCAAGACGGACCGGTGCAGCGTCCGCATTACTGCAGCTGCAGCCCCAATCCGTCTGTCGATCTCCGGCTCCCTTCTCCCATCACTCGCAAACAAGACCCCGAGATACAGTGGGGCAAAAAAGTATTTAGTCAGCCACCGATTGTGCAAGTTCCCCCACCTAAAATGATGACAGAGGTCAGTAATTTGCACCAGAGGTACACTTCAACTGTGAGAGACAGAATGTGAAAAAAAAATCCATGAATCCACATGGTAGGATTTGTAAAGAATTTATTCGTAAATCAGGGTGGAAAATAAGTATTTGGTCAATAACAAAAATACAACTCAATACTTTGTAACATAACCTTTGTTGGCAATAACAGAGGTCAAACGTTTACTATAGGTCTTTACCAGGTTTGCACACACAGTAGCTGGTATTTTGGCCCATTCCTCCATGCAGATCTTCTCGAGAGCAGTGATGTTTTGGGGCTGTCGCTGAGCAACACGGACTTTCAACTCCCGCCACAGATTTTCTATGGGGTTGAGGTCTGGAGACTGGCTAGGCCACTCCAGGACTTTCAAATGCTTCTTACGGAGCCACTCCTTTGTTGCCCGGGCGGTGTGTTTTGGATCATTGTCATGTTGGAAGACCCAGCCTCGTTTCATCTTCAAAGTTCTCACTGATGGAAGGAGGTTTTGGCTCAAAATCTCACGATACATGGCCCCATTCATTCTGTCCTTAACACGGATCAGTCGTCCTGTCCCCTTGGCAGAAAAACAGCCCCATAGCATGATGTTTCCACCCCCATGCTTCACAGTAGGTATGGTGTTCTTGGGATGCAACTCAGTATTCTTCTTCCTCCAAACACGGTGAGTTGAGTTTATACCAAAAAGTTCTACTTTGGTGTCATCTGACCACATGACATTCTCCCAATCCTCTGCTGTATCATCCATGTGCTCTCTGGCAAACTTCAGACGGGCCTGGACATGCACTGGCTTCAGCAGCGGAACACGTCTGGCACTGCGGGATTTGATTCCCTGCCGTTTTCGTGTGTTACTGATGGTGACCTTTGTTACTTTGGTCCCAGCTCTCTGCAGGTCATTCACCAGGTCCCCCCGTGTGGTTCTGGGATCTTTGCTCACCGTTCTCATGATCATTTTGACCCCACGGGATGAGATCTTGCGTGGAGCCCCAGATCAAGGGAGATTATCAGTGGTCTTGTATGTCTTCCATTTTCTGATGATTGCTCCCACAGTTGATTTTTTCACACCAAGCTGCTTGCCTATTGTAGATTCACTCTTCCCAGTCTGGTGCAGGTCTACAATACTTTTCCTGGTGTCCTTCGAAAGCTCTTTGGTCTTGGCCATGGCGGAGTTTGGAGTCTGACTGTTTGAGGCTGTGGACAGGTTTCTTTTATACAGATGATGAGTTCAAACAGGTGCCATTCATACAGGTAACGAGTAGGGGACAGAAAAGCTTCTTACAGAAGACGTTACAGGTCTGTGAGAGCCAGAGATTTTCCTTGTTTGAGGTGACCAAATACTTATTTTCCACCCTAATTTACGAATAAATTCTTTACAAATCCTACCATGTGGATTCATGGCTTTTTTTTTCACATTCTGTCTCTCACAGTTGAAGTGTACCTCTGGTGCAAATTACTGACCTCTGTCATCATTTTAAGTGGGGGAACTTGCACAATCGGTGGCTGACTAAATACTTTTTTGCCCCACTGTACTTGAACTCCTCCACTTGGGGCAGGAACTCATCCCCGACCCGGAGTGGGCACTCCACCCTTTTCCGGCTGAGAACCATGGCCTCAGATTTGGAGGTGCTGATCCTCATTCCCGCTGCTTCACACTCGGCTGCGAACCGTTCCAGTGCGAGCTGGAGGCCCTCACCCGATGAAGCCAACAGAACCACATCATCTGCAAAAATCAGAGATGAGATTCTGAGGCCACCAAAGCGAAAGCCCTCCGCCACTTGGCTGCGCCTAGAAATCCTGTCCATAAAAATTATGAACAGAACCGGAGACAAAGGGCAGCCCTGGCGGAGCCCATCACCCACCAGGAACGAGTCCGACTTATTGCCGGCAATGCGAACCAAGCTCTTGCAACGGTTGTATAGGGATCGAATGGCCCGTAGCAATGGGCCAGACACCCCATATTCCCGCAACACCTCCCACAGGACACCTCGAGGGACACGGTCGAATGCCTTCTCCAAGTCCACAAAACACATGTAGACTGGTTGGGCAAACTCCCATGCACCCTCAAGTATCCTGGAGAGGATAAAGAGCTGGTCCAGTGTTCCGCGACCAGGACGAAAACCGCATTGTTCCTCCTGTATCCGAGGTTCGACTAACGGACGAACTCTCCTTTCCAGCACCCTGGCATAGACTTTCCCAGGGAGGCTGAGGAGTGTGATCCCCCTGTAGTTGGAACACACCCTCCGGTCCCCTTTCTTAAAGATGGGGACCACCACCCCGGTCTGCCAGTCCACAGGTACTGCCCCTGATCTCCACGCAACATTATATATATATATATATATATATAAAAAACACCCAGCACGTTTATCCTTCAAGCTCGGGTCCTCTACCAGAGGCCAAATGCCATATACTACCATATCATTTTTTGATTGGTCGACATGGTACACTTTTGCCACTAATAGGGATGGGGTGTTTTTTCTTTTTCTTTATTTCACTGGCAAGTGGAGAGTGTTTGCTAGCGCTATCCATAGAAAAAGACGTTTTAGCATTTCTTTCCGCTGGAAACATCAGTTTTATTCAGAAAAACATTGCATGTATTTTTTTATCAAAACTCTGGTCATACGTGGCCTATCAAAACAATTTAAAAACTGGTGTATAGTTTGAAGTCCGCACTTTCAACCCAGGTTGAAATGGAGATTCTGGGTCACTGCATCTGGTTGCTGTGTTGTCTTAAATTGGTCATGTGATTTTTGACGTGCTGGCGGGTCTGTCGACCCCAGAGGGTTAACCTGAGTAGCGAAAGACCGCGAGGGGTTTGAAAACGATGGGCTGTTCTCACCAGCTCTAGTGAGCCTTGACCTCCTGGTAAGCTATCGAGCTGGTGGGTAATAGACGTCTCCGAAAACGTCGGAGCACTTTGGCAAATATGTTTTGTCTTGATAAATTGAGCCGATATTTGAAGTTTATACAGCTACATTCTCACCTGAAAATATCTTAAAAGTTTATTTTGTGACCAAGAAAGAGTAATATTAAAACTAAGTAGCTCCCGCCATTGTTGGAAACTGAAATTGGCTGGGCCACGCTATGAATTCTGGGATATGGTGGACCACGAAGGATATACCCAACCCATCCTTCAAATCTGGGGAAAAAGAGGATGCATTTGTTGGCCACACTTGGAGGAGTCTACGAATTTGGACAGCCTTTGTTGCGTCGCTGTGACTATATAAATAAATTGATTTGATTTGATTTGTGACGTAATCGGCCTACAAATGCGGCCTCAATAGGATACAGCCTATGAATTTGGAAGGAGTTTTGATAGTTCTGATATCACAAGTTCTCCCATCAGCACACCCTTTAGGAAAGTGTGATTACAATTCCACAAGAGAAACTACAGCCTGGATAAGGCTGCTCCATCACCACTGCTATCTGGTTTCATCATTGTCATAAACACATTTCTCATGTGCTGTTTGAAAACGTATTTCCCTTGCATGATATCATTGATTTGATAGCAACAAGCTCCACTTCCCTGGTTTGCGCGTTATAAATAGTTGCATCAGGGGAATGGTGTGTGTGTGTGTGTGTGTGTGTGTGTGTGTGTGTGTGTGTGTGTGTGTGTGTTGTGAGGGATAGAGCAGTCGTGTCATAAGTAACTGACCTGAGACTCCCCCATGTTTAATCTAAGAGCAAAACAGAACTCATCTGCAGCCTGAATATTGAATATGTGAACATCCTCACTCTTTCGCTCCCTCTCCTCCTCTACCTCACTCACACTCATACACCTATGTCAGTGTCGGGAGAGTGAAAGTAATGTTTGCCTCTGGAGAAGCCTTTACAAAATGAACATGAGGCTGGGTCTACTAATAAATTTTCCTGTGGGATATGAGCTTTGTGTTTCTCAGCCAGCCCTCCTCTGAAACTACTTTACACTTCGACTCATACATCGTTCTAGCACTTTCTTCTCTTCCATTATGATGTGCTTCAGGTGTACATACATGTAGTAGGCTAGTCTGATTCCTGGATCTAAAATGGTCTCTGAACTAGAGCTTAATTATTACTGTGAAAAAATCTTTAAGATCCTGTGAGGAAGGTAATCGGAATTTTATGGATTTGTCTTAATTGACACTGATTTGATATGATTTGTTAGGTGAAATTTTTAATTGTAAATTTCTAATATTAAAAGATCCTTCCTCTCTGTCAGGGTCTATAATTAAGAATTTCTGAATAATGTGGACCAGTGTGGTCACATAGGTCTGTGATGTCTACCATGATTTCTGAATGCTTCCAAGGACATCAACAAATGAGAACACAATTATTTGACTAAAAAAGAAACAGTACTTAATTCAGAGGACTGGATACCAGATGTAACCAAAAGAACACATGTAGGAAATTTTAAAAAGCATTGTCAGCTATACATGTATTTATATGAGTTTTTGTTGGACCCAGTGTGCTCACTCTCACCCCTCTAGTAGGGTCTCTACCTGCCTCTCACAACACAGAATAAGCAAGAAATGAAAAAGAAAATCATGACTAATCAAATCAGTTGATGTGCCCTGGACAAAAAATGTTTGTAACATTTCAGTTAATGATGCCTTCAATTCTGCTCAAACACTGAAGCACACAAAGTCAAATGACTCAACTTAATTTTTCTATTGAATTTTATTTCTATAGCATCAAATCACAATTTTCACCTCAAGATGTTTAACATTGTAAGATAAATACCTTACAATTACCTTACCTTACAATTTTAAATCATGCTTTTTATTTGTTTTTGTTTCTAATGTCTCTGTAAAGCACTTTGAATCACCTTGTTGTTGAATTGTGCTATACAAATAAATTTGCCTTGCCTTGCCTTGCCTACAATGATGCACAGAAAACCCCAACAATCAAACAACCCCCTTTGAGCAAGCACTTAGCGACAGTGGAAAGGAAAAACTCCCTTTAACAGGAAAAAAACTCTGACAGAACTAGCCTTAGTGAGGGGCGGCCATCTGCCATGACCGGTATATCTATCATTGCTGACTCCAATGAATGAACACACTGAACTAAAAGGGATCTGGGGACTAAAGACTCCCTGCAATTGGTCAGATTTGGGTTCATAGATCTGCAGGGAGAGTGGGAGATGATGATGATGAAGGATGAATGACTCATCTACCTATATCCCCATTACTGTACCTATTGAACAGGAATAAAGCCCTGGTCTTGTGTCTGAAAAGTTTGTGTGGATGCCCATTTTGCTTCCAGTACAGATTATTCTCTCAACAATGATATTCTAATATAACATGATATCAGATGATTTCAGACAAGCTTAAAATGCATTGTAATTGCATTTACTGACAAGGATTGAATGAATTGCGTGAACCATTAATGTTCAACACAGGACTTTTGTTTGAAATTGGTCATTTACATGTTTGCAGGTGAGATAGATGCAAAAAGATTGCTTAACAGTTGTTTAGTCTTTAATGTATAACACTTCATTTACATGTACATACTCTACAGATAGAACTGTAAAGACTACTAGACTCATGTATTCTCTCACTGGAGTCCTCCTATCCATGCTATAGGAGGTAAAGAAAATGGGTCATGATTTTTTTTAATGAACAAAAATCTGTTTATATGGTGTGAATGTCTTCTCAGCTGGGTATTATGGATTGAAGGCTTGCATGGCTATCTCTGAGCTTCTCTAAACTGCTGCTTGCTTTGTGTTAGAGTAATGTTAGAAACAGCAGCCAAGGATAGAAAAGTGGTTCAATGTAAGGAATAAAGGGAACAGGAAAAGACTTTTCATCTCTTTATTTCTGTCTCTCCCTCTCATTCTGCCGGCGATCATTAGGAAGTTTTAATTAAAGACCAGCGGATTATTCTCATTGCCTGCAGTCTTTCACCTCGTCTCATCATCTTTGCTGCTTTGGTCCCATTTCCCCTCTCACTATGTGGCTCTTCAGGTCGTGGCTCTGAGTATCTGAGGGTGTCTTTCAGTGATCAAAGCTTTCCACCTGGAGAGCTACTGATCTCTTCCTTTTTTCTCTGCCAGCAGCCAATGTCTAAAGTTTCCAACATGCCAGCGAGTAAAGTGAATTACTATCAATATTAAACACAGACAGAAAGCAGTGTAGGCTTGTTAAAATGTTAATTTCTCTACTCAAACTGACAAATGAGACATATTTTGAAACCAGGTTCACACAGTTGCAGATGCAGACTTCTGGTTGAATTCATTGTCTTTGATCCTAAATAATTTGTAAAACATTCTTATTGTTCAGCACTGTTCATTTATGTTCACTGTGATGGGGTTGGGTAGTTGTTACCTGTCTCACTCCCGTCCAGCTTCCACAGTATCCTCAGCAGCCCTGAGATTGCTGCTCAGAAGCACTGAGGCAAACCAGCTGAGAGACATGTGTCAAGCATGTCCGGGGTCTACCCCCATTGTTCTGGACATGAAACATCTCATCTAGGAGAGTCCTGGAGGCATCAGATCAGATGTTGAACTGCCCCAAGTGGCTCCTTTTGTATGTGGAAGAGGAGCAGCTGTGCCCCGAGCTCCTCCTGAATGAATGAGCCTCTCTCTAAGTGAAAGCGCTGGCTCCTTTCAGGTGATGCTCATTTCTGCTTCTTGTATGGTCACTGCTCAGAGCTTGTGGTTATAGGTGAGTGTGGCGTGGGTGTGGTCCTTGGCCAGCTGCAGAGGAGGCGTGACGCAGTGAGCTCCCGGGGCGGCGCAGGGGCGGGGTGAACAGGTGTGCTGGGATCTGACAGTGATTGTGTCTCTTTATGTGTTGGCAGTGACAGACGGAGAAGGAACGTGACAGCAGAGAAAGAGAGCGCGGAGTACATGTGTCCACTACAACCCGAGCTTAATAAAAAGTTCTGCACTGTCAAAAGTCGCTCCGGCTGGTATTTCTTGGGTCCACCGTTACAGTGAGGATAGAATACAGTGGGCAACTGCACTGATGTGGTGGAACATGAACTGTCTTTAGCATGCTCTAAAAGGTTTACTTCGTGTTCTTACAAAAAGTCCAGGGAGACTCTATCAGTGAGTCTCAATGAGTTTCCAGTTGCTTTATCTTAAGAATATTATAGAGTAAAATATTACTAGGGTTATGCTCCATACTCAAGGATAATGAACAGAGACATAGAATGTAGGTATGAACGCAGATTTAGCAGTTGTACACGAGGGCTTTTTTAATTGTGCTGAAAGTGTATGAAAGCTGCATACAGAGACTGTCAACAGTGTGACATTGATCCAGCAGCATTCAGTACACTGCAGGAATTGGGCACACACCACTTAAACAAGGATGAGATTATGACTTCATATGTTAAACTGTTGTGACTGACATTAGAGTGCACAAGCTCAGATTTACTGAGGACTGTGCATTGGTTTTATGGCTGATTGTATGATCCAAAAAATAATTTCTACCCTGAATTGCAGACACATCTCAAAATAATGACTTCAGGTATATGAAGGTCAGCAGCTATTATCACTCTAAACAATCATTAATATGTCACTGTATCACACCTGCTGCCCGACCCCAAAAATCTGCTAAAAATAAAATTACAAAGTGCTTACCCTCTTTGTCTGTTTCAAACCTCTATAGTTCACCTGTGTTCACAGCATTAATCACACATCGGCCTGTCTTCTCGACTGGCATGAAAACAGAAAGAGCAGGGCAGAGAAATGATGAGATGTATGTTGGGTAGCGGTCCGTGCAGTTAGATGTTCTTCAAGGGGTTAGAAAACTTTAAGTGAATAAAGGAAACTTTTAGTTGTAATTGGCAGCTTTTATTAAATAGTCCGTGCTCACATACGAGACTCTTTTCTTCTGGCTTAAGATGTCCAACTTATCCTTAATATCCAATCAGCTGTTGAATAGCCAAACCGATTTGAGAGATGTTAGGAATTTTGTATTCTTCTTGTTACTACTCATCCCTGCAAGAATTTGTACAGAAGATGGAGAAAATGGGGTAGCTATAAAACATCTTCGCACACTTGGTTATCAACTCTATTTTAATTTATTTTTCTAACTTTGCATTGTCCACTGCTGTAACAAAACAAATTTCCCACATGTGGGACTAATAAAGGTTATCTTATCTTATCTTATCTTTACCCAGGTTCACTCTGGTTAATGTTAAATTGCTGACAGATATCATTTTTGTCAAGATATAAACATAAATATAAATGTATATAACTGACAGTGGCAGAATATGAACTACTATCATAGCAAAAATTTATTTCATCTACCATTTTCATGTAGTATATCTTTTTAATCAAAAAAGGGGAAAAAAAGATTTCTGTGCAGACTTTTTTTTTTAATTGAGAAAAAAGTGACATTGTCATAATACTGTGTGGAATGTGGAGTGTTTTATTTTGAGTCAAAATCTGGATGCAGGAGACAGCATTAAATACTGATAAGGTCCAAAATCTCTGCAGTTTTCATCATTTCCTTCTCCATCATCAACATCCAGTATTTCCACTGTCCCTCCTCACCACATGTCTAAACCACCTGATGACAACCACAGATGGTGACTGTATCTGCATCCTTCCTGGACTTTACTCAGGCTGTGAGTAAAAAGCGTGCCACCTTTACCGAGGTGAAGAATCTACTTCGCAGTTGCAATGGAGTCCACTACTGGCTGAGGCACACAGCAACGCTGAGGATTACTACAGTATCCATGACTGACTGTTCACTCCTTTTTTCCTCTTTTCTCTGCACTAATATGCTGTAAGGACATTGAGCTGCTAGCGGTTAGCATGAGACCGTACTATCTACCGCGAGAGTTTGCACACGTGATTATGATAGCTGTGTATGTCCTGCCCTCTGCTAACGCTGCAGCAGCCTGTGAGGTCTTGCACACTGTAACCAGCAGACTACAAACACAGCACCCTCAGGCCCTTTTCCTGCTCTCTGGGGACTATATTTCACATCTCCCTGTCCCCCACTCTCCCCACCTTCACCCAGTATGTCACCTGCTACACCAGATACAATAAAACATTGGACTTACTGTATGCCAACACCAAGGAAGCATACAGCTCATCACCTCTCCCTCCCCTGGGGGCTCAGATCACAATCTGGTTCATCTCCAGCCTGTGTATAAACTTCTGGTACACAGAGAACCAGTTGTGAAACGCACAGTAAGGAAATGGTCGGCAGAGACTGAAGAGGCCCTGAGGGACTGTTTCCGTTCTACTGTGTGGGACAACCTCTGCATCCCCCTGGAGGATGACCTCAACAGCATCACAGACTGCATTATGGATTACATGAACTTCTACCCATCATAAAGGTACGTTGTTTTTCTAACAACAAGCCATGGATAAATCCTGAAATTAAGGCTCTCCTCAAGGAGAAGAAGAGTCTTTAGATCTGGAGACAAACAGGAGCTGAGAGTTGTTCAGAAGAAGCTGAAATGGAAGATAAGGCAAGGAAAGGAAAACTACAGGAGGAAGATGGAAGAGCAGCTGCAACAGGACAACATCAGAGGGGTTTGGAACAGCCTGGGTTTGGAACAGGGGTTGGTTTTTGTCTCAGGACAAAAACCAACCCCCCAGCCTGCAGGAGACTTGGGGTGGGTGAATGACCTAAATAAATATTTTAATAGGTTTGATCAACCACCCACCCCTCCCACAGCATCGCCCCCCCTGCTGCATTCTCCTTCATCTTCAGGGACTGCCTGTCCTTCATCTCAGGACTTCACACCTCTCAGCTCCCAGTCATTACACCCACCCCAGGCTTCTGTGGACTCCAACATACACCCCCCTCCCCCAAAATCCACTCTTTCTATCTCAGCACTTGAAGTGAGGAACGAGCTTCGCAAGATCAAGGTGCGGAAGGCTGCAGGTCCAGGTGGCGTCAGCTCCAGGCTCCTGAGATGCTGCGCAGATGAACTGTGTGACATCCTAGGTTATCTGTTCAACCTGAGCCTGTCACTGGGGAAAGTACCACAGCTGTGGAAGACATCCTGTGTGGTACCGGTACCAAAGACCTCCCATCCCAAGGACCTCAGCAGCTACAGGCCGGTAGCCCTGATATCGCACCTGATGAAGACCCTCGAGAGGTGGGTTCTAAACCATTTGCGCCCCCTGGTGAGGTCTTCATTGGATCCTCTGCAGTTTACTTACCAGCCTGGCATCGGGGTGGAGGACGCCATCATCTACCTCCTGCACCGAGCTCTGACTCACCTGGAGAAGCTTGGAAAGACTGTGAGGATCATGTTCTTTGATTTCTCCAGTGCCTTTAACACCATCCAGCTACGACTTCTGAGAGACAAGCTGGAGCTATCGGGAGTGGACCACCACATGTCCCAGTGGATACTGGACTACCTCACAGAACGTCCACAGTATGTGAGGTCACAGGGCTGTGTCTCTGACACGCTGGTCTGCAGTACGGGGGCCCCACAGGGAACTGTGCTGGCACCGTTCCTCTTCACCCTCTACACTGCAGACTTCTCCATCAACTCCCCACGCTGCCACCTGCAAAAGTTCTCTGATGACTCTGCCATAGTCGGCCTCATCACAGGTGAGGACGACTCAGAGTACAGACAGTGGACTCTGGACTTTGTGGACTGGTGTCAGCAGAACCACCTGCTGATCAACGCCAGGAAAACCAAGGAGCTGGTGGTGGACTTCCGGAGACGCAGACCCATCACACTGACACCGGTGAACATCCAGGGAGTGGACATTGAGATAGTGGACTCTTATAGGTACCTGGGTGTTCACCTGAATAATAAACTGGACTGGAGCTCTTTACAGGAAGGGTCAGAGCAGACTCTACCTGCTGAGGTGGCTGAGGTCATTTGGAGTACAGGGAGCGCTTTTAACCCTTTAAGACCTACCATAGAACCAAGTCCGCCAGAGCTTATATTATATTTTTACATGCTGTGGAGCCATTTTTGGGAGCATTTCAAGTTGCTATACATCAATACAACCATTATAGCCCAGATTTTAATAATATGTATGCATTAAGTGCATAGTAATTACATAAATTGCAAAAAAGTGCAATAAACTACAAAAAAATTGAAAATCGTTTTTGATTTTTTAACATATATTTGTAGTTAGAGAAATTTAAGAGGCTTATCCCTCAAAACTGTAAATACAAAAAAGTTGCACAAAATAGTTTCCCACCACAGGAAATTTATTTTGAGTGTCTTCATAGTTTTATTTTTGAAATACACCAATTTTTATACACTGCAGGAAAAACGAAAATAAATATTATACTGCAAATTTGCAAAAAAGCAGCATATGCATCAAAATAAACTATTTCCAGCAGTGCAATATGAGTCCTAAGCATCCCAGAAACGACACAGAAAGTCATAAAGTCAAAGATAACTTTTAAAAAGAGCAGTATAGGCCCTGAGGCCCTGATCGCAAAAAAGACTACATTTCCGCGAAAATGACGTCACTTCCGGTTTCGGCCAGGTAATGGCGGAAATGCAAAAGTTCGCGCTGACGTCTATTCTAACGTAGGAAGTGTTTTGAACAGCTGATCGGACCGGCAAAGCGTGTTTCTGGAATATTATGTTTTTGTTCCTGCAAGCGCTTTTTATGCAGTTTTTGCAAAGCTTTATGTGGAAGGAAACCGTAACCTAGGACAAGCTGATGGCACAATATGTAAGTACAACTCCTCCGGTTTCATATGCAAAAAAAATTTTTGCGCTAGCTTACGTGGTTGCAGTGCTACCGGGATTTAAAAATAGTTACGCATAACAGAGCGTTCCCGCTCCGATTGGCTCTAAAGGGTTAAAGACCTTCTATGACTCTGTGGTGGCATCTGTCATTTTTTAGCGTTGTATGTTGAGGCAGCAGTTTATCGGCTGCTGAGAGGAAGAGGTTGGATAAACTCATCAGGAAGGCCAGCTCTGTTCTGGGATCCACCCTGGACCCAGTGCAGGTGGTGGGAGTGTTAGAGAGTTATCTCTGGGATGCTGGGATGATAGCTCCCTCAGGACTTAAACTCCGGTCAGAGAGTGGGGCACAGAGAGTGATGTCCAGATATACTTTAATGGAAGTTAACAGCAGCTCAACAGTACAGCAGTAGGCATACTTAACGAATGTGGGAGGGGTGGACAGATGTGTGGTTCTGAATAACAAGAAACAAGGAGAAACAATTTTCGCATGTAAATATAACAATCGTCACTTCCCAACATCATGCCAATATAATGAACTGTAACACAAATAATCAGCTGAATGCTCTTGTCATGGTCCCTGTGCCTGCCCAGCCGGCCTCACAAGGCTACACTTGTGTTTTTGCTCTTTCTCTCTCTCCCCTACCTCTCTGCCTGGGCGGAGCTCACAGCTGGCTCCCACCCTTGGCTCACACAGATGTTGGCGATCAGCTGATTACCGATCTACTATTTGAGGCTGGGTCACAGATCCTCTCATCGCTGGATGATTGAGCTACTGACGTTAGTCTTTCTTTTGGTCTTATACCTTTATGCCCTACCTTCGTGATTTGTGAGTGATTTCTCCCTTCCCTATTCCAGTTTATCTTCCCAGACCTGTGACCTCCCCGCGGTACGGACGTGTGTGAGTCGGATGTGAGGACGTGAGCGAGCGTGAGAGAGAGAGAGAGAGCCTTCCCCTAATCCCCTGGAACCCTGGACTTTCCCCGTCACTGTATATAGTATTGCACTGGTGTGTAAATAAATCGTGTTCTGATACGTCAACCTGCTCTGCGCTTGAGTCCCTGCTTTCAGTTTGTGACAGCTCTGACATAAGAAAGTCCCACAATCCCATTTGAACAGGCAGGAAACAAGAATATCTACATATCTCAGACAACAGAAAAGACCTAATGCCCCCAAATTAGGAAAGGTCAGCAATTACATGGTCTTCAGTGCCCTCTAGTGGCTAAATAACACAACCGCGGTACACAGATCCAACCCGCAACAAATGCTACGGTGGTAAGTCACATGCCTCTACCAATCTCGATATATCTCCTAGCATAAACCCCCTGTAATCAACGTCAAAGTACAACCCGTGCTATAAGTGGAAATAGACTCGTAGAACTGGAGAGATTTTGACTCACATTTGCACAGGAACGCACACGGCTGGAGATCGCTATTCTCCCACACTCATGGAGAAAAAACATGCCTAGTGCTCCTCGGACTCGTGATACGGCAGGAGCTTCGTAAAAGCATGTGACGTCATCACCGCAACAAACAGTAAGAACAAAGTGGAACTTATCGGCAGAAATTAACACTGCACTTATAGCGATGCGATTGAAATATAAGGAGACTTTCGGACACAGCCGCCCCCAATTTTAAGTAGTAAATTTGCTCTTCAACCGAAAGTCTAAGCGTCATTGGGTTTACAGTCCTCATCATCCTCCCAGGCTGAGAGTCTGACTAATCTGGCAACTGGTCGAAGATATGTCTGTCCCTTGATTGTCACCTCAGCCGCTCTCACCCGACTGTCTGGCCCTGGACAGGCCTTGACCACCTTTCCGATGGGCCACTGCGTCCGCGGTAGTTGTGAGTCAACCACCATAACCACTTGTCCCATGGTTAAGTTGTCAGTTTCCCCCTGCCATCTTTGTCTCCTCTGAAGATCCGGCAGATGGTGACACAGGAAGTTGGACCAAAAATGGTCCGCCAGAATCTGACTATGGCGCCATCGCCGTCTTCCCAGCATCTCACTCGAAGCATAAATCACCTGGGGGAGTGATGCATCTCGTTGCCCCATTTGCAATAAGTTGGGTGTGACTGGATCCGGATCCGCTACATCCGAAGAGACATACCCGAGAG
Organism: Rhamphochromis longiceps; assembly: GCF_057381845.1. Classification (NCBI taxonomy): domain Eukaryota; kingdom Metazoa; phylum Chordata; class Actinopteri; order Cichliformes; family Cichlidae; genus Rhamphochromis; species Rhamphochromis longiceps. The sequence goes on along the minus strand of NC_140557.1, from coordinate 329,012 downwards.
GTTTTGCATTAATGATCCCTTCCACTTCGATCAGCACAGTTTGCAAAACTGCCTCTGTGACCGTATGGCCTCCCAACACCACTTGAAGAGCTGTCTTCACAGATCTTATCTCCCGTTCCCAAGTACCTCCAAAATGGGGGGAACCTGGTGGATTAAACCGGAACTCAATCCTCTGCTCCGCCAGCTGCTCTTTAATGGGGGCTTCAAGAGCTGAGAAACTAGACCGCAGTTTGGTCTCTCCTCCCCTGAAGTTGGTACCACAGTCAGATAGGATCTCATATGGCTTGCCCCGGCGTGCAATAAACCGACGCAGAGCCATGAGAAAGGCATCGGTATCTATGCTGTCCAACAGGTCAAGATGCACACAGCTCGTAGTCATGCATTTGAATATGATACCCCAGCGCTTTTCGGTGCGCCGTCCCACTTTGATGTTGTAAGGGCCGAAGCAGTCGACTCCAGTGGACCAAAAGAGTGGTTTGTATAGGCGCAGCCTCGCGGGGGGTAGATCTGCCATCCGAGGAATATCAGGACTGGCTCGCCACCTTCGACACTCACCACAGCTGTGCTGGTGCTGCTTGATTGCCTCTCTTACTCGGAGAATCCAATATTTTCTCCTCATCTCCCCGAACACTCGTTCTGGCCCAGGGTGCAACAGCTGCTCATCATATTGTCTGATCAGTAGTTTAGTCACCGGATCCTGCTGGTCAAGGACTATGGGCTGCATGGCATCCAAGTACAGACCTTCTGCTCTTCTGAGTCTTCCCCCAACTCTTATCAGTCCAATAGCCGGGTCATACTCTGGAGCAAGTGTTAGCAGGTGACTCTGCTTATGAATTGCCTTACCAGCAGCCAGGGCCTGTAATTCCTCTGGGAAGCTATCATTTTGAGCTTGTTTCAGGAGATGCAGCTCAGCAGCTGATGCATCTGTAGCAGTCATGACATGGTTTTCGTGATCAGCAGCTGCCCCATGAAGGATCCGATGGGTAGCCTTAACCACTTCACTCCATTTGCCAAAATTGGAAATTGGCACCGTTTGCTGTGGACTGCATGTGGTGGTGGTTCCACAGAATGCTGTTCCTCTCAGCTCCCCATCGTCTTCTTGGCCTTCACCTTCATGGAGAGTTGGCCAGGTATCAGGGTTCGTTAAAATGAAAGGTGGCCCTGAGTCCAACGGTTTGGTTGACTCAGCTCGAGAAGGGTTTTCCCTCGCGTGAGGTCATCAGCTGGATTGTCCTTGGTGTTGACATATCTCCAACTTGACACCTCAGTAAGATCTTGTATTTCGGCAATCCTGGTACCAACAAAGACCTTATAGCGGCATGAATCAGATTGGATCCAGGTCAAAACGGTTGTTGAGTCGCTCCATAGGGTGATGTCACTGGGTTGAAATGCCAGCTCCAGTACTCTAGCCAGTTGGGGTCCGGCAAGAGCTGCACATAACTCCAAACGTGGCATAGAAATCCGTTTCCGGGGGCTTACTCTTGACCTCGCCATCATGAATGCCACGTGGACGCCGCCTTGGGAGTCCTGTGTTCGCAGATAGGCTACTGCTCCATAGGCTCTTTCAGAGGCATCACAAAATATGTGAGCCCCTCTATCCGGTCTCCCGACGTTGGCTCTTGGTGGGACATAGCATCTTGGTAGTTCCACCTGTGGCAAGTTCACTAGTTCCTTCTCCCACTGTGTCCATCTGTCTAGTGGATGGCTGTAGCTCAGGTGCCAGAGCAGGTCAGCCACTAATCAGAAGGTCGGTGGTTCGATCCCAGGCTGCATCCTGGCTGCATGCCAAATATCCTTGGGCAAGATACTAACCCCATGTTTGCCTACTGGTGGTGGTCAGAGGGCCCGGTGGCACCTGTGTCCGGTGGCCTCGCCTCTGCTCAGTGTGGGCAGAGAGTACTCCACAAGTCGATGCCTGTATCCAAGGCGGTCAGTGAGACAGTTCCAACGAAGGCCCAGAGCTGGTTCTTCTGGGTCTTGGCTGTGCTGGGAGAGCCACAGCTCTATGCTGGCTGCTTTGGCTTCCATTGGTAGGTGCTCCACCACCGATGGAACATTAATGGCCCATTGCCTAATCTCGAATCCCCCTTTGGTGAGTAACTCCCACATCCGATCTATGAGTGTCTTAGCCTCCTCTGCAGATTGGAGACTATGCAAACAGTTATCGACGTAGAAGGCCCTCTCCACCGTGTCCAAGATATCTTCATTACCCTGGCTGTTGTCCCTGACATGTCTTTGGAGGGCATAGGTGGCACAACAAGGACTGCACGTTGTACCAAAAGGCAGAACCTGCCACTCGTACACGCTTGGCTCCTCATTCTTCCTCATAGACCTCCATAGGAAGCGGAGCAGAGGTTTGTCCTCGGGCAGCAACCGAATTTGGTGGAACATTGCCTTGATGTCACCACTTATGGCCACAGTATGCTCCCTGAAGCGGAGGAGGACCCCAAGCAGTGAAGGTCCCAGAATTGGACATGGAAGCAACTGGCTGTTGAGGCTTTGCCCGTTGTATTGGTATGAGCAGTTGAATACAAGTCTAGCCTTGTTGTTGTGGTGAACTACATGGTGGGGTAGATACCATGACTCGCCCGAACAATCCACCTTCTCAGGTGATAGTTTCTCAACATAGCCTACTACCTCCAGTTTATGCACTTCCTGGCAATAGCTTTCAGCCTGCCCTGGGTCTCTCGCTATCCGACGTTGAGTACTCCGTAGCTGTGGTAGCAAGGCCAGCCTGGGTGCCCAGAGGTGAGGACTGTCTTTGCGACGGAGGAGGGGCGTTGCATATCTTGTCACTCCCTCCACCTGCACTCTGGTTGTGCACTGCTCAAGAACTTCAAGTGCTTTCTGATCTTCCTTAGAACGTGTCGCGGTCTTCACATTTGTGTATGGGAGTACATCTGCCTTCCACAATCGTTCTACATGTTGAAGGAGATCATTGTTTGGGGACACAGTAAAGAGACACTGTTGCTCTTCCACAGCAAACTGGGCTAAGTTAGCTGGACCCTGCAGAGCCCATCCAAGGCGGGTACAGACTGCCAATGGACCCTCAGGAGGGCCAGACCGTACAGGCTTCGTTGGGACAAGCAGATGAGGGAAGTCTGAGCCAATAAGGACTAAAGGCTGCACCCTGTCGACAGGGGAAAGTGGGAGTCCCTGCAGGTGTGCATATTTTTGCATGAGTGCCTTAACTGGATAACTGTGCTCGGAGAGGCCCAGTTTGTCAGCAGTGAAGGCATGATGGATGTGGTATCTCACCTTAGGATCATGGGCAGGGGAAATCTCAAAGGAGACTGAGGCCCCTTGCAGGTGAATCACATCCTGACGAATAGTTCTTAATGGAAGTGTCTCGGCTTCCTTCCTTAGATTGAGGTGCTGCACTGCTGGTGGTAGGATGATCATTCAGAACCGTCATCTAGTACAGCAAAGGTCTCTAATGAATACTCAGCATTGTACAGATACACCTTCACAACCTTCAGCAGGGCCTTATGAGGACTGTTTGGGTGATCAATGTAGATGGTGGACTTATCTGGGGCAGTGCCAACCATCAGGACTTTCCTGGGCTCCTTTTGGCAAACCTCATGCAGCACTGTAAGATGTTGCTGTTTGCACACTTTACACGGTGCCTTCAGGGTGTACACATCAGGTGCGTGATTCCGTCCACAACGCCAACAACTTTTATCTTTGATCCACTCTGCAATTTGGGTGGTGGACAGTGTCATAAATTTGGGGCAAAGATTAAGGTAGTGCTCATGGGTGTCACAGTATGGACAGTAAGGTTTTGGCTTAATCTTCCCTTTAATGGGAGGTGTCCGATGACCTGGTTCCAGATGAGCTCCATCCCCCTTCCTGTTGTCTGTGTTGGAATACACAGTGGAAGGATATCTTTGGCTTTTCCTGCCTTTCTGACCTTGTTTGGTCTGGTCCTGAAACATGTCGGCTGCCCTACTAGATATGCGCTTGGCCTGCGACTTCACTTGGAGCCAGGCCGAAAAATCTGGCAGGGTATGTCTTGTCAGTTCCAGTTCTCGGTATCCCACGACTGAGGCTGTACTCAACAAACCCATCTCTGTAGCTTGCTGGGAGCTTGCTCAGTAACTTATCGACATGAGAGCCACATAACAGTTCGTAGCCGTTTTCGCCTTCCAGTGATCGAAGCATACCTACTAAAGCTTGCACATCCAGAGCAAAATTGTCGAAGGCTTCTGGGTCCCCCACCCGGATTTGGGGAGAGTTCAGGATAGATCCAAGCTCACTCTGTACGAGCTGACGAGGTTGACCATATTTGTCTTGGAGAGGCTGGAGTGCTGTAGTATATGGCAGGGGATCATGCATATATGCTTGTGCTAGTTTGTAAGCACTTGGTAGTTTTAACTGCTCCAAAAGGATTTGATATTTGAACTGTTCTGTGAGATGAGTATGGCTGCCAAGCAGACTGTCCAGAGCCATCTTAAGAAGCACAAAATCACTTTCCTTACCACTGGCGAAAGAAGGTAGTGCTGGCTTGGGGATCCCATACGAGCTGGCAATTAGCAGTTCCATCAAGTTGTTACCATTGCTGTCAGTAGGTGGCAACGGTATCTCTGACTGTAAAGACGGCGCCGTGGGCCCACAGCCAGCTGGTCCGACTTTATCCCGCAGGCGGGACTGTAAATCAGGAAGCGGTAGAAACTGACTGGGTGTTGAGTATGGCACTGGAGGAAGCCATCCCTGATGTTTCACCTTTCCAGGAGGCTGTGATTGTCGGTTAGGGATATTAGAGCTGTCCTCTGCTGCAGGTCGGAGAGTCTGAGTCGAGTAGGTAATAGGGGGGTGATTTCCACCTGGCTGCTGACCATACTGATGACCAGCTGAGGGAGTGTCCATAGCAGGACTGATATGTTGCGTTGGACACCCATGGAGAGGTTCAGATACTGGCTCCAGGTCAGCCGAGGAGCTGGTGGGATGTAAGGGCTGCGTATCTGGTACTGATGCATCCAAGTTATTTAAAGGTCTAGGTGCTGGCAGCCCATCTTCTTGATCACGAAGAAAAGCAGCAATGAGGCAAGCTTCCTTTAGCTCCATCTCCTTCTCTTTGAGTCGACGCTGCATTGATAGACGTCTGGTAATAGATTCTCTGGTGTTGTGAGCAGTACGTGCCTCTTCATCTCAAATTCAAATTTTATTTGTCACGTACACAGTCATACACAGTACGATATGTAGTGAAATGCTTGGACAACTGCTCGTGACCTAAAGAAAACAAAAAAGGAAAAGGCTATGAATAAGATAGGAAATAAATATGAAAAATTAAAAAGGGTAAATTTAACTAAGAAGGAATAAAATATAAATTAAGGTTAAAAATGAAATAACTGTACAACACAAATTAGAATGAAGAGTAAATTTAACTGGGAAGGAATAAGATAAAATATATAAATTAAAGTTGAAAATAAAATAACTGTACAACAAAATACACAATATAGAACTATATAAGAATGTATGAAGAAATCTAAATATAAATAAATATATACACAACAACAGCAGCTGTACAAGTATTAACCGGAAATGAAGAATATAGTGACCAGTGTTGTGCAAAAAAACAATGTGTGCAAAAACAATGTCCAGAAAGTCCAGTGTGTGTGTGTAAGAACCATATGTGTGGGTCAGTACTGTGTGGTGGTGTGATTGAGAGACCGTATCGCCTGCGGGAAGAAGCTCCTCCTCAGTCTCTCTGTGTTGGTCTTCAGGGAGCGGAATCGCTTTCCTGACCTCAGCAGAGAGAACAGTCTGTTGTTGGGATGGCTGAGGTCCTTCACGATCTTCCTGGCCTTGGTCCAGCACCGCCTGCTGTAGATTGAGTGCAGGTCAGGGAGCTCGGAGCGGATGGTGCGCTCAGCTGACCGCACAACCCTCTGTAGAGCTCGTCTGTCCTGCATGGTGCTGTTCCCGAACCAGGTTAAGATGTTTCCCGCCAGGATGCTCTCTATGGTGCACGAGTAAAAGTTCCTGAGCACCTTGGAGGGCAGTTGGAAGTCTCTCAAGCGTCTGAGGTGGTAGAGACGCTGTCGGGCCTTTTTCACCACGGTGTTGATGTGACAGGACCATGACAGGTCCTGCGTGATGTGAACTCCGAGGTATTTGAAGCTGTCCACTCTCTCCACTGGGCACTCGTTGATGACGGGGGTCTGGTAGTTCCTCTCCTGCTTAGTGCTGAAGTCCACTATCAGCTCCTTTGTCTTACTGACGTTTAGAAGGAGGTTGTTCCTCTGGCACCAGTTCTCCAGATTCCGAATCTCCTTCAGGTAGGCCGTCTCGTTGTTATCAGAGATCAGGCCCACCACGACGGTGTCGTCAGCAAACTTGATGATGGTGGTGGAGCTGGTAGTGGCCACACAGTCATATGTGTACAAAGAGTACAGCAGGGGGCTCAGAACACACCCCTGGGGGGCTCCAGTGCTGAGAGTGGTGGAGGCTGAGACATGTCCGCCCATCCTTACTGCCTGTGGTCTGCCAGTTAGGAAGTTGGAGATCCACTGACACATAGATGAGCTGAGTCCCAGATGCTCCAGCTTGGTGGTGAGTGTGGAGGGAATTATGGTATTAAATGCAGAGCTGTAGTATATGAAGAGCATTTTAACATAATTCCCCCTTCTAGTGTCCAAGTGAGTGAGTGATGTGTGGAGGAGATGAGAGATGGCAACGATTTGGACGGTAAGCGAACTGTAGTGGGTCCAGTGTGTCTGGTAGTGAAGAAATGATGAAGTCTCTGACCAGGCGTTCAAAGCACTTCATCACTACTGAGGTGAGGGCTACAGGGCGATAGTCATCGAGAGAAGCAGGGTGGGGTTTCTTCGGGACAGGAACAATGATGGACTCTTTGAAGCATGTGGGGATCACCGACTGAGATAAAGAGATGTTGAATATCTCAGTGAACACAGGAGCTAGCTGGTATGCGCAGTCTCTTAGGATACGACCTGGGATGCCGTCTGGTCCTGCTGCTTTCCTGGTGTTCACTCTTTTGAAGGCTCTCCTTACTTCATGCTCGGAGATGACGAGCACGTTTCCGGTGCTGGCAGTATCTTCCTGTCTGCAGCCGTTAGCGCCGCTAACACTAGCATTGTTGGAGACCTTAGCTGCAGCCTCGAAGCGAGCATAGAAAGTGTTCAGCTCGTCTGCCAGAGTCACGGCCGCGTTCGTCATACCGGTTGTTGGTGCTTTATAGTCCGTTATTGTCCTTAGTCCCCGCCACAGGCTCCTAGAGTCACTCTGTTGGAGTTGTGACTCTAGTTTCCTCCCGTAGCGCTGCTTCGCCTCTTTCACCGCCCTCCGCACGTTATATGACGCGGCTTTGTACGGGTCCATGTCCCCCGTTGTGAGTCCCGTGTTGTAGGCAGCGGTGCGGGATCTCAGAGCGTCGCGGATGGTTTTATCCACCCACGGCTTCTGGTTGGGAAACGTTGTGATAGTCTTTGTCTCCACGGTATCATCCGCTAGTTTCCCGATGAATCCCACAACCGCTTCCGTAAACACGTTGACGTCATCGTCGGAGCTGTTTCTGAACATGCCCCAGTCTGCGTCATCGAGTGCATCCTGTAACGCGGCCACCGATTGATCCGTCCAGCGCGCGACCTTCCTCTGAACCGGAACTTCCTGTTTCAGCCTTTGTTTATATTTTGGCATGAGGAAGATGGCGGCGTGATCAGATTTGCCAAACGGAGGGCGGGATTGTGCCTTGTAGCCGTCCTTGACCGTAGTGTAGCAGTGGTCCAGTGTCCTTTCACCCCTGGTGGGGCAGGTGATGTGTTGATAAAAGTTCAACGCTGCGCGTTTGAGGTTGGCGCTATTAAAGTCCCCCGTCACAATAAGCGCAGCGTCCCGGTGTTGTGTCTGGTGCTGTGTGAGTGCCTCATGCAGCTCGCATAAAGCGGTGACCGTGTCCGCTTGTGGTGGAATATAAACGGCACTTACAATGACCGATGTAAATTCCCGAGGTAGATAAAAAGGACGACACATGATGGACAGTAGTTCCAGATTTGGTGTGCAGGAGCGTGTGAGAGGAACAACGTTCGCACTGTTGCACCAGTTGTTGTTCACCATTAAACACACGCCGCCTCCCCTTGACTTCCCCGAGTCCCGTGTCCTGTCCATGTCCTGTCCATCTAATTGACGTCTTTGCCTTTCTTGCTGCATGTATAGTTCTTCCTTCTTACTGAGGGCTTCCCGGGCCTGAGCATCCAAGATTAAACACTGTTCCTCAGCTAGACTCTCTTCCATCATCTGCCGCTGCAATTCTGCTAGCTCCATGCCCTTCATCCTCTCTTCCAACATCGCTGTCTGCAAATCAGTTAGCCCTGCGAAGATAGAGCCTCCCGAAGGTGAGTGTCCACTAGCCTGGGATCTAGGTTTGCTGCATTGAGAACCTGAGGCATGTGATCGTGAAGAGGTCGAGCACTGCTTGGCAGAGCGCTGATCTATAGCCATCCCTGCCTCTGCACCTGCTGTTGGTTTATCAGTGGATGTACCTGATTTGGGTTGATATTCAACTTCATAATCATCAAAGTAAGCCGGGAGATGTCTCTCTCGCTGAATTTTCCGTCGCACGAATATCAGGGATATCCTGGTGCTTAAACTCCATGTCGTCCTCAGTGTAGCTATCTATCCGGCTCGAAGGACCACTTGTTAGAGAGTTATCTCCGGGATGCTGGGATGATAGCTCCCTCAGGACTTAAACTCCGGTCAGAGAGTGGGGCACAGAGAGTGATGTCCGGATATGCTTTAATGGAAGTTAACAGCAGCTCAACAGTACAGCAGTAGGCATACTTAACGAATGTGGGAGGGGTGGAGAGACGTGTGGTTCTGAATAACAAGAAACAAGGAGAAACAATTTTCACATGTAAATATAACAATCGTCACTTCCCAACATGCCAATATAATGAACTGTAACACAAATAATCAGCTGAATGCTCTGACATAAGAAAGTCCCACAATTCCATTTGAACAGGCAGGAAACAAGAATATCTACATATCTCAGACAACAGAAAAGACCTAATGCCCCCAAATTAGGAAAGGTCAGTAATTACATGGTCTTCAGTGCCCTCTAGTGGCTAAATAACACAACCGCGGTACACAGATCCAACCCGCAACAAATGCTACGGTGGTAAGTCACATGCCTCTACCAATCTCGATATATCTCCTAGCATAAACCCCCTGTAATCAACGTCAAAGTACAACCCATGCTATAAGTAGAAATAGACTCGTAGAACTGGAGGGATTTTGACTCACATTTGCACAGGAACGCACACTCGTGGAGAAAAAACATGCCTAGTGCTCCTCGGACTCGTGATACGGCAGGAGCTTCGTAAAAGCATGTGACGTCATCACCGCAGCAAACAGTAAGAACAAAGTGGAACTTATCGGCAGAAATTAACACTGCACTTATAGCGATGCGATTGAAATATAAGGAGACTTTCGGACAGGGAGACAGAAGGACTCTGGCCAAAATAACATCTCTGATGGACATAGTCTCCCACCCCATGCATGTAAATGTTGCTGAACTGCAGAGCTCCTTCAGTGAAAGACTTCTGCATCCTCGATACATGAAGGACCGTTTCCGCAGGTCCTTCCTCCCTGTAGCTGTCAGACTGTGCAATCAGAACTGCTCCCAACAAACATAGATGTTTACATTTGCGCTGTAACTGCAATAAGTTAATTAGCCGATTCGCACTACAACCTGGTTTGCCTCTTATCTGTAGTTATTTTTATTTAATTTAATAACTGTACAGTACTCTCTGTATATAATAACCATTGTCCTTAATGTAAATATGTAGGAAAAATTGTGTATGTTTCTGTTCTGTGTACTGTTTGTTTGTTTGTTTGTTTGTATATGTCTTTTTGGCTGCTTTTACAACCAAATTTCCCCTTGTGGGACAATTAAAGGATTATTCTATTCATATGCTTGGAGTAATTATGAATGGCCAGTACGAGATAATAACGACAATGAAACCTTTCAAAGCCTCATTTAAGTTTGGGAGTTTGGGAAGTGTTGTTATATTACTCTATGCCAGCTCAAAATTCCAAAGTTAGGTCAAATTAGATTTTAGCTTATACCCGGTCCGCGCTTGTGCCATGCCACTTGCCTGTAACTATTCTGCAAAGATAACGGTATTTTCTTTGTTCTTCTATTGTTGTAATCCTGCAATACGGCACTTTACCTTGGTCTTTTAAATGTGCTATAAAAATAATATTGAAACTGAAACTAATCATAATCTACATAGTGTTTTTTGTGTGGACTAACATGGTAAGCATTTAAACAGTTTGAATACTGAGAAAATGGACCAGTATTTGTCACAGTCCTGGGTCTGTGACCCAGTGTTTTGGTTTCTGTATTATTACTGATCTTTTTAGTCATCTCGGGTTTGACTGCTATTGTGATGGTTTCTGTTTTGTTTCTCTAGTTATTCGGTTTTGGTCCCCGTACTCCATGTCCCCTGTGTAGTCTCAAGTCTGTGTCCTTGAGCCAGTTGTATTTCGTATTTTACTTTGAAGGTCCGTGTCGCAGGTCATGTGTTCTCTTTTGCTTCCCCGCTGTCTTGTCTAATTAGGTTCAACTGTGTCTCCCTCCTGTGTGCCATTTCCTTGTTACCTTGTGTGTATATATTTAGTGTGTGGTTACCTCTGATCTTCATCAGAGTGTCTGTGTGTTATTCTGTGTATTGTCCCTAGTGTTTCTTTGCCCAAGTGTGACTTCAGCTATGTGTTCTAGGTTATTAGTTCTAAGTTTACTGGTTTATGTTTAACGGTCCCCAGTTTAGGTTTATTACAGGTTGTTTTTGTAGTGTTTCTTTTCAGCCACAAATAAAGGCTCATTTTCAGTTTGAAACATTCTCTCCTGAAACAGTCTCTTTTCGAGAGCGGCTATCTTTTGTTGTTTTTATCATAGTTATTGTTGCTTTAACTTTTTTTAGGTTCAGTTTACTCTTTATTTATGCCCTTTCCCCCCAGTTTACCACTTTTGGGGCTTCTGTCACGGCTGCTGCAGCAACCATGTGGTATGTGAGAGAGAGGACCCAAGATGCAGGCATGGCTGAGATGCGAATGAGCTTTATTTATGGTTGGTGATACAAACAGAAACGGAGATGGCGTGGACGAGGACTAAGCAAAAACCTAAACTGGGAACTAACTAACAACACAGAACTGAAACCGGAATTCCCAGGAAGACACAGAGGGAGAAACTTATGGAGAAAGCACAGGGTGACACAGAGAGGTAGCACAGATGAACCAGCGACGAGCACGAGGTAGCACACACACACACACACACACACACACAGGAGGGAGACACGGAAGAACCTAATTAACATGGCAAAACAGGGAGGGTGCGAAACTGAACACATTAACGTCAGACACGGACCTTCAAAGTAAAACAGGAAATAAAAAGACTGGACTCAAAGACACGATACAGACATAGAACAGAGGAGACACACGGGCAGACACTAAATAGAGGCAGCACAGAATCAAAACCCTGAGAACTAAGTACATAATCAGATTAAACTAGAACACAAGATCATAATAATAGTAAGAAACAAACTGCTGGGTCAAAAAACCCAGGACCAGAACAGCTACATTTTCTCTCCACTGCCCTTTTTGCTAAGTTCTTATCATGCCCTCAGTAAATTGAGCACTGACCAGCACTACTTTGGTAAGCTGGAATGTGTGTTGCATTTAGTAAATTGGCTCAGTCCATCACAATGTGTCACGGTTCTGGGTCCGTTGGACCCAGTATTTTGAGTTTACATTTCGGTTTAATTCTGCTTCATGGATTGTTTTCTTATTCTCGTAGTGATGATGATTATTTCTTGTTTCTGTTTATCCGTGTGTAAGGATTTGTTCTCAGTTATATCTCACGTTTAGTTTAGTTCAGGTTCCATGTGTCATTCTGTCTGTCTCTCAGTGTAAAGTCTGCATGCTTGTTTAGTAATTCATGTGTCCTATTTTATTGTGAAAGTCTTTGTCTTATGTTAATGTGTGCAGCTTGGTTCCCCCCCATCTCGTTAACCCTGATCTCTCCCAGCTGTGTCTCCCTTCTGTTGCCCATTCGCTGATTACCACCCTGTGTATATTAGCCCTGTGTTTTCCTGTGCTCAGTGTCGCGTCGTACCCTCAGATTATGCCTGTGTGTTTCTGGTCTCCATATTCTGTGTTCACTTCAGGTTTTGTTTTCGTACCAGCAATAAAGCTGAGGTTTTGAGTTTCACGTTTGTGTCTGAGTCCTGCGTTTGGATCCTCCTCTCCGCCTGCCCGCACACAGAGCCCTGACACAATGTTTCACAAGACATATGGAATAATAGATCCCTGGAGATTTAAATATCCGTCATCCAAACAGTTTTCATTTTTTCCCCAGTACACAGAACATATTCAAGAATAGACTACTTTTTAATTGACCAAAAGCTGTTGTCCATGGTTATCCAAGTAGACTATCACAGCATAATAATATCACATCATTCTCCAGTAACGAGGTTTAACCCAAGGTTATTATCTGAACAAAAGTTTACGGACTTTATTAATACACAAATAGATATTTTTATTAGTTAAATGAATCTGTTACGCCCCAGTCTGGGAGTGTAGAGATGCAACACAAGATGCTGGGGAGAGAGAGGGCAAGCACCCGCCCTGGTTCCCAAACCACGAGACGACCCGGTTATGAGTAAAAACTTCAGCAATCACCCACAGGTTTTATTACAGCCATAAAGGATCAATGTGGAAACATACTTACTACAGCAAATGATATTAATTCTCAGTTTAAGTCATTTTATGAAAATGTGTGTACTTCCGACAGGGCGATCGTGGCTCAAGAGTTGGGAGTTTGCCTTGCAATCGGAAGGTTGCCGGTTCGAGCCCCGGCTTGGACAGTCTCGGTCGTTGTGTTCTTGGGCAAGACACTTCACCCGTTGCCTACCGGTGGTGGTCAGAGGGCCCGTGCCAGTGTCAGGCAGCCTCGCCTCTGTCAGTGCGCCCCAGGGTGGCTGTGGCTAAAATGTAGCTTGCCATCACCAGGGTGTGAATGTGTGTGTGAATGGGTGAGGCAGCACGGTGGCGCGGTGGTTAGCACTGTTGCCGCACAGCAAGAAGGTCCTGAGTTCAATTCCACCATCAGGCCGGGGTCTTTCTGTGTGGAGTTTGCATGTTCTCCCCGTGTTTGCGTGGGTTCCCTCCGGGTACTCAGGCTTCCTCCCACCATCCAAAGACATGCAGCTTGTGGGGATAGGTTAATTGGATAATCCAAATTGCCACTAGGTGTGAATGAGAGTGCGAATGGTTGTCTGTCCCTGTGTGTTGGCCCTGCGACAGACTGGCGACCTGTCCAGGGTGTACCCCGCCTCCTCGCCCTATGACAGCTGGGATAGGCTCCAGTGCCCCCCGCGACCCTGAAAAGGATAAGCGGAAGCGAATGGATGGATGGTGTGTACTTCCGAAGCCTGTGATGCAGACTTAGTGGAAGATTTTTTCAGTAATTTGGCTATGCCGACTCTGGAAGACTCTGATAAATCTAAATTGGAGAACAATATTACACTATCAGAAATAAACGAGGCTATCAAGACATTGAAGTCTGGTAAGGTGCACAGCCCAGTTGTATTTCCCATCTAGTTTTTTTAAGAAGTTTGCACCTAAATTACTCCCTTTACTATTAAAACTATTCAGGGAGGTTTTAGACAAGAAGGCCCTGGCAGGTAGCTCCATGCCCTCCTGGGTTTTAAATGCACCTTAGAACACACATGCATCAACACTACAATGAGCGGGTGGAGGGAGGTTTGGAGTCTTCTCTCACCCCCGTTCTCTGCGACCTGCTGGAGCGGGGGGGGGGCTAGAAGGAGGAGTTGGCCGTCCAACTGCGGTCTGGAGTGTGGGGCCTCCCTGCTGCTGTGGAGTCGGGGCGGTTTGCCTCTCCCCAACGCAGGGAAAAGGGTAACACCACCTGGGTCTGGGTGCAATTCCCCCCTCCAGGGGCAAGGGTACCTAGACCCGGTTCGTAGAGTACGCTTGGGGAGTGTGATCGTGTGTACAGAGTCTCTTTATATTTGTCTCCACGTTGGTTGAGTGTGGAGTAAGTGCATATGAGAGCAGGAGGGTGGGAATGGATGTTTGTATCTGTGTGTGCCTGTATGTCTGTGTCTATATGTTAGGTTGGGTATCAGACGCCACCTCTCTGGGGACATCTCAGGCCCTCCAAGGTTTGGAGGCCTATCTCCACCCACCACCACTTCCCCTGCCAGTGGCGGACTCCCTCAGACATCGGTGCGTTGGTGGTTCTTTGTGTCTGGGGATGGACGTCCAGGTACACACCGGCTCACTCCTTGGCGGCCGCTTATCGGGGCCTGGAGCCTGGGGCTCGCTCGGGCCACTTCGGAGGTGGGGTGCCCCCGGCCTCTCGGCCTGGGGCTCGGTCACTCAGGCACAGTTGGCTGCCGGCGGAGCTCACGGGCGCGTCACTGCAACTCCCCCCCTGGCTTCTGCTCCGCGGCTGCTGAGTGAGCCCTCATCTGGGACTCTCCTCAGCTCTTTCTGGGACAGTGGCGCGGCTGCCCCTCTGTTGGTCTTCCTTGGTCTCTTGTGTTCTGGGGGCCTCTGGATGTCTGGAGTTTTGATCTCCTCCATACCTGCTTCATGCCCTGGAGGACGGGGCAGTGGCTCCCCCACACCCTCTAGCAGATCATTACATGAAGGAACCTTTTAAAAAAAAAAAAAAAAAAACAAGCGCATCCATGCTCACAGGTGTACACACGGGTATGATCACACCCACAAACTACCCTTTTTGGCTCCTACTGTTAGGATGCCTGGGTCGTCGACCCAGGGTTTTTGAGTTTGTTATTATTTATAATTTCTAGTTTTTGGTTTCTTTGAGTTCCGTCTTATGGCTTATGTCTCTGTCTTCTTTAGTTGCTCTGTCTCCCCTATCACCTGCATCCCCTTGTCTAGTTCGCGTCTCTATGTATCCTTAGTTCCTATATCCCCGTGTTCAGTCAGTCTGCCCTGGTCCCACGTCTCTGTTCCCTCTGTAGTGCCTGCATGTGAGTCTGTGTTATGTGTTTCCTGTTTTACTTTGAAGGTCTCTGTCTTATCTCAGTGTGTTCAGTTTACGCTTCCTTTTGTCTCATCAGTTCTGATTTGCCCCAGCTGTATTTCCCTCCTGTTATTCATTCCCTGATTGCTCCCTCTGTGTATTTAAGCCCTGTGTTTCTCTGTGTCCGTGTCGCGATCTACCGTTTATTTTGCTGTGTGTTTTGTCAATCCGCCGGTGTTAGTTTATTTTTGACCTTTTTTCCCCAGTTATGTTATGTTTGAGTTCAGCATTAAAGCTGTTTTGGTTTAAGTTCTGTCTCCGGAGTCTGCACCTTGGGTCCTATTCCTGTCTGCACACAGCCACACCTAACACCTACCTCAAAGCACACTGTGTTCTGTTGATCTTATGTGCTGCACAATAATGTTTAATATTTAGTATTTACTGTCATATTCCCATATATCACTGTGATGTTGTTTATTCTATTATTCTTGTTCTCTTCTGCTTGTTTTCTTTCTCAACAGGTGATCGATAGATGCATTTTTTTTCCCCTGCCCATTCTGTTGGTTTTGGGTTTTTTCCCTTGTCCCTCTTCTCAGCTGTTTCTCTTTCCCTCTTTCTTTCTCCCCTTCTTTCCCCCAGTCAAGTCTGTCCCGTATTCAGCAAGTGAAAATAAAATAAACAATAAAAGGTGAATCAAATGGACCATTATGGCAAGGCTGGGATGGTCAATTTGGTAAAGTAAATCCGTTGGGCATCTTTCTTTGCCTTTAGACAATAATTCTGATGGCAAAAGAGCCAAAAAGGACAGGCGCCAAAAAAAAAAAAAAAAAAAAAAAAAAAAAGCTGGATTGATGAATGTTTGGACATGAATCCAATGCATAAGGGCTTGGTGTCAGCCATATATGTCAAGTTTGAGGATTCTGTGTCTCCATCACATAGCCATTTGAAAAACGTATGGGAAGAAGAACTGGGGTAAATCTTTATAGATGATGCCTAGCAGGCTGCAATCACAAGAATTCATTCCTCGTCAATCTGCATCAGACATGGAACAGCACAGATTGCACTTATTTCAAAGTAGAACAGCAAGAATGTATCCTGGCGCAGATTCATTATGTACTAGGTTTGGACATTGCCCAGCTGACCACAGTCATATGTTTTGGCTCTGCCCCAAACTTCAAACATTTTGAGAAGCGGTATTTTGAAAAATTTGGTTTATGTGTAAAAGGAATATTAAACTGAGTTCAATAACTGCTTTATCTGAGGTTGTCCCTCTAGGTACATCAATATAAAACACATCAGGCCAATACAATAGCATTCATCCCACTACTTGTTTAATATTGTTCAATAAAAGCTACTTTTTTGGTTATCAAAAAAATTAACATCCTTGTACATATTTTTAGTGTGTCTGCATTTGGGTCAATTCCTTGGGTGAACCTTCGGTTCATGACAAAAGGTCATTTAAAGGAACTGCATTACGGTACTTTACTGTTATTTTACGAACAAAAGCTTTTCAGTTAAAAACAGACTGACACATCATCCTTAAAGCGCTGTTCTCATGTGGGGTCCCTATTGTCCCAGTCGTTTTTTAAATTTAATTGTTTTCCTTTTCGGGGGCAGCACGGTGGCTAGCACTGTTGCCGCACAGAAAGAAGGTCCTGAGTTCAATTCCACCATCAGGCCGGGGTCTTTCTGTGTGGAGTTTGCATGTTCTCCCCGTGTTTGCGTGGGTTCCCTCCGGGTACTCCGGCTTCCTCCCACCGTCCAAAGACATGCAGCTTGTGGGGATAGGTTAATTGGATAATCCAAATTGCCACTAGGTGTGAATGTGCGAGTGAATGTGAGTATGAATGGTTGCCTGTCCCTATGTGTTAGCCCTGCGACAGACTGGCGACCTGTCCAGGGTGTACCCTGCCTCTCGCCCTATGACAGCTGGGATAGGCTCTAGCGCCCCCCGCGACCCTGAAAAGGATAAGCGGAAGCGAATGGATAGATTTCCTTTTTGCTAATTTAGAAAAAAATATTGCATATGATTTCATTGTTATGCAGATCATTCCCACATTTCCTGAATTCCATAACTTAGGTTTTTAAGCATAAAAAAAAAATACCCTTGGAAGGAACTTGGGAGTGGTCTTTGCCAGCAGATAAATGCAGTTGTTAAAAATAGTTTCTTTCAACTTGGAGCACTTGCTAAACTTACTTTGCTTCAGAGACTTTGAAAGGGTTATCCATGTCTTCATTTATCTCAAATATTGTAACAGTCTTTATTCAAGTATCAGTCTGTCATTTCTTAGCTGTTTACGCTCTACACATCCGACTGCTCCCCTACCCATCTCTCAAACACCATCATAAAGTTCGCGGATGACACCACAGTGGTTGGACTCATCTCAAGGGGGGATGAGTCGGACTACAGAGATGAGGTCAACAGACTGACTGAGTGGTGTTCAGTTAACAACCTCCAACTGAACACCACGAAAACTAAAGAACTTATCTTGGACTTCAGGAAGGGCAGAGCAGACCCGGCCCCACTTTACATTCATGGGAGCTGTGTGGAGAGGGTACACTCCATGAGGTTTCTGGGCGTGCAGATATCTGATGACCTCTCCTGGACTGCAAATACTACAGCGGCGGTTAAAAAGGCCCAGCAGCGTCTCCACTTTCTGAGAGTGCTCAGGAGGAACAACCTGGAGGAGAGGCTGCTGGTGACATTTTACAGAGCCACCATAGAGAGCATCCTAACGTACGGCATAACAACATGGTATGCAGGGTGCTCAGCTGCAGACAGGAAAGTACTGCAGAGGGTCATCAACACAGCCCAGAAGATCACTGGCTGCTCTCTGCCCAGCCTGGAGGTCACTGCAAACTCTCGGTACCTCAGCAGAGCTGGCAATATCATCAAGGACCACTCTCACCCAAGCAACCAACTGTTTGAACTATTACCGTCAGGCCGACGGTACAGGTCACATAAAACCAGGACAAACAGATTCAGGGATAGCTTCTTTCCCAGAGCTATCACCGTAGTAAATAAGCACAAAAACAATTGAACCTATTCCATACCGTCACTGTCATTATATTATGCTGCTATTCATACTGTCATTATATTAATGCTGCTATCCTGTATATATTGTACATACTATTGTTTGAGTACTTACGATTGGTTTTTTTGTACTTTTTATATTTTACATTTATTATTGAAACTTGCACCAAGGGAGTGGCACTCCAATTTCGTTGTACTCTGTACAATGACAATAAAGGCTATTCTATTCTATTCTAACTGCAAATGATCCAAAACACTGCAACTAAGCTATAAATTTGGCACACAGGTGAGAACAGTTGCTTTATTATATTGGCAGTAGTGAGTTTTAGAATTGATTTTAAGATTTTATTGCTTGTGTTTAAGGCATTGCATAGATTGTAGCCTTACTTTTATGATCTGCTAACCCTGCACACTGTCACGGCGGGGTGCACCGGTGTGAGGAAAGAGGTAGACCCAGATGCAGACACGGTGGAGATAAAACGTAGTTTCAAAAACAAAGCGAGCCTTTATTGGCTGATTGCAGAAGAAAAACAAGGAACTAGAGAAACTAAGGAGGCTATGAACACTGTGTTAACAAAAAAGGCTGTGACACTCAGTGAAAAACTATGACAAACTATGAACACTGAGTAAACTAGAAAACACAGAGAAACACTGGAGTAAACCTATGAAAACTGTGGTGAGGTTAACAGACGATCTGACACTGAGTGGAACACACAGACTAAATACACATAAGGAATGATCAAAGGAAGTAGAATCACATGAGAAAAACAGCTGACAACAATTAACATAATGACAGGACACGTGAAACTAAACATAACACAAAACTCTTTCAAAATAAAACAGGAAACATAAGAAGATCCAGAAATGACTTGAACTTGACAAACAAAGAAAACTTGGGCATGAAGCATGGCAGAATGTAACTAGATAAACCGAAATGAAACTAGACTAAAAAGAATAACAAAACACCAAGAAACTCATGACCCAGGGCCCAGGGCCATGACACACACAGGTCGCTAAAGTCTGCCAAGTAAATGCTCCTAACTGTCCTAAGGTCCAGATTAAAACAAGGAGACAGCAGGAGATTAGGCGTTTGTTGTAGCTGCCCCTCTTCTTGTCCTTAGTGGGCGACCAGCGGCGGTGGTCTGCCGCGCAACCAGTACGCTGGTTCTTTGCTTGACCAACGATTATCTTCCACGCTTTTCAGCTGCCCCTAAATTGTAGAACAGACTGCCTCTTCACATCAGGACCAATATGAGACACTTCTAAAACCTATTTGAAGGCCCATTTTATTCTTTAGCTTTTAAACTAGACTAGTTATTTAGTTTTTAATTCATGTTTAATTCTTTTTAAATATTAGTTCTTTCTTGTAGAGTTTTATTGTTTTAGCTTCACAGCACTTTAGTCAACAGCTGTTCTTCTTAAACATGCTATATAAACAAATCTGATACATAAATCTGTGGACATATGTAAATAATATTCTGTTTATGTGTCTGTGACTTTGTGTGACTCAGAAACAGTGGGTTTGTTTCAATATGCACACGTTTTTATCATGTCACATCCACATACTCACTAACCATTGCCAGGAGCTGTTTGTTTCTCTTTTAAATGGGCACCACACCTGGATCCTGAGTGGTCATTAGTCTAAGGACCGTCCTTCAGCTGCTCCAAAGGACAACGTGTCAATGAGTAGATTAACTAGCCACTGGTGTTCCCCTGCTTGGCTGAAGGACCTTGAATTATAGCAACTTACACTTTGTTTCAGTCCCATCTATTTCATGGAAAATATCAAACAAATTAGAGACACCATGGTAGATGTTGAGCTTCAGGGGAAAATGTTCCAAACAATTACACAGGTAACTGTGAAAATATGTTTTTGCCAGAAATAGAGGAAATAATTGGCATCTAAGGAACCAAGAATTAATTTTTGTGTTTTCCTAAACTCATATTGTTCTTCAGCACACAGAAATTTTTTAACCCCTGTTAGATTGACATTGCATCCTGCTGTTGCTGCCATAAATTGCCAGTTTGGCATTTATTTATTTTTCCTGTGTATCAATTAAAAGAAAGTCACAGTCACACTGGTTAATAGTGTTCATTATACATACACATACAATAAAACCTGAAGCAGTGAGATTCTAAATTGCTTGGAAGGAAATAACTGCTAATTATTATGCTGATGTTATGAAGGCCTTTTGGAAGTAAATCTCACCAGCTTTATGAGTGCCTATGCCTCTTGGGCAGTTAGTTGAGCAGCATTTTGACTTTAATATCAATAAGCAGGAACATGAAAGGTACATGTAAAAAAAAGTTTGCTTGGTGCATAAAGTCTAATCATCATAATTATTATAATCTATCATTGTATTCGATTTGTAAGTATCATAAACCCATATAAGTATTAAAATATACATAGAAAACTTATCAAATGTTTAAACAAGAAAATACACAATCTGAAGAAAACTATTAGCTCATTTTGAATTTAATGCTAGCAATACATCCCAAAAAAGTTGTGGAAAAACATTTTGCAACTAATCAGATTAAATGGCAACAGATCAATAAGATGATTGGGTATAAAAAAAGAGAGAGGCAGAGCTTGTCTTTAGTAGAAATGGACAGAGGTTCACCAGTGTGCAAAAAGCTGCATCTACAAGTTGTGGAATAATTTCAGAATAATGTTTCTAAACACAACACTATGAATACTTTAAATATCTGATCCACAGTACATAATATCATCAACATATTCTGAGAGTCTTTGTTGTTACAGGAAGCGGCAGTGCTGCACAATGTTAAAAATGGCCCTGTCCCAAGTTTTTGAGACATGTTGCAGCCATCAAAAGGATTTAAAAATTTTGATAAAATTGTACATTTTCTCATTTACATTTAACATTTTGACATGTTTCTATTGTGAAGAATTATACATGTCTGTATGGCTTTGTAGTCTGAGGTTGGAACCTTCCTTTCATTACGAAAACTATTAAAACAGTGAACACATACAGAGTAATAATTAATTTGAAGAGTTAAGTCATGACTTCTTTAGTAGTTTATTATAGGAGAGACACAGCACTAGTGACAGGTACCAGTGATATTTCTATGGGCTCTGACAGTACACTTGTGTCTGAACTTGTGGTGCTAGACCTAACCCTCACCCACTTTTCTCTTTCTCCTCAACCCCAAACCAGTTGCAGTAGATGGCTTCCTCTTCCTGAGCCTGGTTCTGTTTCTGCTTTTACTTGAGTTAGAACTCTCAGCTTCTGTTTCTTCCCCTTAGATTTTTTTAAAAGCTTCTGTTTGAGCCAGTGCTCTTTATTTCTAGTTCATTCCTTTAAACTCTGCAAATGACTCGGAATCAGTCGTCTTTGTTTCTAGCCATATTGGAGAGCTATTTCCCTTTACTGTTTCTGTTTTGAGTTTGAGTTTTCACAAGTCTGTCTCTATTGCTCCTGCTCCCAAGGTTTTTCCATTAGGTTCTGGTCCTAAGTAGGTCTCTGTAGTTCCTGGTTTCAAGTTGGTCCCCATAGCTTCTGACTCGGTCTGCTTTGTCTCCATCGCTTGTCCTACACTTTTAAACAAGTACCACGGCTATCAAACATTCCCTCACAACCTCTGCTATCAGACTTCACTCCTGGCACTCAGTGGAGTTCCACCTTCATAGCTGGTTATCTGTTCTGCATTGTGGAGTTTCACCTCAACAGATGGCATCTAGTCTGACCTACAAAAGAGTCCATCTGCCCTGTTCCACCACTAGTGGGTTCTTAGCCGCACTGTTCGCCTCACCAACCAACCAACCTCTGGAAAGGTCTGTTGACCCTGCTCTGCCTCTAGTGAGGTTATACCTTCACTGTCCATCCTCTGGAAGTCCTTCTGGTGTAAACTCTTTTATGCAGATTCAGTTCATGTTGTCTGCCCATATTTGTAAGAATCAAATTATAATAATAAAGTTGCCAATGTTGTGATCACTCAGTTTACACAGCTAACACAATAAACTCATACTAAATCAGTCAATGGTCACTCTCACAAATATAAATACAATAGTTCTTTTGAAGACCTATTTATACACATGCTCTTACAAAAACAGAATACACACAATTATTGAAAATGCACACATTTAGTGTCACCTACAAACAACACACATGCACGCGCACACACACACACACACACACACACACACACACACACACACACACACACACACAGAGCATGTGAGCATGTGATATCCAGGAGACACAGGGCCTACCTGAGCTCTACTCATCCTGGCCTGTCACTGTGTATGGACCGACCCATTTATCAAGTAATCTGGTGTGGAGAATGGACGGGGTACTATCAGCAATCTACTATTGATCCATGCCTGGCCCCTGCTATTGTTCATCTGTAGCCCACAACTGGCACCCAGTATTAATGAAAGAAACTAAACAATGCATAGCAATCAGACACCCCGAAATCAGCCCATCGTCCCTCTGTCTGTCTGAGAGAAACAGGACAGGAGCCATTGGATGAAAAAAGAAAGTTTTTCTCAGTTTGGGAGAAAACTTTTGTTATTATGTTTCTCTTTCAGAAGGTGTGAGCAGAGAGAGAAAAACACATTTATCATGTCACAGACGCCTCATATCATCCCTGACCCTGAGCACCAGACAACACAGCTGATATGGAAGGCACCTATTGAATAATGCTCAACGCCATCCTGTGCCTAGGAAATAGAGACATATTCTAAATCTATACAACTGAGAATTAGGAGCAGCAATATTTCTGTATTTTTTTTCTTCTCTAAATATTGACAAGTTACAGATGAATTTGGGATGTTTGATATCTCAAAGAGACACTGGTCAGCTATTTTGAATTTGCCCTCCTGCAGACCATGTAGAGGTCAAGGAGGCATTTCATTGAGTATTAATGGGGCTTTTTCACCCAGATAGCCAAACATGTTTCTTGCTGTTTCTCTGGTAAAGGTGCCTTTTTTAAATGTTAGGGTTTTTTTTACACCTACCCTATTTTGTTTTTCAAGTAAATAAGTTGAGATTGGAATTTTTACTAGTACTGACAAATTAGTAGCATGGCAGATTAAAATGAGATTAAACAAACAGATAGTAATCAAAAAAAATGAGAACATTTTAAAAGTTGGGATCACTAGCTATTAGAGTATTCGATTATCATTTTCTGCACATGCATCGACTAACATACAGCTTGTTTCAGTTGCTCCTGCTTTTTCTATTTACTTGGTTGTTAACAAAATCCAGTTCTTTTTTAAATTATTTTACCGACCGAGAAAGACCCGACACAGTGTGGTCAAGCTAAAAAAAAAGGATCTTTATTGTACATTTCCGGAAACGGAGACCTGTAGACACGAGCACGCACCCATAGGTCTAAAAGCATTGCAAGCCAAATGCGTATATATAGTTCTGCTATACATCACACACAGTTTCGATCTGGAGTGCACTCTGTTTAGTTTCACTTTCTGTCTGCACCTTCTGTGCTCTGCAAAGGCATGCAGTTTCCTGTCAGCCTCCGACCTAGTTTATACTCAAAGTTGGCCCTCTCTTAAACTGGAAGCAAACTAGTGTTTGTCTGTTTTAATAGCATTCTTCTCAATCATGTGGTTTATGAGGGTTTTTGCACTCAAAACGTGTGGTTATCCTAAATGGGCGTTCTTAAAGTCAGCAAAGAGGCACAGAAAAGAAGATCGGACACCAGCGAGGGAGGATAAGAAGGACAGACGCAACAACATTGTCATCCCCTATGTAGCCGGTGTATCAGAAAAACTCAGGAGAGTTTTCTCCAAGCATGACATCCCGGTGCATTTCAGACCCAGCAACACGCTCAGACAAAAACTGGTTCACCTGAAAGACAAAATGCCAAAACACAGACTTAACAATGTGGTGTATGCTGTACAGAGCAGCGAGGAATGCCCAGACCTCTACATTGGAGAGACCAATCAGCCACTTCACAAGCGCATGGCACAACACAGAAGAGCCACCTCCACAGGACAAGACTCAGCAGTCCATCTGCATCTTAAGGATAAAGGACACTCTTTCGAGGATGCCAATGTTCACATTTTGGACAGAGAGGACAGATGGTTTGAAAGAGTGAAAGAAGCCATCTATGTCCACTGTGAGCGACCATCTTTGAACAGAGGCGGTGGTTTACGACACCAACTCTCTGACATTTATAATCCAGTTTTGAGTTCCCTCCCCAGACGCCTTAACGCCCACTCACATCCTGGGCCATCTGACCTCAGGAATTCGTATGATAAGGTGGGGCCAGGTTTCACAATGAACACACCCGAAACTCTGGCTGATTGGGACCCACACCCAGTTTCACACCTTGGCTCAGGCGATTAGAGGATCATCAGGGGGTCCTTTTGTCCCTCTGTGGGGGGAAACTCCCACTAGGTTTAAATCTGGGACTCCCCACCATTTGACCTTAGAACTGAAGAAGCTTCTTGGATGAGAGGTGAAACGTCTTCAAATAACTTAAAGAAGTCCAGACGCTTTTCTTTCCAAGCTCCTTTGACCAAGCACACCATTGTTTTTCTTGTGACATTACCAATAAGTGTGATGTGTCACATGGCCCTCTTCCTATTGAAAAAACAAAAGTTCTATCCAAGATGGCCGACTTCTAATTGGCCACCATGGTCACCACCCATCTTGAGGAGTTTGCCCCCTCACATATACTAATGTGCCACAAACAGGACTTTAATATCACCAACCATTCCCATGTTATTAGGGTGTATCCATATAAATGGCCCACCCTGTACAATAAACTAATTCCTCTGAATGCACCAGAAACAATGATTACCCCACACAGGTCTTTTACCACTGGGTCCTCCCAGGAGGGTAAGCATTTAGTAAACAGACAGACAGAGATGCAGACAGCTTTGATGTATTTTAAGAAGCACTCCTGACCTGCAGAATCTCAGCTAAATCTTTGTATTAATGGACATCACAGCACAGCTTTAAAATATGCTTTGTATAGCAGATTTTTAAACATTGTTTTATTTAGGGAATGCACAAACTTATGGGCTCAAAATGTGGTCATAAATATTTTGTACTTGTAAAAAAGATTTGTATGTGTAAAAATAATTTGTGTGTGCGTAAAAAAGATTTGTATGTGTAAAAAAGATTTGTGTGTGCGTAAAAAAGATTTGTGTGTGCGTAAAAAAGATTTGTATGTGTAAAAAAGATTTGTATGTGTAAAAAAGATTTGTGTGTGCGTAAAAAAGATTTGTGTGTGGACTTAGAAAAAAAACCCTGCAAGTTACAAGTACGGATTTTGACCCTATTTTTCTTCCTTTCATCTGATTGGTCAATGTCATGTCAATCACAAATGTAACAATCCAATCAGAGAACAGATGGGTTTGGCTGTCGAGGGGCACTTTTTTTGAACTGCAGGTCTTTGAAGGGAATAAATGCCCTTTTACATGCCAACCCAGCGTTTTCCTTCATCACCACGAAGGAAAACAGTCTGTGGTCGTCCGAGTTTGGTGATTTTTGTGTCACAGGTCTACGTGTTTAATACAGGGACTTCCACAGCCTTTTCAACAGCGCTGTGGACCGCGGGGTGGGGGCGGGCAGTGTTTTGGAAATGACAGTCTTCATTACAAAGCTTTCTTCGTTATGAATTAGCATACATGTTTTTATTGAACATTTGAAGAACCAGCAAAAAAAACAAACTCTTGTAGAGGACATAAAGTCAGAGATAGAAAAGACAAGGAGCAGGTGCATCTAGTACAGGTAGAGCTGCTGCAAAAACCCACAGAGCCCAGCAGCCAGCGTAACAAATTCTGGATCCTTTGCTTTTAGTTAGCATTAGCAGCACATCCTGCGTCCGATGTGAAAGGACTTTTATGCTGCGCACTGTGACTCACAGCAATGGTCCTGGGTCAGCCCTGACTTTGTGTTAAACTAATCCTAAAGTAATAATGGTATTTCTAACCACTGATATACCACAACTTTTTTGTTTCAACAGCTACTGAAAGTTAGGGGACCTAGCTGCTATCGGATATTTATATAGCGATCCTCCAGCTTCAAACTGTATCACCCTTCAAGGACCTGCAGTTCAAAAAAGCGCCCCTCCGACAGCCAAACCCATCTGTTCTCTGATTGGATTGTTACATTTGTGATTGACATGACATTGACCAATCAGATGAAAGGAAGAAAAATAGGGTCAAAATCCGTACTTAGAAAAAAACCCCTGCAAGTTACAAGTCCACACACAAATCTTTTTTACACATACAAATCTTTTTTACGCACACACAAATCTTTTTTACACATACAAATCTTTTTTACGCACACACAAATTCTTTTTACACATACAAATCTTTTTTACACATACAAATTCTTTTTACAAGTACAAAATATTTATGACCACATTTTGAGCCCATACAAACTCCTCACACACTTTCTCTCTGACTCATGCACACACTCACAAACTGACTCATACACAAACACACACACACACACACACACACTTATGGAGGCTGTAGGTTTCTGGCAAGGTCCTCTGAGTAATTCCCACTCACCTTGTCCAGGTGACCCAAGGAGTGTATAGGTGTGTGTGTGTGTTTGTGTGTGCGAATCTTTGTGTGTGTGTGTGTGTGTGTGTGTGTGTGTGTGTGTGTGTGTGTGTGTGTGTGTGTGTGTGTGTGTGTGTTTCATTGGCTATATATCTGTGGAATCTGACTCATTTTCATGACACTGAAGAAAGGAAAAGAGAAGTTTTGGAGGTCACAAAGAAATTACAATCTCTACACTCTACTGTGTATGTGTGTATGAGAGAAGAGCAAATTGAAGCAAGCATGCTGTTGTGACTGCAGGAACTTGTGCACACTGTCTATATGCAAATGTTAAAAGGATGTGAACATAATGACAGTGGCTCTCGACTGTTTGGAATAATGTGGGGACATCAGGAAAACCTCATCAGGCTGCAGACTAGAGAAAGGATGGTCTGCTATGGTTCTTTCTGGATGTTTGTTTGAGGACATGTAAAGCATATACTGTAAGTAGTATGGGTAGTAAAACACTCTTTCAAGGATGAGGATGTACACATCTTGGACAGGAAGGAACGGTGGTTTGAGCGCGGAGTCAAGGAGGCCATTTACATGAAAAGGGAAAGACCATCTTTGAATTGAGGAGGGGGCCTAAGAGTACATCTTTTGCCATCTTACAATGCTGTGATTCCAGCTATTCCCCAACTCTCTGTGAATGGTACTCATGGCCATTGATCAGTGGGCTTTGGTCAGTGGTTGTTGATCGATGGTCATGAGACTTTGCATAAATAAGATTAAGGAACTGACCTCTCAACCTACTGTTCCTTCAGTGGGATGGTCTCAATCATTATGCAAATGTACTGTTTATATGATTGGGGAAACCTGCAGTCAGCTGAGACTGAAGAAGTCACTTGGATGAGTGACAAAACGTTTTTCCTACAAAACACTATGTCCAGATGAACAGAATCAACTTTTGGAGAGCCTGTCAAATGTAAAAAAAACAAACAAACAAAAAAAATTTGAAATCTTCTTAGCAGCTGTTAGTTTCAATTCATTTAGAAAAAAGATTTTAGTCTCGTCTACTTAATATTTCAAACTTGTCCCATACACAGTCCAACTTATATACACATATAAATACACACACACATACTTCAGTGCTGAAGAGAAACCTAAGATTGTTCTTATTTGTTTAATCAATGATGAATAGTAAGATGTTCTGGCTTTGCGGAGGGCTTTCTTTTAAAGCAGCAAACTATTTCTCCAGGCTAAATGATGATCTTCTAAATTTGTGACACGCCATTTCCTCTCCAGCTTACGAGTTATGTGCTTTATGCTATGTGTTTGAGAATTTATACCAGGAAGTCAAGTACTTCTGATTTGAGGCTCTGTTTTTCACCGGAGCTACAGTATCCAGAGTCGTACGTATTGAGGAGGTAAAATTATTAACAAGATAATCGACCTCTGTTGGAGTAATGTTCAGATAGCTGCTCTGCTCTATGTTGGTACAGGGCATTGAAGATGATAACAGTGGGTGGATTACATTCTTAAACTTAGTTA
Organism: Rhamphochromis longiceps; assembly: GCF_057381845.1. Classification (NCBI taxonomy): domain Eukaryota; kingdom Metazoa; phylum Chordata; class Actinopteri; order Cichliformes; family Cichlidae; genus Rhamphochromis; species Rhamphochromis longiceps. The sequence continues at coordinate 300,914 of NC_140557.1, read as the reverse complement.
CAGCGCTTTCAGAAAGACATCTACTGTGATAAAGTCTACTCTCCACTGCTGTGTAATCAATTATTGTAAATGTAAATGTTATCAGGAAATGATCAGACAGAAGAGAGTTAAAGAAACAATCAAAGATTAAGTTGTCTCATCCCAGTGTAATGGAAATGATATAAGTCACGAGCGATTCCCAATGAAAAGTTGCAGAAGTAGCAGGTGCATGTGTTTTTGTTTGTACCCAAAGAAAACACAAAGCATGTAATAATTACAAGGCTAAACACAGAACTGGTTGTGGTGAGGAACTGTAGCTATCACACTAGCAGATAAATTCAATGCACAATTATTCATCTGAAGACTGTGGCATGTAGATTAACAAGTCTGCTTCTAGCTCAGTGCTGATAGGCAGGAAGAGAAACTGAGCATAGAAGTGTTCTTGGGTTCAAAGAACCCTCCCAGCAGTAGAAGCCTATTGCAGCAGAACTAAAGGAACTAAGAGTAAACCAATCCAGCCCTGAACTATATGTTTTAACACAAAGGAAAGTTTTAAGCCACGGGTGTCCAAATTTTTTCCACTGAGGGCCACATACATAAAAATATAGGACGGGCTGGGCCACTTACTAGAAATTAGGTATATAGCCTTAACTTTAGTGTATTAACGTTTGAAAAATCAATTAAAAGTGGTCAAATATGTTATATTGTTGAATATAATTAAAGACAAAACTGCCTTCATCACAGCTTTCCATAAATGGATCTTTATTGATTTATTCAGAAATTTCAAGCTTGTTATTTAAGTTATTAGGCTTAGCAACACACCTATTAATGTTTGTTTGAAATGGTTATCAACATTAACAGACTGGACTGGACTTAATAACAGGAGTGCATATAATTTTAGTAAATTATTCTGGTGATTATCAGCTGCGCTGGGTATGTAAATTGGGCCATCCAGCTGCGGTGCTGATCCGATGCCACTCGTGCCAAAAATCCGGACAAACGTCACTTGATCAAGGAGCAAATCTGCATCAGATGAGATCAGCAGACTTTCCATGTGCAGTGTGTGTGCTGTGCACACCGGTGTGTACTTTGTGTGTTAACAAGAAAAATGCATATAAGAAAGTGTGCAAAAGCAGGGTAGTTACAGAATTGATGTGCGTTATTGATATTTGAAGCATGTGTACCTGCACATGCATGCTTATTAACACATGGGTACTGTGGAATATGTTTTTCACTCACCTAAAGTGTGAACGGCATTGCATTCAGTGCGAGGAGTGATGCTGCACTTTGGACCGAAGGATGGCTAGCAGGTCTGGTGTAAACTTAGTGGTTGATATGTGAAGGACATCATGGAGATAGCTGTCGGTCATTTTGGCCATGTTTAGTAACTTGGGGTAAATCTCTTCCGTGATTGTCCTTTTTGATGGAGCAACTGCCTTGATCAACAGTAGCTCCCCTTGGTGATTCAAAGTAAGAAGTGCAATATACTAAAGCAAATGTTGAAGTGCGGGACATATTCTATTCTATTTATAAAATTTCTTGCGGGCCAAATAAAAATGGACCGCAGTTGGCCCGCGGGCCGTAGTTTGGACATCCCTGTTTTAAGCCTAACCTTGAAAGTAGAGAGGGTGCCTGTCTTTGGAATCCAAACTGGGAGCTGTTTACACAGAAGAGGGGAATGTCAGCTAAAGGCTCCCACTCTACTTTGAAATATTCTAGAAACTACAATTAAGCCAGAAGTGAGTGAAGTGCTCTACTGGGATGATGTGGTACGATTTCCTCTTCAGCTTTCCTCCTCCAGCCATGAGTGTAATCCAAAAACATTTCTAAACATACATGTGAGCAGATGCAAAATAAACCTACACTGTCGCATTTCCCTTTTCAAAAATTTACATCTGTTTCTTTTTAATTTTTTTTATTTAATCACTGAAATTGGAAAAAAAGACACCCCCCCCCCTAAAAAACATGAACTAATAGCTTAACCCTTGTGTGGTGTTCATATTTTTGTTACTCAGCCAGTGTTCATGGGTCTGGTGGACCCGCTAGAGTTTTGGCTTTCCAAATTAACACTATCAAACAATTTTATGTTAAATTACTCAACAGGTGGCTTTAGTTCATCCCAATTACAAACCATATGAACAGCAAACATGGTTAATTTTTTCCCTTTACCTTTGTTAGATCACAGTTATGAATTAATGTACTTCTTGTGTTTTTTTTTTGTTCTTTTTTTTAATAAAATGTTATAAAAAAATAAATCAGTTATAATCAAGTGGAGTGAGTGGAAAGACACAACACATTTACACGTGAAGCAATATGTTTCACAACTAAATGTGATCAGCTGCTCATCAATGGTGACATTAGGCCCAGGTTTGTAAAAGAGGGGGAGGTGGTGCACACACTTATCCCACACTGTCCTGATGGCAGCTAGCTTGTCTCTCTGCCGTCGAGCTGGTCTGTCGTCTCGGTTATCAAAACGGATAATCCTGGAAATTTTGTGGAAGTTTTCCAGAAACATTGATGCACGGAAAGGTTCTTGCCGGTTTCTGCATCCCACAGGGATTCTGTGGATTCCCTTTCGGACCTGAAAACTCCTGCAAGGATAAAACCCCCAAAGTAGGCCTTTGGGGTTCTTAGATGAATTTGGTCCATCTCCTTCCACCTCTCTCCAAAAAACACCTTCCTTCTAGATTACTGCAATCCAGAATAATTTTCTGGATGGAATCTGGGATGAAAAGCTCAAATGAAGACTTGATGTCCTGCACATGAGTAACTGTCAGCCGTGTTGGCCCTGGCTTATTACAGTAACAGCTCTGCAGGGTGGCTCATTTCTTGGGCAAGAAGACCATTCAATTTCACCAGTTATTGACATCCATATTTCTTCACTTGCTGTCTGGTGGGCTTGTTCTGGTCCTGGAGCTGGCTGCTGATGGGGTACTCGTCTTCGTTTTGTTACTAAATGGTGCTCAACCTCATCCTCTTCTTCAAAGTCACTGTCAGACTCTGAATTTTCAGAAATGTGAAATATTCTGAAACCTCTTTGTCAACATCATCATCCGAAGCCCCTCTCTCTTCCAAAATTAATTGGATGGCCCTCGCAGTAGATAATCTTTTGCCATCTTGATCAGTTGTGATAAAGAACCACACTGGCAAAGTCTTATTTATAGTATTATGCCCCTAATTTGCAGGTGGGACAGGGTATGAGAAAATAAAATTTGGATCCCTCAAGAAAGAGGGTAAAATGTGTGGGAATGTAAGAGCAGACGGTGTTGATAGTTGAATTTTCAATAATGTTGCAACTTTGTGCGGGAGCAGGAGGGGAAGAAAACACTATCAGCAGCACCAGAAAGGAGGAAGACAGAGTGTGGGAACACAGGACCTGCACTTTCAACACTTTTATTAGGCCTGGGTCCAGTGGACCCGAACACCTTGTATGTAATGTAAATGCGTGGGGGGAGGTACAGTATGAGGTCATTGAAAATTAGTTCGGATTTATGTTCTTCACAGAAAATAAGCCAAAGCCAATGAATTTCAGGTTGAAAAAATAATTAATTGTTTAATTTTTCTTTTGAGAAAAACTGAAAACGGGTCTCACAGACCCGAACACCATACAAGGGTTAAATAAAAATAAACTTGCTCTCCTATTGAAGCACAAGTTGGGATGGGTCAACAAAAGATTCTGAGAATGTAGAGAAATCTCTGTGTGCACAAAAATGTTTTCCCATTCAAACAACCATGGGAAAACATTCCTCTCTCAAAAGTTAAGAAAGGCTGCTCTCCTCAGTTCCCAAGCAATTACAGACTGTTATACATGATTACATTCAACTTTTAGGAGCATTATGCTGCCATCAAATTAAATTGAGCTCACATTTTTCTTTCCCAGTTTAGTGATCTTAAATGTTTTCCATGTTGTTTTGTAAATAAAATTAGTTTTTTAAATCTGTAAATCATTGCATCCCATTTTTATTTCCTACATTTTAAAATCTCCTGATATTTTTCTATTTCTGTTCCATTTGAATGTGTCTTAGAATGAATTTGATAAAATAACAAAGAGATAAAATATTGTCATGAAATATTAAATCCACAACACAGACCACACTTAGCTGACCAAAAACAAATCTTTTTCTTAATTTTGTTTTTCACTGTAAGCAGTGTTTTCTTCCTTTTCACATTGCATGTTTTTGCATGCGAATAACCCCTTTTTCATTGTTTTTTTTTTTAATTTTGGTTTTAGCAAAATTCTAACAACTAAGAAACAACATAGTGGGAAATAAAGCTAATTTTATTGAAAAGGGGATTAAGTTTAAAACTTGCCCGGTGCTAATGGACTACGACGATTCCTTCTTTGACAGCTGTATTTATGTCAGAGAGAAACACATGAATCCCTTTACACACACACACACGCGCACACACACACACACACACACACACACCTCCAATGAAACACACAAACACCGTTTAAAGTGGTAAAGTGCAGTCTGATCAGAGTGGCAGGCAGACATCCTGAATAAAATGGAGTGGCATTAATATTAATACCAGTAAAGTGCCTTTATAATCAGACAGTGGCCTGTCAGCTGATGGTGCTGATGGCATGTCTCTCTCTCACACACACACACACTTGTGTACACACACAAAATGATGCCCTGTGAAAGTCAAACATACAGTGGCACAAATAACGTGCTGCCATATTCACACTTTCCATGTTGCTCACAATAAAATGTAATCTCATTTTTACCACGAGAAGCTCTTGGGTTGTTTTTGAAGTTTGCTTAGGGTCATTACCCATCTGCTTTGTGAAGTTCTGTTTGATCAGTTCTGCAGCATTAGTGTGAATGTGAGCAGAGAGTATAGCCTGTTAATTGTTTATTGGTTAATTACCTAATTGAGGAGCGAAACCAAAATAGACTTACAATGCTTCTAGATAAGAATACATTTCAAAATGTGTTTGAATTCACTGAGAAGGCTGGTCTAGCATAGGATGAAAAGTCTAAGACCAGGCAACAATGGAAGTTTGACCTACTTGTTGAACATCGGAAACAACAGAAAATACAGACAGCATCCTCAGGGGCCAAAAGAGCTGTAGCTGGGTACTACTTCGACTGCAGATCCTCCAACGTGCAGGGGTGTGTGTGTGTGTCTTCCCCTCCTGAAGTCCACAATCATCTCCCTTGTCTTCTTCTCATTTAATCAGAGATTGTTTTGCCTGCACCAGTCCTCCAAGTGTTCCACCTCCTTCCTGTAGCTGGTCTCATCATTGTTTGTGATGCAACCAACCACTGCTGTGTCTTCCACAAACTTTACAATATGACAGCTTGGATGGTTGGGTGAGCAGTCATATGTAAGCAGCGTGAACATGAGGGTACTTAGCACACAGCCCAGAGGGGAGCCCGTGCTGAGGACTCTGGAAGATGAGAAGATATTGTGGATCCACACAGACTCCGTTCTGTTGTTCAGGAAGTCCAGGACCCAGTTACAAAGAGAGGAGCTCAGTCCTAGGGTCAGTAATTTGTCAACAAGTGTCTGCGGGATAATTGTATTGAAAGCGGATGAGAAGTCTACGAAGAGCAAACAGACGTAGGAATTCTTCTGCTCCAGGTGGGTGGTCTTCTGTGGATCGATTCTTCCAGTAGGCCTACTGGTGTGGGTCTGAAGTGAAACTAATGGTGGCTTTGATGTGGGCCATAATCAGCCTCTCAAAGCATTTCCTGACGATCGGCATGAGGGCTACTGGCCAATAGTCATTTAGACCTGTCACAGCAGAACTCTTGGGGACTGGGATGATGGTGGCAGTCTTCATAAAGGTGGGGACAGCTGCCTGGGTGAGGGAGGACATAAAGATGTCTGTCAGGACGGGGCGGGGTACTGCTCTGTATACGTCTCGCATATTGATGTAAACACAGCCCAGCGTGTTATTTCCCCGTGTCAGTATGGTGACATGCTGGTAAAACCTTGGCAAGATGTCTGTCATGTTTACATGGTTAAAATCCCCAGCCACTATGTAAAAAGGTTCCGGGTGCTTATTCTGAAGCGAGCTGATGTTGTTGTGTAGCTCCTTCAGTGCGTTGTTACTGACAAACATCATTGAAAACTGACGAGGTGAATAGAATGGGCGACATTTCACAGTCATAATTTCCACATCCTCGAACTGTGGCTGTTTATCACCACACAGTTCGTGCACCAACCTTTGTTTATGTAGACGCATAAGCCACCTCCGCGAGCTTTCCCCGATAGCATATTGCAGTTGGCCAGGAAGAGCTGCCATCGGTAGATCTGGAAGGCTGAGTTCGACATGTTGTCTTTTAGCCATGTTTCTGTGAGACACAGTATGGAACAGTTCCTCATCTCCTCCGAAACACCCAGTCTCATTCGCAGAAGGTCCAGCTTGTTGTCTAGAGAGCGGACATTGGCCAGGAACGGGGACGGAATCGGTGGTCTCCTAGCATTAGCCTTTAGCCTCTCCAGCACACCACCTTTCCCCTCTTCTGCCTCCGCTCACAGTGCTTCCTCAAGCCCTTTATCCGCTGCGGTCTGAACCCTCTGATCCAGATATCAGTTTGCTTTTTATTACTTATTTAGATGAGTGACAAAGCATGCAGGAGGCGGGAATTAGAATACTTGATAATTACAGTGAATTATCTGACTATCAGCTGCTTTGTCATCCCCAATCATCCAGGTAAGAAAATCCCAAAAAGTTGATTCTGTTCATCTGGTCATTTTCACCGGACTGAAAGGTCAGTACCAAGACAGGACTCAGGTGCAGAAACCCAGAGCAGAGACAGCAAGCAATTTTACAATATATTTATTGGTTCGACTTAGGCTTGAAAACGTGGCAAGGACAAAAAGCAATGAAACAAATAACTTGACGTGGCGTGGCCTGGGTAACGTAGCTAGGGGGATGTGGATCCAGAGAGGGGAAATGGGGCCTGAGATGCAAACTGAACAGGGCAGTTGGCAGTCACACTGAGGAAAGAGGAAACAGAGTTAGGGAAATAGTGGAGTGAAGCTCTGAAGTTGGTAAATATATTATGTAGCTATTCTTACTTGGACGAGGAGAAAAAGGGAGATGAGAGGGATGTGACGTAAATCCAGGGTGAGCTGAGTGGTGTGGAAAGGCTGACCTGAGATCCAGAGGTTCCTGATGGAATGTGTTGGCAGGAGGGCAGGCAGGCAAGGCACAGAGTGATTTCCAAAATGGTGGTTTAGTATCCTGACAACATGGGCTGATGACGATCTGAATGAACGTAAGCATGAGGTTTAAATCACTCTGGCTTGATTGCCTGCAATTGGCTCCAGGTGTGAGGAACTGGAGGAGGAGGTGGCCAGGATACCAGGGAGTCTCAGGAACCTGATGGAAAATTACAGCTGCACATCCCGGACCATGACATGGCATTTTCAATGCAAGAAATGTTTCTGTCACGGTCTGTGTCGGCAGACCGTGGGGAGGTGGGCGAATAGGACCCAAACGCCGGACTCTTCAGTGCAAACAGTGTTTATTTACAACGTGGTGAAGTAAGCAACAATAAATCCCCTAGTGTCCCAGACTCCCGTGTCGTGTCTTCTTCCCAAAAAGTCCCAGTGTAGTGCTCTCTGCTCCAGTGTCTCTGCACTCCCCGTGCTCACTGCTCTCTCTCGTTCCACATTCCTGCTGAGGGAAAACAATAGAGGCAGCCGTTAACACACTTTATCCCAGCAGGCATACACTCACACTTTCCGACTATGCTAGAAGACTGACGTGAAGTCAAACACAATAATCCAGCGTCGGTGGAAGCTCCATCGCTCTTCTAAATAGCTCCCCCGACGAGCCCAGATGAGGAGGAGGGCCCTGTTTCAGGAAGCCGGTTTAGTGCAAACTCTGAGTAAGTATACCCTGAGTTAACGAAAACTCTGGGTTTTCGGTTTCACAAAGCGAGTTTAGATTAATTCTGAGTGAGTTACTATGACGACACACTCCGTGAAGCTAACCTGCCCCTAGCAGGTTTACTTCAACTAACCCTGACCTTCTCCGCCTCTTTGTCAGAAACCTGACTGTAGGAAGTGTCAGACATGGCGTGTTTCCTTCAAGGAAGGTCAGTAGAAGTGTCAGTAGATGTTGAAGCCCAAATTCTCCGCAGAGCTCTCCGCCGGGAGAGAGTGATTAGAGCGCGTTTGGACATTTTATCATTTCCTGATGATTTCCTGTGTGAATGTTACCGTTTTTCAGCACAATCTATAATTTATTTGAATAACATCCTCAGGCCTAATATTGCTCATGTGACACATCGCGGACATTCTCTCAGTTCTGTACATATTATTTGTATTGCACTTCGGTTTTTTGCAAACGGGAGCTTTCTGTATAATATTGGTGACGCTGAGCACATTTCCAAGGCTACTGTCTGTCGGACAGTCAGGAATGTTACAGTGGCACTGAAATGTCTCCTGTACTCGTTTGTGGTGTTCCCCGGTCATAGACCCACAAGATTTATCAAAGAGGGATGCCACAAAATTGCAGGTATCAGGATGAACAAAATGTAATTCATGATGTGGTGATACTTGAACTACTACTTAAATTTTACATTTATTCTCACGGTTCCCAGGCGTGATTGGCTGTATAGATGGCACTCACATTCCAATCATTGCTCCTTCAGTAAATGAAGGAGACTATGTGAACAGGAAGTCTTTCCACAGCATTAATGTACAGGTACATAGTTCCCTGTAGCATTTCAAACTAACAAATTATTTCATTATAGTAATGGATGCTAATTTGTGTTCTCTGCACTGTGAAGATCATATGTGATGCTGCCAACATTATCACAAATGTGGAAGCCAAGTGGCCAGGCTCTGTGAGTGGTGGTGGTGGAGGACCCCCACCTGTTTTTCGGGCCTCCGCTTTTTTTCTAGTGGCTATAACGGGTCGCATTTGAGCATACAGAGTAAGCAAATATGTACTTGTAATGTGCTCAGATAATTTCAATAAGTGCTTACAGAAAGAAAATTAATGTAGCCTCTAACTTCAATTGATTTACATAGGACAAGACAGACCAAGCGCTATGGCTCATAATACAATTACACCTTACCTGTTTGGACTATATTTTTATATTTCATTTTTACTTGCTGCCAGGAACGTTTGGGGCCTGTTGGGTTGCACCTGCGCTCACATCACATCACAAAATAAAATGTATGAAATAAAAAATAAAATAAAATATAATAAAATAACGTGTTAAATGGGTGGGAAATCCCTAGATCAATGTTTAAATTAACACTCACGCATTGACTCTGTCGGCTATGTTTTGCCATGCATGCTCCCTTTCTTTTGCAGCTGAGGCTGTGTTACTTTTTTCCCGCAAAATTTGCATGTTATCTGCATATACTGCCATCAGAATTTCGGCCTCAAGCGCTGACCGCGCCTTCTTTCCCTCCGTCTCCATGGTGACTCGCTTAATCTGTGCTCCACTAATCAGGGCTTTATGTATCCTCGTGCGCGCGCTTAATTTGGTGTTAAAGCAACTCCGCGTAGATTGAACTAATTGTTATCAGCCTTTCTGAAACCAAATATTCCAAGTTGGACAGTTCGGGGTTACTCAACCCTGCGTATCATTTTTAACTCTGAGTTTTCTAAACCGGCTTCCTGAAATAGGGCCCAGGTGTGTGGCAAGGACTTCGGGTGTGGCCAGTCCTCAAGCCAGGCCACGCCCCTCAGGCCTGAAGGTGCCTGTAACTTGGCCACAGAAAACAGCAACACACACACACACCTGCCTACATACAGATGTGGACAGGGATCAGAGGCAGTGCAGACGACACACCAAATGATAATAATAATGATGATAATGATGATGATGATGATGATGATAATAACAACAACAACAACAACAACAACAACAGTCCCCACTGCTCACAGACCCCGAGTCCCCAGAGCCGGGTCTGTGACAGTTTCGTCAGTCAGCAGACTACAGGTGTCCCCAACTTTATAAACAGTACATTTGTACAATAACTGAAACTAACACCACTGAACGAATAATGGGCTGTGAGCTCAGTTCCTGAAGAGAATTAACTCTTTGGGATTTCTTTACCTGGATGATTGAGCTTGCATCAAAACATTTCAAGCCAAGTCAAGTATCAAGTCAAGTGGCTTTATTGTCATTTCAACCATGTGCAGTGGTACAGTACACAGTGAAACAAGACAAAGTCCTTCCAAGACCATTGTGCTACATATCAAATATAACAGACAATCAACACAGGACTACATAAAGTGCAAGCATGAAAAATTGCAAAAAACAAAACAAAAACAGTGTAACACCAGACAGAACAGAATGGTACAGACACAATGATACAGACACGGCAGTGCAATAGAAAATGGCAACAATGGCAGTGGCTTGTGCAAAAGACTGAGCATTTCGCAAAAAGTAACTTGATGCATGAAGGTGTGTGTGTGTGTGTGTGTGTGTGTGTGTGTGTGTGTGTCTATGACATTGTGCATACAAGTGCTTGAAGTACTGACCCTAAGGCGCAGGGAACAAATCCTCTCATCCAGCGGGAATAACCCCAATGTACTGGCAGCAAGCCAAGGGGATATTATAATACCCACCCCAGCCCGCTGCCTCTCACCAGCAGTGTTGGGGAGTAACGGAATACATGTACCGCCGTTACGTATTTAAAATACAAAATATTTCAATTCAATTCAATTTTATTTATATAGCGCCAAATCACAACATAAGTCGCCTCAAGGCGCTTCATAGATACAGAGAAAAACCCAACAATCATATGAACCCCTATGAGCAAGCACTTTGGCAACAGTGGGAAGGAAAAACTCCCTTTTAACAGGAAGAAACCTCCGGCAGAACCAGGCTCAGGGAGGGGCGGCCATCTGCTGCGACCGGTTGGGGTGAGAGAAGGAAGACAGGATAAAAGACATGCTGTGGAAGAGAGACAGAGGTTAATAACAGATATGATTCAATGCAGAGAGGTCTGTTAATACATAGTGAGTGAGAAAGGTGACTGGAAAGGAAAAACTCAATGCATCATGGGAATCCCCCGGCAGCCTATGTCTATTGCAGCATAACTAAGGGAGAAATGAGCTTCCTCCGAAGGGTGGCTGGCCTCTCCCTTAGAGATAGGGTGAGAAGTTCGGCCATCCGGGAGGGGCTCAGAGTAGAGCAGCTGCTGCTCCACATCGAAAGGAGCCAGCTGAGGTGGTTCGGGCATCTGACAAGGATGCCCCCTGGGCGCCTCCTGGGTGAGGTGTTCCAGGCATGTCCCACCGGGAGGAGGCCCCGGGGCAGACCCAGGACACGCTGGAGAGATTATATCTCTCGGCTGGCCTGCGAACGCCTTGGTATTCCCCCGGATAAGCTGGAGGAGGTGGCTGGAGAGAGGGAGGTCTGGGCCTCTTTGCTTAGGCTGCTGCCCCCGCGACCCGGCCCCGGACAAAGCGGATGAAGATGGATGGATGGATGGATGGGTTCAGGGTCACCTGGTCCAGCCCTAACTATATGCTTTAGCAAAAAGGAAAGTTTGAAGCCTAATCTTGAAAGTAGAGATAGTATCTGTCTCCCGAATCCAAACTGGAAGCTGGTTCCAAAGAAGAGGGGCCTGAAAACTGAAGGCTCTCCCTCCCATTCTACTTTTAAATACTCTAGGAACAACAAGTAGGCCTGCAGAGCGAGAGCGAAGTGCTCTAATAGGGTGATATGGTACTACAAGGTCATTAAGATAAGATGGGGCCTGATTATTTAAGACCTTGTATGTGAGGAACAGGATTTTGAATTCAATTCTGGATTTAACAGGAAGCCAATGAAGGGAAGCCAAAACGGGAGAAATATGCTCTCTCTTTCTACTTCTTCACAAATAAAATTTTTATCATTAGAGAAAAAATTACCAGTAATCATCCCACATCCCAGATGTACTGTTTATAAAGTTGGGGACACCTGTAGTCTGCTGACTGACGAAACTGTCACAGACCCGGCTCTGGGGACTTGGGGTCTGTGAGCAGTGGGGACTGTTGTTGTTGTTGTTGTTATTATTGTTATTATTATTATTAGTAGTATTATCATCATCGTTATTATCATTTGGTGTGTCGTCTGCACTGCCTCTGATCCCTGTCCACATCTGTATGTAGGCAGGTGTGTGTGTGTGTGTGTGTGTTGCTGTTTTCTGTGGCCAAGTTACAGGCACCTTCAGGCCTGAGGGGCGTGGCCTGGCTTGAGGACTGGCCACACCCGAAGTCCTTGCCACACACCTGCTCCTCATCTGGGCTCGTCGGGGGAGCTATTTAGAAGAGCGATGGAGCTTCCACCGACGCTGGATTATTGTGTTTGACTTCACGTCAGTCTTCTAGCATAGTCGGAAAGTTTGAGTGTATGCCTGCTGGGATAAAGTGTGTTAACGGCTGCCTCTATTGTTTTCCCTCAGCAGGAATGTGGAACGAGAGAGAGCAGTGACCACTGGTAGTGCAGAGACACTGGAGCAGAGAATAATAATAATAATAATAATAATAATAATAATGGATTGGATTTATATAGCGCTTTTCAAGGCACCCAAAGCGCTTTACAATACCACTATTCATTCACTCTCACATTCACACACTGGTGGAGGCAGCTACAGTTGTAGCCACAGCCGCCCTGGGGCAGACTGACAGAAGCGAGGCTGCCATATCGCGGCCTCGGCCCCTCTGGCCAACACCAGTAGGCAAGTAGGGTAAAGTGTCTTGCCCAAGGACACAACGACCAGGACAGAGAGGCCAGGGATCGAACCGGCGACCTTCCGGTTACAGATGCGATTCCCAACCCCCCGAGCCACGGTCGCCCCAGTGTAGTGTAGAGAGCACTACACTGGGACTTTTTGGGAAGAAGACACGACACGGGAGTCTGGGACACTAGGGGATTTATTGTTGCTTACTTCACCACGTTGTAAATAAACACTGTTTGCACTGAAGAGTCCGGCGTTTGGGTCCTATTCGCCCACCTCCCCACGGTCTGCCGACACAGACCGTGACAGAAACATTTCTTGCATTGAAAATGCCATGTCATGGTCCGGGATGTGCAGCTGTAATTTTCCATCAGGTTCCTGAGACTCCCTGGTATCCTGGCCACCTCCTCCTCCAGTTCCTCACACCTGGAGCCAATTGCAGGCAATCAAGCCAGAGTGATTTAAACCTCATGCTTACGTTCATTCAGATCGTCATCAGCCCATGTTGTCAGGATACTAAACCACCATTTTGGAAATCACTCTGTGCCTTGCCTGCCTGCCCTCCTGCCAACACATTCCATCAGGAACCTCTGGATCTCAGGTCAGCCTTTCCACACCACTCAGCTCACCCTGGATTTACGTCACATCCCTCTCATCTCCCTTTTTCTCCTCGTCCAAGTAAGAATAGCTACATAATATATTTACCAACTTCAGAGCTTCACTCCACTATTTCCCTAACTCTGTTTCCTCTTTCCTCAGTGTGACTGCCAACTGCCCTGTTCAGTTTGCATCTCAGGCCCCATTTCCCCTCTCTGGATCCACATCCCCCTAGCTACGTTACCCAGGCCACGCCACGTCAAGTTATTTGTTTCATTGCTTTTTGTCCTTGCCACGTTTTCAAGCCTAAGTCGAACCAATAAATATATTGTAAAATTGCTTGCTGTCTCTGCTCTGGGTTTCTGCACCTGAGTCCTGTCTTGGTACTGACCTTTCAGTCCGGTGAAAATGACCAGATGAACAGAATCAACTTTTTGGGATTTTCTTACCTGGATGATTGGGGATGACAAAGCAGCTGATAGTCAGATAATTCACTGTAATTATCAAGTATTCTAATTCCCGCCTCCTGCATGCTTTGTCACTCATCTAAATAAGTAATAAAAAGCAAACTGATATCTGGATCAGAGGGTTCAGACCGCAGCGGATAAAGGGCTTGAGGAAGCACTGTGAGCGGAGGCAGAAGAGGGGAAAGGTGGTGTGCTGGAGAGGCTAAAGGCTAATGCTAGGAGACCACCGATTCCGTCCCCGTTCCTGGCCAATGTCCGCTCTCTAGACAACAAGCTGGACCTTCTGCGAATGAGACTGGGTGTTTCGGAGGAGATGAGGAACTGTTCCATACTGTGTCTCACAGAAACATGGCTAAAAGACAACATGTCGAACTCAGACTTCCAGATCTACCGATGGCAGCTCTTCCTGGCCAACTGCAATATGCTATCGGGGAAAGCTCGCGGAGGTGGCTTATGCGTCTACATAAACAAAGGTTGGTGCACGAACTGTGTGGTGATAAACAGCCACAGTTCGAGGATGTGGAAATTATGACTGTGAAATGTTGCCCATTCTATTCACCTCGTCAGTTTTCAATGATGTTTGTCAGTAACAACGCACTGAAGGAGCTACACAACAACATCAGCTCGCTTCAGAATAAGCACCCGGAACCTTTTTACATAGTGGCTGGGGATTTTAACCATGTAAACATGACAGACATCTTGCCAAGGTTTTACCAGCATGTCACCATACTGACACGGGGAAATAACACGCTGGGCTGTGTTTACATCAATATGCGAGACGTATACAGAGCAGTACCCCGCCCCGTCCTGACAGACATCTTTATGTCCTCCCTCACCCAGGCAGCTGTCCCCACCTTTATGAAGACTGCCACCATCATCCCAGTCCCCAAGAGTTCTGCTGTGACAGGTCTAAATGACTATTGGCCAGTAGCCCTCATGCCGATCGTCAGGAAATGCTTTGAGAGGCTGATTATGGCCCACATCAAAGCCACCATTAGTTTCACTTCAGACCCACACCAGTAGGCCTACTGGAAGAATCGATCCACAGAAGACCACCCACCTGGAGCAGAAGAATTCCTACGTCTGTTTGCTCTTCGTAGACTTCTCATCCGCTTTCAATACAATTATCCCGCAGACACTTGTTGACAAATTACTGACCCTAGGACTGAGCTCCTCTCTTTGTAACTGGGTCCTGGACTTCCTGAACAACAGAACGGAGTCTGTGTGGATCCACAATATCTTCTCATCTTCCAGAGTCCTCAGCACGGGCTCCCCTCTGGGCTGTGTGCTAAGTACCCTCATGTTCACGCTGCTTACATATGACTGCTCACCCAACCATCCAAGCTGTCATATTGTAAAGTTTGTGGAAGACACAGCAGTGGTTGGTTGCATCACAAACAATGATGAGACCAGCTACAGGAAGGAGGTGGAACACTTGGAGGACTGGTGCAGGCAAAACAATCTCTGATTAAATGAGAAGAAGACAAGGGAGATGATTGTGGACTTCAGGAGGGGAAGACACACACACACACCCCTGCACGTTGGAGGATCTGCAGTCGAAGTAGTACCCAGCTACGACGTCTGAGTCGGACTGGAGCTCTCTGCCCTTTACCAATCCAGCCACGGGCCCATCCATCTGGCCCATCAAGACTCACTCTCATTTCATCAGTCCATAAAACCTTAGAAAAACCAGTCTTGAGATATTTCTTGGCCCAGTCTTGACGTTTCAGCTTGTGTGTCTTGTTCAGTGGTGGTCGTCTTTCAGCCTTTCTTACCTTGGCCATGTCTCTGAGTATTGCACACCTTGTGCTTTTGGGCACTCCTGTGATGTTGCAGCTCTGAAATATGGCCAAACTAGTGGCAAGTGGCATCTTGGCAGCTGCACGCTTGACTTTTCTCAGTTCATGGGCAGTTATTTTGCGCCTTGGGTTTTCCACATGCTTCTTGCGACCCTGTTGACTATTTTGAATGAAACGCTTAATTGTTCGATGATCACGCTTCAGAAGCTTTGCAATTTTGAGCCTACTGCATCCCTCTGCAAGATATCTCACTATTTTTGACTTTTCTGAACCTGTCAATTCCTTCTTTTGACCCATTTTGCCAAAGGAAAGGACGTTGCCTAATAATTATGCACACCTGATATAGGGTGTTGATGTCATTAGACCACACCCCTTCTCATTACAGAGATGTACATCACCTAATATGCTTAATTGGTAGTAGGCTTTCGAGCCTATACAGCTTGGAGTAAGACAACATGCATGAAGAGGATGATGTGGAAAAAATACTCATTTGCCTAATAATTCTGCACTCCCTGTACACACCTCCAGATGCAGGAAGAGGGCCGCCTGTATCATGAAGGACCCCACTCACCCAGCAAACACACTCTTTGTCCCGCTGCCCTCAGACAGGAGGCTGAGAAGCATTAAGTGCAAAATCACCAGACTGAGAAACAGCTTCATTCCAGAAGCTGTGAGACTTCTCAGTGCATAATGGACAAGAACTGTTATTGTAGCACCTTAATCATTGCTTGACACTTATTGACACTATCACTTTATCAATGCTGGTCATCATGCCCTTTGCTGCTAAAGTATTTATTTACACCTATATTTATACCCACACTCTATACACATACTCCATACTGGTACTCAGGTTGTTGCACTCTAGTTATAGTATTATTTATTGTATTGTCTTATTACTTGTCATTTCTGTTTGTTAAAAAAACAAAAAACAAAACACACACAAAAAACCCCCAACTATTTATTTATTACTTAAAAAAAAAATTCTCTTTCTTCATTAGGGCCCGAGCACTGAGAGTGCGAAGGCCTTGTTGTATCTGCTTCGTTTATTATTATTATTATTATTATTATTATTATTATTTCGGCAAATGAATTTGCTTTTTGAGGGCAAATGAATTTGCTTTTTGAGGGCCTAAACATGCTCGAAAACTCATGAAATTTTGCACACGTGTCAGATCTCGAGAAAATTTACGTATTTTAATGTCCTCAGACATGGCTGGGGAAAAGTGGCTCAGGAGCGCCACCTGGAAAAATGAAAAACGTGAGTCCCCAGGATGCGTATGACCTACATAATTAAATAATTTCCCCCAGGGATCAATAAAGTATTCTGATTCTGATTCTGAAACATGTATGAAAGTCAGTACACCCATGATATGCCCATTGCCAGGAATATGCAGAGCGCTACCTAGTGGGAACAGGTAGCGCTTTGATATACTGATTTTCACAGGTTCATCAGGTCCACCTTAAAAGGGGTTAATATTAACATCAGTCCCTCATGATGCTTCAGTGAGAAAATTGTGAGTTTAAACTGAACAGCGTACCCTGGTGGCAAGGCAGTTCACCGAGAAAGATGAAGTGGCTGTTGAGGGGCTGGGAAAGTTTAAAAACTCTTGGAATTTGGTCCACTCCTCCAATGTCATGAAGGCTTTCTTTTTATGTGATCATTTTCATGGAATATCGCAAAATGGCTCCACAGCACCCCCTACAAAATTTCAAAATATCACCCCTGCTCTGTGCCTCATCTTGAAACATGGGAAGCTTATGTAAGATATCAAGATGTACAAAAAGTCTCTTGGAGCAATATTCCAAATCCAGCAGGAGGTCAGCCATTTTAAAATGAATGTGTAATTTTGGCGACATTTTCGCCTCTTTTCAGGCCTCATACTTTGACAAACTCCTCCTTGGGATTTCATCAAAATGACGCGACCTCCCATGCATGGAATCTAAAGGCAGTAAACTGCTGTAACTAAAGACGCATTATCCAATTTCTCCCAAACTTCACAGGCATGATGAGAGTCGAGCTTGGAGAAGTTTGATATGCGATTTGGCAGCAATGGTCAGAGCACCATCTGGTGGGAAGAGGAAATGCAACATATATTATAATCATCAGTGAACGAGATTACGTTTTAGCTCGTGGGTGTACACATAAAATCAGTGTGACATCAGATCGGACGTCCAGGTTGTAGGTGTTAGGCGTCAGGGTCAGGGTGCGAGGGCCCTCATAACGCTGCTTGCAGCTTTAATTATTTTTGTTTCTTTTCACTCCGGGACCGTGTGCGCATTATTTCGTTCCACCTCACGTTAACATGTGATGCAAATGACAAATAAAGCTCCTTGAATCCTTTAAAACTAAAGAATGGAGTCTAATAATCACACTCAACATTCTGGTTCGATGGTTTTTATTGCTTGTTATTAGATCCTGGCTAAAAAATTATTAGTCTTAGATTTTTTTGCCCCTATATTAGCTGGTAACACAAAGGAATTAAAACACTGCCCTTGGGCTGCACGGTTCTACTGTAGTGATTAAAAACAGGAAATTGTGATGCATAAGACAAAGCTGTAATTAGATTCTTTAATTTCCTTCATTTCTTGGGGCCAACAGGTTTTCTTTGAAGAGACACATATTTTGAATCAAATAACAAGCCTGTGCAGAAAATATGACTCATTTAAACGTATCTTAAAACATGATACCAGTGCATTGCATCATTAGATTTATGACTCTAGCACCTCTCTTTTTGCTTTGTTTCAATTTATAAAAGAAATGAACCAATGACAGATTTCATTGTTTTAAACTCATTGATATAAGAAGTACACTAGATATATAAATGAGGAACCTTAACCCTTTAACAATAAGGGAGCATGTTTGTATAATTCTGTTGCAACCACTTAATCAGTTTATGTTTGAGCCTCAAATATCGGATAGTATCCACCATGTGTATGTGTGTGTGTGTGTGTGTGTGTGTGTGTGTGTGTGTGTGTGTGTGTGTGTGTGTGTGCGCGCGCTTGAGTCAGAGAAGAAGAGAGAGAGAGAAAACCATCTGGACTGGTGATTTTAAAGGATGGGTTTAAATTCACTAAAAAGCTACAGCAGACGGAAAGAACTAATAAAAATATATAGGACACAAAAGTCTCATACTGTAGAGCCAAATTCAGTTTTTGGTTTTTACAGCTGACCACTAGAAAATTTAAGTGCTGACATTTGTGGCATCTTATTATCTGTGTTACTGCCAGGTGGCCTGTTTGTGATGTGGACCCAAATGGAAGACACAATGCGGAGGCAAAAATAGGTTCTCTCTATAGTTTGTTGTGTATACATAGATTTACAATGATGAGGCGTGAATCAAAGAACACAGGATCGGCTATGGAGAATGTACGATAGCTTGATAGCAGGTCTCAGGGGTGGAAAGCACTGGAAGCTAGATTACTGATCTGAGCGGGTTAAAGTGGGAATTAGTAACAGTGACATGGACTTTGGCTTACTTGTGACTGCAGGTGAGTGGCAGGAGAGGAGGGAGTTTTCAGAGTGAGTGTCCGGGCGAAGGGTACATGGCGAAGGGGACTTTAATAGCGCCAACCTCAAACGCGCAGCGCCGAACTTTTATCAACACATCACCTGCCCCACCAGGGGTGAAAGGACACTGGACCACTGCTACACTACGGTCAAGGACGGCTACAAGGCACAATCCCGCCCCCCGTTTGGCAAATCTGATCACGCCGCCATCTTCCTCATGCCAAAATACAAAGGCTGAAACAGGAAGTTCCGGTTCAGAGGAAGGTCGCGCGCTGGACGGATCAATCGGTGGCCGCGTTACAGGACGCACTCGATGACGCAGACTGGGGCATGTTCAGAAACAGCTCCGACGATGACGTCAACGTGTTTACGGAAGCGGTTGTGGGATTCATCGGGAAACTAGCGGATGATACCGTGGAGACAAAGACTATCACAACGTTTCCCAACCAGAAGCCGTGGGTGGATAAAACCATCCGCGACGCTCTGAGATCCCGCACCGCTGCCTACAACACGGGACTCGCTACGGGGGACATGGACCCGTACAAAGCCGCGTCATATAACGTGCGGAGGGCGGTGAAAGAGGCGAAGCAGCGCTACGGGAGGAAACTAGAGTCACAACTCCAACAGAGTGACTCTAGGAGCCTGTGGCGGGGACTAAGGACAATAACGGACTATAAAGCACCAACAACCGGTATGACGAACGCGGCCGTGACTCTGGCAGACGAGCTGAACACTTTCTATGCTCGCTTCGAGGCTGCAGCTAAGGTCTCCAACAATGCTAGTGTTAGCGGCGCTAACGGCTGCAGACAGGAAGATACTGCCAGCACCGAAAACATGCTCGTCATCTCCGAGCATGAAGTAAGGAGAGCCTTCAAGAGAGTGAACACCAGGAAAGCAGCAGGACCAGACGGCATCCCAGGTCGTATCCTAAGAGACTGCGCATACCAGCTAGCTCCTGTGTTCACTGAGATATTCAACATCTCTTTATCTCAGTCGGTGATCCCCACATGCTTCAAAGAGTCCATCATTGTTCCTGTCCCGAAGAAACCCCACCCTGCTTCTCTCAATGACTATCGCCCTGTAGCCCTCACCTCAGTAGTGATGAAGTGCTTTGAACGCCTGGTCAGAGACTTCATCATTTCTTCACTACCAGACACACTGGACCCACTACAGTTCGCTTACCGTCCAAATCGTTCCACAGACGATACCATCTCTCATCTCCTCCACACATCACTCACTCACTTGGACACTAGAAGGGGGAATTATGTTAAAATGCTCTTCATAGACTACAGCTCTGCATTTAACACCATAATTCCCTCCACACTCACCACCAAGCTGGAGCATCTGGGACTCAGCTCATCTATGTGTCAGTGGATCTCCAACTTCCTAACTGGCAGACCACAGGCAGTAAGGATGGGCGGACATGTCTCAGCCTCCACCACTCTCAGCACTGGAGCCCCCCAGGGGTGTGTTCTGAGCCCCCTGCTGTACTCTTTGTACACATATGACTGTGTGGCCACTACCAGCTCCACCACCATCATCAAGTTTGCTGACGACACCGTCGTGGTGGGCCTGATCTCTGATAACAACGAGACGGCCTACCTGAAGGAGATTAGGAATCTGGAGAACTGGTGCCAGAGGAACAACCTCCTTCTAAACGTCAGTAAGACAAAGGAGCTGATAGTGGACTTCAGCACTAAGCAGGAGAGGAACTACCAGACCCCCGTCATCAACGAGTGCCCAGTGGAGAGAGTGGACAGCTTCAAATACCTCGGAGTTCACATCACGCAGGACCTGTCATGGTCCTGTCACATCAACACCGTGGTGAAAAAGGCCCGACAGCGTCTCTACCACCTCAGACGCTTGAGAGACTTCCAACTGCCCTCCAAGGTGCTCAGGAACTTTTACTCGTGCACCATAGAGAGCATCCTGGCGGGAAACATCTTAACCTGGTTCGGGAACAGCACCATGCAGGACAGACGAGCTCTACAGAGGGTTGTGCAGTTAGCTGAGCGCACCATCCGCTCCGAGCTCCCTGACCTGCACTCAATCTACAGCAGGCGGTGCTGGACCAAGGCCAGGAAGATCGTGAAGGACCTCAGCCATCCCAACAACAGACTGTTCTCTCTGTTGAGGTCAGGAAAGCGATTCCGCTCCCTGAAGACCAACACAGAGAGACTGAGGAGGAGCTTCTTCCCGCAGGCGATACGGTCTCTCAATCACACCACCACACAGTACTGACCCACACATATGGTTCTTACACACACACACTGGACTTTCTGGACTTTGGTTTTGCACAACACTGGTCACTATATTCTTCATTTCCGGTTAATACTTGTACAGCTGCTGTTATTGTGTATATATTTATTTATATTTAGATTTCTTCATACATTCTTATATAGTTCTATATTGTGTATTTTGTTGTACAGTTATTTTATTTTCAACTTTAATTTATATATTTATCTTTATCTTATTCTTCCCAGTTAAATTTACCCTTCATTCTAATTTGTGTTGTACAGTTATTTCATTTTTAACCTTAATTTATATTTTATTCCTTCCTAGTTAAATTTACCCTTTTTAATTTTTCATATTTATTTCCTATCTTATTCATAGCCTTTTCCTTTTTTGTTTTCTTTAGGTCACGAGCAGTTGTCCAAGCATTTCACTACATATCGTACTGTGTATGACTGTGTACGTGACAAATAAAATTTGAATTTGAATTTGAATTTGAAATCCAACCTATGTTCCAGTTTGTTAGATGAGCCACTGGGCAGTAGGACAGGCAGGTTCAAAAAAATGAATGAGGGGGATACACTGAACACAGTGTATATTAATTTTTTATTTTCATTTTACTTAAAATATATGTTTTTGTTAAGTTCCATCCATCCATCCATCTTCATCCGCTTTATCCGGGGCCGGGTCGCGGGGGCAGCAGCCTAAGGAAAGAGGCCCAGACCTCCCTCTCCCCAGCCACCTCCTCCAGCTTATCCGGGGGAATACCAAGGCGTTCCCAGGCCAGCCGAGAGATATAATCTCTCCAGCGTGTCCTGGGTCTGCCCCGGGGCCTCCTCCCGGTGGGACATGCCTGGAACACCTCACCCAGGAGGCGCCCAGGGGGCATCCTTATCAGATGCCCGAACCACCTCAGCTGGCTCCTTTTGATGTGGAGCAGCAGCTGCTCTACTCTGAGCCCCTCCCGGATGGCCGAACTTCTCACCCTATCTCTAAGGGAGAGGCCAGCCACCCTTCGGAGGAAGCTCATTTCTGCCGCTTGTATCCGCAATCTCGTTCTTTCGGTCACTACCCACAGCTCGTGGCCATAGGTGAGGGTAGGGACGTAGATCGACCGGTAAATTGAGAGCTTCGCTTTTACACTAAGCTCCCTCTTCACCACGACGGACCGGTGCAGCATCCGCATTACTGCAGCTGCAGCCCCAATCCGTCTGTCGATCTCCGGCTCCCTTCTCCCATCACTCGCGAACAAGACCCCGAGATACTTGAACTCCTCCATTTGGGGCAGGAACTCATCCCCGACCCAGAGTGGGCACTCCACCCTTTTCCGGCTGAGAACCATGCCCTCAGATTTGGAGGTGCTGATTCTCATTCCCGCTGCTTCATACTCGGCTGCGAACCGTTCCAGTGCGAGGTGGAGGCCCTCACCCGATGAAGCCAACAGAACCACATCATCTGCAAAAATCAGAGATGAGATTCTGAGGCCACCAAAGCGAAAGCCCTCCGCCACTTGGCTGCACCTAGAAATCCTGTCCATAAAAATTATGAACAGAACCGGAGACAAAGGACAGCCCTGGCGGAGCCCATCACCCACCGGGAACGAGTCCGACTTATTGCCGGCAATGCGAACCAAGCTCTTGCAACGGTTGTATAGGGATCGAATGGCCCGTAGCAATGGGCCAGACACCCCATATTCCCGCAACACCTCCCACAGGACACCCCGAGGGACATGGTCGAATGCCTTCTCCAAGTCCACAAAACACATGTAGACTGGTTGGGCAAACTCCCATGCACCCTCAAGTATCCTGGAGAGGATAAAGAGCTGGTCCAGTGTTCCGCGACCAGGACGAAAACCGCATTGTTCCTCCTGTATCCGAGGTTCGACTAACGGACGAACTCTCCTTTCCAGCACCCTGGCATAGACTTTCCCAGGGAGGCTGAGGAGTGTGATCCCCCTGTAGTTGGAACACACCCTCCGGTCCCCCTTCTTAAAGATGGGGACCACCACCCCGGTCTGCCAGTCCACAGGTACTGCCCCTGATCTCCACGCAACATTGCAGAGGCGTGTCAACCAGGACAGCCCTACAACGTCCAGAGCCTTCAGGAACTCGGGGCGGACCTCATCAACACCAGGGGCTCTGCCACCAAGGAGTTGTTTAACTGCCTCAGTGACCTTGCCCCCGGAAATTGGCGGGTCATTCCCCTCATCCCCAGACTCTGCTTCCTCCTCGGAAGACGTGTCAGTGGGATTAAGGAGGTCCTCGAAGTATTCCTTCCACCGCCTGACAATTTTCTCAGTCGACGTCACCAGCGCTCCGCCAGCACTATACACAGCGCGGGTAGAGCACCGCTTTCCCCTCCTGAGACGTCTGAAGGCTTGCCAGAATCTCTTCGAGGCAGTCCGAAAGTCTTTTTCCATGGCCTTTCCGAACTCCTCCCACACCCGAGTTTTTGCTTCAGCCACTGCCCGAGCCACATTCCGCTTGGCCTGTCGATACCTGTCGGCTGCCTCCGGAGTCCCACAGGCTAACCAAGCCCGATAGGACTCCTTCTTCAGCCTGGTGGCTCCCTTCACCTCTGGTGTCCACCATTTGGTTCGGGGATTACCACCACGGCAGGCACCAACCACCTTGCGGCCGCAGCTCAATGCAGCAGCTTCGGCAATGGAGACGCTGAACATGGTCCATTCGGACTCAATGTCCCCAGTCTCCCTCGGAATGCTGTTGAAGCTCTGCCGGAGGTGTGCGTTGAAGATCTCGCGGACTGGGGCCTCTGCTAGACGTTCCCAGCACACCCTCACTACGCGTTTAGGTGCACCAGGTCTGTCCAGCGTCCTCCCCCGCCACCTGATCCAACTCACCACCAGGTGGTGATCAGTTGACAGCTCAGCCCCTCTCTTTACCCGAGTGTCCAGAACATATGGTCGCAGGTCTGCTGATACGATTACAAAATCGATCATCAACCTACGGCCTAGAGCGTCCTGGTGCCACGTGCACTTATGGACACTCTTATGTTCGAACAGGGTGTTCGTTATGGCCAAACTGTGATTAGCACAGAAGTCCAATAACAAAGCACCGCTCGGGTTCAGATCAGGGAGGCCGTTCCTCCCAATCACGCCCCTCCAGGTCTCGCTGTCGTTACCCACGTGAGCATTGAGGTCTCCCAGCAGGACAACAGAGTCTCCAGGTGGAGTACCCTCCAGCACCCCCCCCCCCCCCCCAGGGACTCTAAGAAGGCTGGGTACTCTGAACTGCCACTCGGCGCATAAGCGCAGATGACAGTCAGGACCCATTCCCCGACCGTAAGGCGCAGGGAACAAACCCTCTCGTCCACCGGGAAAAACCCCAACGTACCGGCAGCAAGCCGAGGGGATATTAGGATACCCACCCCAGCCCGCCGCCTCTCACCAGGGGCAACTCCAGACTGAGACAGAGTCCAGCCCCTCTCCAGGAGACTGGTTCCAGAGCCCAAGCCATGTGTAGAGGTGAGCCCGACTATATCTAGCCGGTACCTCTCAACCTCACGCACTAACTCAGGCTCCTTCCCCACCAGAGAGGTGACATTCCATGTCCCTATTGCCAGTCTTGGCAGCCGGGGGTCAGTCCGCCAGGGCCTCCGCTCCTGGCCGCCACCCGACACACAATGCACCCGACCCCTATGGCGCCTCCTGCGGGTGGTGGGCCTGCGGGAGGATGGGCCCATGTCTCCTCTTCGGGCTGTGCCCGGCCGGGCCCCATGGACTAAGGCCCGGCCACCAGACGCTCGCCCTCGGGCGCCCTCCCCGGGTCTGGCTAAAGGGCGGGGCCCCGGTAACCCTATCCCGGGCAGGGTAAACTGTTCCCTCGGTGTCCTTTTCATAAGGGTCTTATGAATCGCTCTTTGTCTGGTCCCTCACCCAGGGCCAATTTGCCATGGGAGACCCTACCAGGGGGCAAAAGCCCCCAGACAACATAGCCCCTGGGATCCCTGGGACACACAAACCCCTCCACCACAATAAGGTAGCGATTCAAGGAGGGGTTTTTGTTAAGTTAACATATGTTTTTCTAATCAAGCCTACGTAATTGTGTCTATTATTCAACGTACATAATACTAATGTGTTACTTGATGGCAGATCATTTAAGTTAAGTCAATTAGGATTGATATACTTTGTATATCCACAAGATGGCAGTAATGCAAAAACAGTTGTAATAAAACCGCGAAGAACAAGAAGGTTTCACGGCTTGTGCCTGCTCATGCGCAGGACTTCAAATTTAACTTGAAAACGTTGTTTTGGTGCCAAACTGCTGTTTCTTTGAGAGGTAAGACAACTTTTTTCTTTGACTATGCAGTATCTACATGTCGAGCATGGTTATATTTTGCGTTTGTTTTAAAAGACATGTTATATCGTTTGCATGCGCTTGTTCTACATTAGTTTTACTGGGTCCTGGACATGCTTATTTTGTGGACTGTGTAAGAAACAATTTTTATTGTTTTTTGTTTTATTAAGGGATTAGCTACAGGGGTTCATGGGGTTATTTTTTCATTTGCTTTCTTGGGATTCCTTTACTGTAATCCGAGAGTCATAAATATTGAATAGGATAGCAAGGATAGCATAAAGTGACGTTTAAAATCCAAAAAGCCAAGGGCGAAAGCCACTGTGACACCATTGTCATGCTCTATCAGTAATCTGTATTATGTAAAAATGGTCTGTAAATACAGCATGTTTCCTAGCGGAGTTATACATATCAACATAGTTATAAATTACAGTTTGTGAAAGTACACACTTAATTTTTTAAATAAAATTATTCACGTCATATGAGTGGACAGACAATGGAGGTCGACAGACCTGGTGATAATTGCTTCTATAGAAAGTTAGCACATGGCAGTGTCAATCTCTTGCTTTTCTTCTGAGTAGTATTTTATTTAGTTGTAATTCAATCACTAATTTGCTTCTTGAAATTAAGTAATGAATTTCTTTTTTTACTTTATAAATTTCAGATCCTGCCTTTACCTGCTCCCTTCTATACTGATGTGGTGTATGTGGTACTGCTGAGCTTGTATGTGGTATGTGAACTGTTATACTTTTAAAAACAAAACTGTTTTATAAGTTAAGTTTTCTTTAGTGGCCCATCCCATGCCCCTGTTATTTCTTCTCCAGATCTGGACCATTGTAAAGGTTCAAGGGCCTGTGGCATGAAATTCTTTTCAGATCAGCTGTGATCAATATTTTTTGGAACATGATAAATAACAATAAAAGCTGTAATGGCTCCATTAGCATTTTGTGTAAATGTTTGTGTTAAAATTATAGCTTTAATGAGGTCTTTCTACATTAGTTTTAGTTATAAAGTATGTATATGTGTACATATAGTATGTATATTTAAAGTACAGTATGTTGTCTGTGAAGGTTCTCAGTCATCCAGGTCATCGTAGTCAAAGGAGCTTGCAAAGAAAAGCGTCTGGACTTCTTTAAGTTGCTTGAAGACGTTTCACCTCTCATCCGAGAAGCTTCTTCAGTTCTAAGGTCAAATGGTGGAGAGTCCCAGATATAAACCTAGTGGGAGTGACCCCCCACGGAGGGACAAAAGGACCCCCTGATGATCCTCTAATCGCCTCAGCCAAGGTGGGAAACTGGGCGTGGGTCCCAATCAGCCAGAGTTTCGGGTGTGTTCATTGTGAAACCTGGCCCCACCTTATCATGCGAATTCCTGAGGTCAGATGGCCCAAGATGTGAGTGGGCGTTAAGGCGTCTGGGAAGGGATCTCAAAACTGGATTATAGATGGCAGAGAGTTGGTGTCATAAACCCCCGCCTCTGTTCAAAGATGGTCGCTCACAGTGGACATAGATGGCTTCTTTCACTCCTCTTTCAAACCATCTGTCCTCTCTGTCCAAAATGTGAACATTGGCATCCTCGAAAGAGTGTCCTTTATCCTTAAGATGCAGATGGACTGCTGAGTCTTGTCCTGTGGAGGTGGCTCTTCTGTGTTGTGCCATGCGCTTGTGAAGTGGCTGTTTGGTCTCTCCAATGTAGAGGTCTGAGCATTCCTCGCTGCACTGTACAGCATACACCACATTGTTAAGTTTGTGTTTTGGTGTTTTGTCTTTCGGGTGAACCAGTTTCTGTCTGAGCGTGTTGCTGGGTCTGAAATACACTGGGATGTCATGCTTGGAGAAAACTCTCCTGAGTTTCTCTGATACACCGGCTACATAGGGGATGACAATGTTGTTGCGTCTGTCCTTCTTATCCTCCCTCGCTGGTGTCTGGTCTTCTTTTCTGTGCCTCTTTGCTGACTTTAAGAACGCCCATTTAGGATAGCCGCACGTTTTGAGTGCTTTCTTTACATGTGTGTGTTCCTTCTTTTTCCCTTCAGGCTTAGAGGGAACCTGAAAAGAAAGTATTAGCCAAAGGACTCAATTTTGCCATTTCTCCACAACAGTTGCCCATAGTGGACCTCATCACAGCCAGAGAATCTGCCATACGGATTAATAAATTATCACAGACAGAAGCAGAGCAAATCAGGATGAAAGTCTCAGCCACGCTCTCCAGTGCCAAAGTCCCTCCATCCAACCTCACAATACAGGAAAAGAAGGCCGTCGCTTCCCTGAGCAAAGACCACAACATCACTGTTTTACCAGCTGATAAGGGAAGATGCACCGTGGTCCTAAACACTACAGATTACCATACAAAGATCACTACTCTCCTCAGTGACAACAATACCTACGAAGCCCTAAAGCGAGACCCCACAAGCAGCTACAAAAAGAAAGTTATAGCTTGCCTTCAAGACTTTGAAAAGGACAAAATTATTGACCGCCTTACATATCACCGCCTTTACCCAGGGGATGCCATACCCTGCATCTATGGACTTCCTAAGATCCACAAGGAAGCTGTCCCACTCAGACCCATAGTCAGTAGCATAAACTCAGCCACTTATAACATTGCTAAACACCTTGCTACCATCCTTGCTCCTCTCGTGGGGAACACCCTACACCACATCAAGAACTCCACCGACTTCACTGACAAGGTCCAGAAACTTACCCTGGATCCAGATGAAACCATGGTGTCCTTTGATGTAGTCTCTCTCTTCACTTGCATACCCACCACGGAGGCCGTGGAGACTGTCAGAAAACGACTACAAGAAGACGGCTCCTTGGAGGACAGGACCAACTTCACACCCGATCAGATCTGCACACTGTTAGACCTCTGCGTCACAACTACATATTTCAAGTACAACGAAGGCTTTTACAGACAAAAACATGGCTGTGCCATGGGCTCCCCCGTGTCACCTATTGTAGCCAACCTTTACATGGAGGAAGTGGAAAGGAAGGCTCTTGGCTCTTTCAAAGGAAGAGTACCCAGCCACTGGTACAGATATGTGGACGACACCTGGGTCAAAATAAAGACACAAGAAGTGGAATCCTTCACTGCGCACATTAACGCTGTGGATAAAAACATCAAGTTCACCAGGGAAGACACAAAGGACAACTGTTTGCCTTTCCTGGACTGCGCTGTGCACATTGAAGAGAACGGCAACCTCAACATCGAAGTTTACCGGAAGCCCACACACACGGGCCAGTACCTCCTCTTTGACTCCCATCACCCTCTGGAACACAAACTTGGAGTAATTAGGACCCTACATCACCGGGCAGAACATGTTCCCTCTAAGCCTGAAGGAAAAAAGAAGGAACACACACATATAAAGGAAGCACTCGAAACGAGCGGCTATCCTAAATGGGCGTTCTTAAAGTCAGCAAAGAGGCACAGAAAAGAAGACCAGACACCAGCGAGGGAGGATAAGAAGGACAGACGCAACAACATTGTCATCCCCTATGTAGCCGGTGTATCAGAAAAACTCAGGAGAGTTTTCTCCAAGCATGACATCCCGGTGCATTTCAGACCCAGCAACACGCTCAGACAAAAACTGGTTCACCCGAAAGACAAAACGCCAAAACACAGACTTAACAATGTGGTGTATGCTGTACAGAGCAGCGAGGAATGCCCAGACCTCTACATTGGAGAGACCAATCAGCCACTTCACAAGCGCATGGCACAAAACAGAAGAGCCACCTCCAGAGGACAAGACTCAGCAGTCCATCTGCATCTTAAGGATAAAGGACACTCTTTCGAGGATGCCAATGTTCACATTTTGGACGGAGAGGACAGATGGTTTGAAAGAGGAGTGAGAGAAGCCATTAAAGTCCACTGTGAGCGACCATCTTTGAACAGAGGCGGGGGTTTACGACACCAACTCTCTGCCATCTATAATCCAGTTTTGAGATCCCTTCCCAGACGCCTTAACGCCCACTCACATCCTGGGCCATCTGATCTCAGGAATTCGCATGATAAGGTGGGGCCAGGTTTCACAATGAACTCACCCGAAACTCTGGCTGATTGGGACCCACACCCAGTTTCCCACCTTGGCTCAGGCGATTAGAGGATCATCAGGGGGTCCTTTGGTCCCTCTGTGGGGGGTTACTCCCACTAGGTTTATATCTGGGACTCTCCACCATTTGACCTTAGAACTGAAGAAGCTTCTCGGATGAGAGGTGAAACGTCTTCAAGTAACTTAAAAAAGTCCAGACGCTTTTCTTTGCAAGCTCCTTTGGCAACAGTGGGAAGAAAAAACTCCCTTTTAACAGGAAGAAACCTCCGGCAGAACCGGGCTCAGGTAGGGGCGGGGCCATCTGCTGTGATTGGTTGGGGTGAGAGAAGGACGACAGGATAAAAGATATGCTGTGGAAGACAGACAGAGATTAATAACAGATATGATTCAGTGCAGAGAGGTCTATTAACACATTGTGAGTGAGAAAGGTGACTGGAAAGGAAAAACTCAATGCATCATGGGAATCCCCGGCAGCCTACGTCTATTGCAGCATAACTAAGGGAGGATTCAGGGTCACCTGGTCCAGCCCTAACTATATGCTTTAGGAAAAAGGAAAGTTTGAAGCCTAATCTTGAAAGTAGAGATAGTGTCTGTCTCCTGATTCCAAAATGGAAGCTGGTTCCAAAGAAGAGGGGCCTGAAAACTGAAGGCTCTGCCTCCCATTCTACTTTTAAATACTCTAGGAACAACAAGTAGGCCTGCAGAGCGAGTGCGTGGTGCTCTAAAAGGGTGATATGGTACTACAAGGTCATTAAGATAAGATGGGGCCTGATTATTTAAGACCTTGTATGTGAGGAGCAGGATTTTGAATTCTGGATTTAACAGGAAGCCAATGAAGGGAAGCCAAAACAGGAGAAATCTGCTCTCTCTTTCTAGTCCCTGTCAGGACTCTTGCTGGAGCATTTTGGATTAGCTGAAGGCTTTTCAGCGAGTTTTTTGGACATCCTGATAATAATGAATTGCAGTCGTCCAGCCTGGAAGTAATAAATGCATGAACTAGTTTTTCAGCGTCACTCTGAGACAGGATATTTCTAACTTTAGAGATGTTGTGCAAATGGAAGAAAGCAGTCTTACATATTTGTTTATTATGTGCGTTGAAGGACATGTCCTGGTCAAAAATGACTCCAAGGTTCCTCAC
Source organism: Rhamphochromis longiceps (assembly GCF_057381845.1). Taxonomy (NCBI): domain Eukaryota; kingdom Metazoa; phylum Chordata; class Actinopteri; order Cichliformes; family Cichlidae; genus Rhamphochromis; species Rhamphochromis longiceps. Next base: position 270,179 of record NC_140557.1, on the reverse strand, counting down.
AGTGTTACTGGAGGCCAAGGTAATGCCATCCAGAGTAAGAATCTGCTTAGATACCATATTTCTAAGATTTTCAGGGCCGAGTACAATAACCTCAGTTTGATCTGAATTAAGAAGCAGAAAGTTAGCGGCCATCCAGGTCTTTATGTCTTTAAGACATTCCTGTAGTTTAACTAATTGGTGTGTGTTATCTGGCTTCATGGACAGATAGAGCTGGGTGTCATCTGCATAGCAGTGTAAATGTATGCTATGTCTTCTAATGATGCTGCCTAAGGGAAGCATGTATAATGTAAACAGAATTGGTCCTAGCACTGAACCCTGTGGAACTCCATAATTAACCTCAGAGTGTGAAGAGGACTCTCCATTTACATGCACAAACTGGAGTCTATTGGATAGATATGATACAAACCACTGCAGTGCAGTACCAGTAATACCTACAGCATGTTCTAATCGCTCTAATAGGATATTATGGTCGACAGTATCGAACGCTGCACTGAGGTCTAGCAGGACAAGCACAGAGATGAGTCCACTGTCAGAGGCCATAAGAAGATCATTTGTAACCTTCACTAAAGCTTTTTTCTGTGCTGTGATGAGCTCTGAAACCTGACTGAAACTCTTCAAATAAGCCATTCCTCTGCAGATGATCTGTTGGTTGTTTGACAACTACTCTTTCAAGGATTTTGATATGAAAGGAAGGTTGGAGATTGGCCTATAATTAGCTAAGACTGCTGGGCCTAGAGACGCTTTTTAAGTAAAGGTTAACTACAGCCAGCTTGAAGGCCTGTGGTACATAGCCGATTATCAGAGATAGGTTAAACATATTTAAGATTGAAGAATTATTTAATGGCAGGACTTCTTTGAGCAGTTTTGTAGGAATGGGGTCTAAAAGACATGTTGATGGTTTGGAGGAAGCAATTATTGAAGTTAACTCAGAAAGATCAATTGGAGAAAAAGAGTCTAACTTAACATCAATGGTACTAAGAGTAGCTGTAGATAATATTACATCTGTGGGATGATTATTGGTAATTTTTTCTCTAATGATAAACATTTTATTCGTGAAGAAGTTCATGAAGTCATTAATAGCTAAACTTTAAAGGGATGGTTGGCTCAACAGAGCTCTGACTGTTTGTCAGCCTGGCTACAGTGCTGAAGAGAAACCTGGGGTTGTTCTTATTTTCTTCAATCAGTGCCGAATAGTAAGATGTTCTTGCTTTGCGGAGGGCTTTCTTATAAAGCAACAAACTATTTCTCCAGGCTAAATGATGATCCTCTAAATTTGTGACACGCCATTTCCTCTCCAGCTTACGAGTCATCTACTTTAGGCTACGTGTTTGAGAATTATACCACGGAGTTAGGTACTTCTGATTTGAGGCCTTAGTTTTCACCGGAGCTACAGTATCCAGAGTCGTACGTAGTGAGGAGGTAAAATTATTAACAAGATAATCGACCTCTGTTGGAGTAATGTTCAGATAGCTGCTCTGCTCTATGTTGGTACAGGGCTTTGAAGATGATAACAGTGGGTGGATTATATTCTTAAACTTAGTTACAGCGCTTTCAGAAAGACATCTACTGTGATAAAGTCTACTCTCCACTGCTGTGTAATCAATTGTTGTAAATGTAAATGTTATCAGGAAATGATCAGACAGGAGAGGGTTTTCAGGAAACACTGTTAAATGTTCAGTTTCTATGCCATATGTTAAAACAAGATCTAGAGTGTGATTAAAGTGGTGGGTGGGTTCTTTTACATTTTGAGAGAAACCAATTGAGTCTAATAACAGATTAAATGCCATGTTGAGGCTGTCATTTTTAGCATCTACATGGATGTTAAAATCACCCACAATAATTATTTTATCTGAGTTGAGAACTAAATCAGATAAAAAGTCTGAGAAATCAGACAGAAACTCTGTGTAAGGCCCAGGTGGACGATAGATGATAACAAGACTGGTTTCTGAGTTTTACAGCAGGGGTGGACGAGGCTAAGCATCAGGCTTTCAAATGAATTAAAAGTCTGTCTGGGTCTTTGGTTGATTAATAGGCTGGTGTGAAAAATTGCTGCCACACCGCCCCCTCGGCCTGTGCTTTGAGATTTCTGGTAGTTAGAATGACTCGGATGTGTTGATTCATTTAAACTAACATAATCATCCTGCTGCAACCAGGTTTCTGTAAGGCAGAGTAAATCGATTTGTTGATGAATTATTAAGTCATGTACTAACAGAGACTTGGAGGAGAGAGACCTAATATTTAATAATCCACATTTCACTGTTTTACTCTTTGGTTCAGATGTGGATACTGTATTGTTCTTTCTTTGTAATTGTTTATGTTTAAGTTGTTTATTGCTGGTTTTTAGTTTGTTTTTTGTATGTTTGGGAGCTGACAGTCTCTATGGAGATGGGTTTTTTGTTTGTTTCTTTTTTTACGGGGGGTAGCAGGAGGACAGAAGCTGCAGAGAGGCGTGTAAGACTGCAACTCTGCTTCCTGGTCCCAACTCTGGATAGTCATTTTTTTTTTTTTTGGGGGGGGGGGGGTTAATAAATTGGTCCATATTTCTAGAAATGATAGCTGCTCCATCCAAAGTGGGATGGATGCCGTCTCTCCTAACAAGACCAGGTTTCCTCCAGAAGGTTTGCCAATTATCTATGAAGCCCACATCATTTCTTGGACACCACTCAGACAGCCAGCAATTTAAGGAGCACATGCGGCTAAACATGTCACTCCTGGTCTGATTCGGGAGGGGACCAGAGAAAACTACAAGCTTAGCGTGGAGTTGTGGTGTGGTAGCTTGGAGTGAAAGGAGATCAAGGTAAGTACAAATTGAGAACAAGGAATCACTATGAGGCGGGTTACCACCACAGTTTAGCTGATGAACTAGCGAAGAACTGGTGGAGGTGCTAATCTTAAATACCCCTCCCACTGATTGCCGTCCATGGGGAACAGGTAGACAAGACAGGTGTGGAATCCAAGCCCCACCCCAAAGGGGCAGATGCTGCGCGGCCAGGCCAGAGTGGAAAAACACTGGACACTCATTCAGATCATAACAATCTGTCACACTGTCTAAAATCAGGTGCTTGATTAATCAAACCTAAAAAAAGTCTACATTCTCACCCAAGATCTGTTGCACACCGGGATATCTCACAGATATTTATTAGTCTGTAAACATTTTGCAGGACAGTTAAAAGACCTTAGATACAGAAACGAATCACACACAGATTCTTTCTCTGTCTTTCATTTAGCACTTTGCTCTGTCAGTAGAGATATGCCACTGAAAACAGTGAACCTTCAGAAGTTCTCATCAGAGAAGTCCATACTTTCATAACACTGAGGAGCAATTAAATACAGAAAAGATTCTTTTATCAACACACTCACATGCACACACTTCTGAAGGTTCAAAGGCACATACACACAAACCTTGTGAACTTCAATCCATCTCTCTAACTCATGGACAAAAGGGACCATAAAAAAACCCCATGACATCTGGAGTTGTCGGGAAAGCGAGGGCCCAGACGGTCACAGTGCTCAGGGGGCTCCTATGATCTGATATCTTTTTAATTAACGGTGTCCCATTCAGCCACTTGAAGGAAAAAAATAAAAAGGGAAAGAACGAGAAAAGGGAGAGACTTAACTTTTGACAGCTCTAATTAATGTGCATGCAGGCAAAAGAAAAACAGGAGAGATGAACTTATCTCATAGTGGACTGATGAAGGATTCATTAGACAGGCCAGTCCATGTGAAAGACATCAAAAACTTCTTTTGTTAGGGTTTACACTCAGAAGCTGCTGTGTTGGAACAAAATCAGAATCAGAATCAGAATACTTTATTGATCCCTGGGGGAAATTATTTTTTGTTACAGTGCTCCATTTTAAACCAACATTAAGACAAGACAGACAATACACTAACTAAGAATAGTACAATATATACATATATACATACATACATAAGTCACTCATAAATAAATAAATAAATAGTTGGAAAAGAAACATGTGTAGTTGTAGCAGCAAACAGTGTGTTAAGTGGATGCGTTGTACAGGGAGATGGCCACAGGCAGGAATGATTTCCTGTGTCGTTCAGTGGTGCTTTTCGGTAATCTCAGTCTCTCACTGAACGTGCTCCTGTGACTGACCAACATGTCATGGAGTGGGTGGGAGGTGTTATCCAACATTGTCTTTATCTTGGACAGCATCCGCCTCTCCGACACCACCTTGAGGGAGAAAATGGAAATGAAAAGAAAATTATGCTAGGGTAAAAAAGAGGAAGGGTAAAAGAGGGAGCCAGGTGATGAAGAGCAGGTCTGCCACTCCCCAACCAGGGAGATGAATGACTTCTTACCTCTGAAAGAAAGAAAGTGTACTTTATTGGTCCCCGTGGGGAAAATCCCTCTCTGCATTTAACCCATTCACTCAGTGAAGCAGTGGGCAGCCACTGGGCGCCCGGGGAGCAGTGTGTAGGGACGGTACCTTGCTCAGGGGTACCTCAGGGTGGCTGTTCAGGGTAATCGAACCCCCGACCTTCCGATCATGGGGCCACCACTCTACCTACTGAGCTATCCCTGCCCTGGACATTGAGCCTTAATGAAATCCACAGAGGCCAAACAATGGCATATTTTACAAACACATACACACAGAGGTAAGGTGAGATTCAACCATGGAGGCCTAACATTGGTACATCAGATCTGTCAAACAGTCCTATGATATATTTATCCCATGACAAAATTCTGTCACCTTTCTCACTCACTATGCGTTAATAGACCTCTCTGCACTGAATCATACCTGTTATTAATCTCTGTCTCACTTCCACAGCATGTCTTTATCCTGTCTTCCTTCTCTCACCGGTCGCAGCAGACGGCCATCCCTCCCTGAGCCTGGTTCTGCTGAAGGTTTCTTCCATGTGAGTGAAGTTGGCCCCCCCACCTTCTTCAAATCCAACAAAAGTGGTATCAAATGTTTGTGCTGCCTCGGTTTTAAAGATATTAATGAAAATGGAAAGGTCAAAAGGTCAACCAGCCCCCCCACATTACCCAAATAAAACAAATTTGATGTCAAACGTTTGTTTGTGCTGCAAAAATTTCTGTTTGTGCTGCTATCATTTTAAAGATATTCAAGAAAATTTCTAGAGGTCATCACAGGTCAACCAGCCCCCCCACATGAATGGAATCAAACAAAACTGCTATCATTCAGCTGTGCTACATTTGTGCTGGATTGTGCTACTAAAATTGTCATTTGTGCTGCTTCTGTTTTAAAGATATTAATGAAAATGGAAAGGTCAAAAGGTCAACCAGCCCCCCCACATTACCCAAATAAAACAAATTTGATGTCAAACGTTTGTTTGTGCTGCAAAAATTTCTGTTTGTGCTGCTATCATTTTAAAGATATTCAAGAAAATTTCTAGAGGTCATCACAGGTCAACCAGCCCCCCCACATGAATGGAATCAAACAAAACTGCTATCATTCAGCTGTGCTACATTTGTGCTGGATTGTGCTACTAAAATTGTCATTTGTGCTGCTTCTGTTTTAAAGATATTAATGAAAATGTAAAGGTCAAAAGGTCAACCAGCCCCCCCTCCCACATTACCCAAATCAAAGAAAAATTATGTCAAACATTTGTGTTACGTTTGTGCTGGTTTGTGTTGCTATCATTTCAAAAATATTAACAAAATAATGTCCTGATGTGTGCTCAATCATCCAGGTAAGTAAATTCCAAAAGGTTGATTTTGTTCATCCGGACATTTTCAGTGGGAGAAACGTTTTGTCACTCATCCAAGTGACTTCTTCAGTCTCAGCTGACTGCAGGTTTACCCAACCTTATAAACAGTACATTTGCACAGCGAAGGAAACTAGCACCACTGAATGAACAATGGGCTGGGGGGGTTAGTTCCATGATTGTTAGTATGGAAATTCTTATGACCATTGATCAGCGACTACTAATCAAAGACACAGATTCTCGAATGGCCATGAGTACCATTCACAGAGAGTTGGGGAATGGCTGCAATCACAGCATTGAAAGATGGTGAAAGATATACCCTTGGGCCCCCCTTCTCGATTCAGAGATGGTCAGCATCCTGACAGCCCGACTGACGAAGCTGTCTCTCAGTCTGGTTCTGGCCTGGAGGCTCTTCAGTATCCTTCCTGATGGCAGCAAACTGAAGAAGCTGTTAAAGGGATGAGTGGAGTCACCTGTAATGGAGAGGACCTTCCGGATGAGGCAGGCGCAGTAGATCTCCTGGGGAGGGAGGCAAGAGAGGTCCCCACAATCCTCTAGGCTGCCCTCACTGCTCGTTGTCATTTTTTTCCTGGAGGACGCAGTGCAGGAGTCATACCACACAGTGATGCAGTTGGTGAAGATACTCTCAATGGTGCCTCTGTAGAAAGTTCTATTTCCATACTAACAATCATGGAACTAACCCCCCCAGCCCATTGTTCATTCAGTGGTGCTAGTTTCCTTCGCTGTGCAAATGTACTGTTTATAAGGTTGGGTAAACCTGCAGTCAGCTGAGACTGAAGAAGTCACTTGGATGAGTGACAAAGGTTCTCCCACTGAAAATGTCAGGATGAACAAAATCAACCTTTTGGAATTTACTTACCTGGATGATTGAGCACGCATCAGGACATTATTTTGTTAATATTTTTGAAATGATAGCAGCACAAACCAGCACAAACATAGCACAAATGTTTGACATAATTTTTCTTTGATTTGGGTAATGTGGGAGGGGGGGCTGGTTGACCTTTTGACCTTTCCATTTTCATTAATATCTTTAAAACAGAAGCAGCACAAATGACAATTTTAGTAGCACAATCCAGCACAAATGTAGCACAGCTGAATGATAGCAGTTTTGTTTGATTCCATTCATGTGGGGGGGCTGGTTGACCTGTGATGACTTCTAGAATTTTTTATTAATATCTTTAAAATAATAGCAGCACAAACGGAAATTTTTGCAGCACAAACCAGTACAAACGTAGCATGAACGTTTGACATCAAATTTGTTTGATTTGGGTAATGTGGGGGGGGCTGGTTGACTTTTTGACCTTTTTATTTTCATTAATATCTTTAAAACCGAGGCAGCACAAACTTTGATACCACTTTTGTTGGATTTGAAGAAGGTGGGGGGGCCAACTTCACTCACATGTTTGTTCCTGTTAAAAAAAAAGGGAGTTTTTCTTTCCCACTGTCGCCAAAGTGCTTTCTCGTGGAGGGTTATATGATTGTTGTGTTTTTCTGTTTGTATGTATTTTATTGTATGGTCTACCTTACAATATAAAGTGCCGTAAGGCGACTGCTGTGATTTGGCACTGTATAAATAAAATTCAATTAAGTCTCAGAGTCTAGATTGGACCTAGGGATTAATTCTTATCTGTCTCTCTGTATTAGCCCTGTGATAAGATGGTGATCTAACCTGACCTCGTAACCTAACCAATTTGTTTGTTTGGTTGTTTTCAATATTTGATCAGTCATCAATCATCATATATTACCAATCATCACAACAACCCAAAACGCATTCAAACAGTCGGTCAGCAGAACACTGATGCTTTATTTCCTAAAATATTTATTGTAAATGTGGTGAAGATCATTGAAATGTATTGTTGTTGGGAGTTTAGGTTCTGTTGGTTGCAGACCTGTTTGTGTTAGTGATTAGTTAAAAATCAGCAGATGGTTTTCTGCTTCTTTAACTTCATTCATTTCTATGTCTTTACTTTCTGGAAATTCATCTTTAAACAAAAGGGAAACTCCCTCTTTTCTCCAGACTGGCTAAAACTGTTTCCTTATTAATTCCTATGATGACCAATGTACAATCAAAATTGCTCCCAACAAACATAGATGTTTACATCAGTGCTGTAACTTGCACTATTTCATCAACAGGTTCACACTATAACCAGGGTTTGCCTCTTATCTCTATTTGATTTTATTTAATTTAATAACGGTACAATACTCTGCTTTTGGTAACCATTGTCCTTGATGTAAATATTTAAAAATTGTGTATGTTTCTGTTCTGTGTCTTGTGTACTGTTTGTTTGTATATGTGTCTTTCTTGAAGCTGTTACACCCAAATTTCCCCTTGAGGGACAATTAAAGGATTATTCTATTCTATTCAATTCCAAAATGTAAAAATGACATTGCAATGATCTGTGTGAATAACCAATGATTAAATTGATTAACTTCTTCCTGGGAGATAAGAAAAGTCTCACTGACATTAATTCTGACATTATCTCAAACTTATAAATCTTCAGGATGTCTCACAACAGGCTCCTGTAACTCCCTCCAGTGCTTAAGAAATGAATTGCTGTTGAAACATTATGTGTCTCTGGGTCGTGGTCTGTCCAGCTTACAGATGTTTATAAACTTGTATCCACTGGAGTACCTCAGAGCTCAGAGAGGTGAGGTGAAAACGTTTTGGTGTGATTGATTTTTTTCAATTTTCCTGCTCTACATTAGCAGAGTCAGTCATTGGCTGGCAAATGATTTATTGGCACTGCTGGCATTTCCATGGTATGCCAGCACCACCCGCCCAGCACTACCACCTCTGTCCATCCATCCCTCCCTCTCATTCCCTCAGTTAATGCATCAAGGCAAGCCATGGGTTATCGTTCCTCATACTCCCGTATTGCTCCTTTACTCTCCATCATTCTCAATTAAAGGGAGCTGGATGGTTGCTCTTATCTGCATGTGTGAATATGCACAAACCCCTTATCCACTCACTAAGCTGCAGGTAAAATGGTTCCTGGGCTCCAGGCACTGCATAAAAATGACTGTGGTTGAGGTTTGGTTTCCTATAATCCTATAATTCCTATAATTTATAATCTTTATAATCTTTATAATCTCTTCTGCTATTTGCACATTCTTTACTGTGAATTCCTAAGTTAATTTGTAAATTTTGTAGTAAACTGTAAATTGTAAATATTGTAAAACTTTTCTTCTGTCATTTGATGGTCGGGCATTGTACAGCTACAAGCATTTCACCCCCATGGCATACTGTGTATGGTTGTGTGTGTGTGTGTGACAAATAAAATTTGAATTTGAATTTGAAAACCTTGACTCTTTTGATCCCATTATCTGCGTTATTTACCAAAACTTGAAAAGGTTATAGCCAGAGATTTTTGAAATTCTGATTTTTCAATTCAATTCAGTTGAATTCAGTTTAATTTTATATAGTGCCAAATTACAAGTCGCCTCAAGGGGCTTTATATTTCAAAGTAAAGATCCCAAATTTATACAATTTACAGGGTTTTTAATACGTTTCCATTGTTCTGAGCCTTTGACATGTTCTCCATCTGTAACTCATTGTTAATTAAGCAACTGTAAAATTATAAACTATTGAATCAATCATTTTCCTATTATTTAAGTGTACTAATCTGGGGAGAGTCTTTTTACACACAACTAAATACATATCATTTGTTGTTGTTTTGTGCTTTTTTTTCTTAGTGCATGACCCACTAGAATCCCAAAATTATCATTTTCACTTATTGAAAAAAATATTTGGAATGTTGTTGTTTTTTTTTTGAGAATTGTATTTAAATTATTTATTAGATTCTTTTTTTTTTTGTAGATGATAACTGTCTTACCCTATGAAGGAACACTAAATTCTTACATATTTTATTTAACATACAGTGTTTGGATGTGGTGTGGAAAACAGCAATAGTTTTGTTTTTTTTAATTTTGGCTTATCTTTGCCAAAGTAAAGGCCCTTTATTACCAAATTACCACAGATTATTTCATTTCCAAAGAGGGCTTGCAGATAGCTTTTGTTTTCTTTTTTTTGCAATAAAGAAAGATGATGAGTGGTCTGTTGCTGTGGAAACACTCAGAAAACATAGCTTGTAATCCTAAACTTGAAATTATTCACTAATTACAAAATTAGAGATTTCATACTGTATTGAGTTTGGTTATCATCACATCAAAGCATAAAAACATATAATGAAGCATTTTGTTCTCTTTGAATCTCCATTATGTCAAAATGTTAGAGTTTTATGAGTGAAACATTATCAGTTATCAGTATACAATAGTTTACTTGTAATTCTGAGAAAATTCAATCAGCAATCAGAGGCACAGCAGACAAAAAGGATAAAAGAGATGTCAGAGAAGATTACATTCTAGAGGAGTTTTAGTCATGGTTAACAGCACCATCTATTGGAGGCGAAACGGCATAAAGAAAAACTGTCCAAAAAAATAATAATTCACCGATCATTAAAGCTGTGTGTGTAGGTGTGTGTGTGTAAGAGGCAGGGAATAGAGAAGGGCATGGTAAAAGAGTGAACAAAAGAATAAAGAATGGAAACTGGGAAAATAAAAACTGATCAAAACATACAAATAGAAGAAAACGACGACCAGAACCGGAGGCAACCGGAAGCATAAAAAATGAAAATCAGGAAAAAGAAAGAATTTAAGAAAAAAAGAAGGCTGCAGATTGGAGGAAAGAAGGAAGAAACTTAGTCACAACAACAGGTAATGATGGAAGGAAGCCAAATAAGTTAACAAATGAAAATTAACAAGAAAATGAAGCAATAAATGAAAGTGAGGAAGTGTAAAGAACCTTAGAAGAAAAAAAAGATCAACTTTAAATAGAGGACAGAGGAAACGTTATTCAACAACCACAGCCATATCCACTGGGTGGATTTGTAACATGTGAAAGAGTGCATATAGATTTTGAACTTTTAACTGTCTTTTGGATGATTAGAAGTTTTATGGCTAGCTTTTCTTATTAATAAAGACCACTGCCCCATTGGCATTCATGCTACATCAAAGTAATTACCAAAGTAAAAGATGAATAATTAAACGATAGAAAACTTCCTGTCTTTCTGCTATAGTGATATTTTCTGTAAATTCATTAAAACTTTATAGTTTGAACTAGTTTTTTGTCCAATTTTACATATTTATCATGTAGTTTCAAACTTTTGTAGTCTGGACCACTTAAGATTAAAGTGTGCTGCATGTGCCCCATGATGTAAAATGAGTTTGCTATTCCTGTTATAGACCTTTCAAAGAAAAATTGTACTTTGATATAACTGTAACTTAGCTTTGACGACATCAAATTAATTTATTAACCAGTATGTTTTGTTTTTTGCTCTCTGAATCACAAGGTTGTAAATGTTATACATTTTTATGAACATAATTCAAGTGAACAGTAGACTGTGTATGCAAATGTATACACAGATAAAACAGAGAGAAGCACAGAAAAGGGAGTAGATTCAGACACACACACATCCAAATTATTAGTTTTCTTTTAAATACAAAAAAGAAGCTATGCTAGGAACCCCTGAAGTGATCATTACATCACACAGCATGAAAGTTGTGGGAAGTTAATGGAATATCAGCGTGTCCGTGTTGGTCACTGTAATCTAAACTGCCCAAGTCGAAAGCAACTGTACTTACTTTAGGTCCTTGAAGACACTTCCGTTCTGATCTGAGACACTTCTTCAATTCTAAAAGTTGATAGGGAGTCTCAGGTATTCGACCTCTAGCGGGGCTGTCTTCTTGGAGGTGATCATGACATACCAGGACACATTTATGATGTTGTTACCCCATCAGCTCTTCCAAGCAGTCATCTGTACAGCAGTCATGAGATCCTTTCCCCGACAACTTTACTGCCATTCACACATCAGTCTGTGTAACCTTATGAAATCGCATTATAGTACTTATTTAAGTAGGTAGGTACGTAGGGTAAAGTGAAACAACCATTCAGACTGAAAGGAGAAAAAACTTTCAACACGTCCAACTACCTTCTACTCATGCATTTTAGACTTGGTATAAATACTGATCACCGAGGTAGCCTTAGAGACTTCCCAGCAGTGGAACTGCAGTAAAAATGTAAAGTTTGTCCTAAGAGGTTGTCATGGTCCTGGGTTGGTGACCCAGTGCTTTGTGTTTTGAATTATTAATAGTCTTTGCTTTCATTATTATTTAGAATTTCTAGTCTCTTTTTTCTGTGCTCTTCTGGTGATCCATGTTCCCTCTGTCTCCGCCATCAGTCATGTCTCCTTGTTTCAGTGTAAAGTCCATGTCTCTGTGCCTGCCTTATGTTTCCTGGTTTACTTTGATAGTCCCATGCTCTTTGTTAACGTTTTCAGTTTTGCTTCCCCTTGGTCTCATCATGTTTGATTATGCCCAGCTGTGCTCTCCTCCTGTGTCTCGTTCCCTCATTATCCCTCTGTGTATTTAAGCCCTGTGTCTTCCTGTTTGTTGCTGGTTTGTCTTCAAATTCAAATTCAAATTCAAATTCAAATTTTATTTGTCACGTACACAGTCATACACAGTACGATATGTAGTGAAATGCTTGGACAACTGCTCGTGACCTAAAGAAAACAAAAAAGGAAAAGGCTATGAATAAGATAGGAAATAAATATGAAAAATTAAAAAGGGTAAATTTAACTAGGAAGGAATAAAATATAAATTAAGGTTAAAAATGAAATAACTGTACAACACAAATTAGAATGAAGGGTAAATTTAACTGGGAAGAATAAGATAAAGATAAATATATAAATTAAAGTTGAAAATAAAATAACTGTACAACAAAATACACAATACACAATATAGAACTATATAAGAATGTATGAAGAAATCTAAATATAAATAAATATATACACAATAACAGCAGCTGTACAAGTATTAACCGGAAATGAAGAATATAGTGACCAGTGTTGTGCAAAACCAAAGTCCAGAAAGTCCAGTGTGTGTGTAAGAACTATATGTGTGGGTCAGTACTGTGTGGTGGTGTGATTGAGAGACCGTATCGCCTGCGGGAAGAAGCTCCTCCTCAGTCTCTCTGTGTTGGTCTTCAGGGAGCGGAATCGCTTTCCTGACCTCAGCAGAGAGAACAGTCTGTTGTTGGGATGGCTGAGGTCCTTCACGATCTTCCTGGCCTTGGTCCAGCACCGCCTGCTGTAGATTGAGTGCAGGTCAGGGAGCTCGGAGCGGATGGTGCGCTCAGCTGACCGCACAACCCTCTGTAGAGCTCGTCTGTCCTGCATGGTGCTGTTCCTGAACCAGGTTAAGATGTTTCCCGCCAGGATGCTCTCTATGGTGCACGAGTAAAAGTTCCTGAGCACCTTGGAGGGCAGTTGGAAGTCTCTCAAGCGTCTGAGGTGGTAGAGACGCTGTCGGGCCTTTTTCACCACGGTGTTGATGTGACAGGACCATGACAGGTCCTGCGTGATGTGAACTCCGAGGTATTTGAAGCTGTCCACTCTCTCCACTGGGCACTCGTTGATGACGGGGGTCTGGTAGTTCCTCTCCTGCTTAGTGCTGAAGTCCACTATCAGCTCCTTTGTCTTACTGACGTTTAGAAGGAGGTTGTTCCTCTGGCACCAGTTCTCCAGATTCCGAATCTCCTTCAGGTAGGCCGTCTCGTTGTTATCAGAGATCAGGCCCATCCATGTCATTTATCCATGTTCCTTGTCTCAGGACTTCATGTCCCTTGTTACACATCTATTCAATTCAATCCAATTCAATTTTATTAGGGTTAGGGTTATCAAATCACAACAACAGTCGCCTAAAGGTGATTAATATTGTAAGATAGAATTCCATTTATATCCACCAATTTTGCAACAAAAACTACTAATTATACAGCATGGTAATTACCAAACATATCCATGTAAAATAAATAAATGGTAGAAAAAGTACTTTGTTTTATTTTAATTTGTGTGATTTTCAATTCAGTTCACTTTTATTTATACAGTGCCAAATCACGATAGTCACCTCAAGGCGCTTTATATTGTAAGGTAGACCCTACAATAATACATACAGAGAAAACGCAAAGTCAAATGATCCCCTTTGAGAAAGCACTTTGGCCACAGTTGGAAGGAAAAACTCCCTTTTAACAGGAAGAAACCTCCGGCTCAGGCAGGAGCAGCCATCTGCTGCAACCGGTCTGTGTGAGAGAAGGAAGACAGGATAGAAGACATGCTGTGGAAGAGAGACAGAGATTAATAACACATACTTCAATGCAGCAAGGTCTATTAACACATAGTGAGTGAAAAAGGTGACTGAAAAGGAAAAACTCAATGCATCATGGAAGTCCCCCAGCAGCCTACATCTATTGCAGCATAACTAAGGGAGGATTCAGGGTCACCTGATTTAGCCCTAACTATATGCTTTAGCAAAAAGGAACATCTCCTCTCAGGTTTCTGGTTCCTTTGTTTGCCACGTTCTACTTTTGTTTGTACGCACCCCCCCCAACCCAAACACAGATACTGTAAATAAAGCTCACTTGCGGTAATGGCAGTGCCTGCACTTGGGTCCTTCTCTCACCACTCCACACGCCGCAGACATGACAGGAGATAGCTTTAAAAGGGGGGGGGGGGGGGGTTCAGCATTTTCTGTGGAGAGGTGGATTCTTTTAACCTGATATCTGTGTATAAGAAATTAACCAGTAATTGCCAAGATGATGTGATTTACATAAAAAGAAAAACTTCCACTGTAGATCTTCACTGAAAAATTGGTATTATCAAAGACAGAATGAGACAATGCTCAAAGAATCCTTAGCTGAAAACTATGGGATAATTCCCCAGCAGCAAAGATGGCTGCAGACTTATAATTCCCAGTGGAGGAAGCAGTTAAAAATCTTATTTATGGAAACAAGTCAGCCAATTTTTTTAAGCATTCTGTTAAGAGTATATATGACATTGGGGGTCAGAATAACTGAGGACCTACTGTAGGTGTAAGACACAAACTTTTTTCCAACAATTATAATGACACAAAAATTCTTTGTAATTTAGTTACCTCGACCTAAGGAAACGAAGTCGATCAACTGTGCACTTAAAATATGTTTTGACCACTGGGGGGGGGTGCCTGAAAAAATAAGAGTCAATATTTCTCACCCTTGATTCTATCTTTTAAATTGATTAATATGTTAATTGTTCATTGATAATGGCATTCCCCTCTAACATCCATTATGGACTGTGGTAGGAAGCCAGAGAAACTGGAGAGCCCACATAATCACAGGGAAGAAAATATGGACTCCTTACACCCAGATTGGAGATTCAAACCCAGAACCTGCTATGTAAGTGAAATTGAAATTTGGGTGGTTCAACTGCTTATTTATCATATTTTCCATTCTGTCACGGTTTGGCATGGCAAACCGTGGGGGGTGTAGGGAAGGAGGACCCAGGCGCGATGCTCTGTGTGCGAACAGTGCGTTTATTTACAGTGTGTGGTACAAAACAACAATAAATCCCCGTGTTTTCCCCAGACTCCTGTGTCGTGTCCTCCTAGTGCTCTCTGCTCCCGTGTCTGCACTCCCAGTGCTCGCTGCTCTTCAGGCCTTCTACGCTCCTCCTGCGGGAAACAATAGCGGCAGCTGTCAGGACACTAAACAATGGCAGGCATGCACTTAACGAAAAAACCTAAACTGGGTGACTAACGTGGAGTCTCAAGCAATAATCCCGCGCCGGTGGGAGCTCCAAGACTCTCTTAAGTAGCTCCCCCACGAGGCCTGATCAGCAGCAGGTGTGTGGCTTCGGGTGTGGCCAGTCCCCTAGCAGGGCCACACCCACCAGGCCTGACGGCGCCTATAAACAAGTGCTCAGACACACACAGCCACCCACACACACATATGTACAAGCATAGAGAAGAAGGGGGAGCAACACCAAAAATACATAATAATATAACAGATCCATGACTGCCCAGGGGTCCTGGGTCGCCCAGTCCCAGGACCCTGACACATTCTTAAGGATCAGAAGAGGAAAAAAAATATAGGAATTGGCTTTTATATTGTTTTTTCAGAACCTGTTGTGTAAGGTTACCATCATACCCACTGTGATACTCTAAACATTATTTCACAGACTTTAGTCACATTTTTAAGTTCACAGCTTAAAACATATTAGCAAAAAATAATTCACATAAATCAGCCTAAACAGTGTTTCTTCAGTTCTGCTCCCATTGCACCTAAATTATTTAACTCCAGTGTTTACACCTGATGCCTCAACTATTTTAAGGCAAATAAAAATCAGACCATTTCAGTGACTCTTACCTCTTAGAGCAAAGTGCTCCATTGGGATGACATAGCAATAATTCTTCTTCACCTTTCTAGCTAAAGGCTTCATTTCCATCCTCCTTGAACTTAAATTTGATCCACAAATATCAAGAAGAGGCTGGAATATTTTACGAAGCCAAAATCATTGACCTAGCCTTGGTAAAAAGGAGGAGACCATTTTTCATTTAGGGGAAACATAAGATATTTAAGATAATTCAGGTCGTGAGTTAACATATTTACAAATACATATGTTGTAAATATAACTAAAGCTCTTGGGGTTTTCCACTGTTTCATTAAAATAAAAAATAAAAAAACATGTTTTGTACTCAGACAAGATTAGAACAGTTTATCAGATCCCACAGATCATTGTTTCTTTCCAAGTAAGGCCCTCTTAAATCTTCAGCTTTTGAATTTGTGACATATAATCATACAGCCTTATTAGACCATTCATTCAAAGATTTTCATCTAGCTAACATCATAAAAGCCTCAGCCTCTGACCTGCACACCTATGGGTCCACCCCTAGCTTTCATTGTGCCTTGAAAAATCAAATATATATTTCACATTTCTGTATGATGACCAGTGGGGAAAAAAAAACAGCTACACATTCCTTCTCAAGCCTTTATTGCTTATACTAAATCACAGATTTACAGACAAACGGGTCTGATGGGGACTCGTCTTTGATGGGGTTGTAGAAATAGCTCAGTCATTACAAACAGGCTGCACACAGAACTATTTAGTTAGCATTGAAGTACTGGTGCGGGGTGAGTGCAGAGGTGCATAGGTTTTGTATTTTCTTTTTTTCTGAAGCATAATGGAGTATTTACTACTCTGTTTGCTAGTCTTAAAGAGGTCATAAACAACACTAATAGGGTCAGCCCTGCATGTCTGGGGTCAGTGCCAACATCAGTGAGAGCGGGAGGTAACAGCTGTGATAAAATCTTTTCCAGTTCAAAGCTTCTGCACTTATCGTCGCCCATTTCAGCCATATACATGCCATACATCACATAATCTAAATTGGGAAATATTAACTGTATGTCACCTGGTGTATATGAAATACTGACATTTACAAGGACATTTAAGAGAACAGTCCTCTGCAGGAATGTTGCACTGTAGAAGCATTTTGGTGAAGGTTCAGGTGCACACAGACCATACAAATGGCAGGCCTGTAGAAATGTAAAAGTAAATTCTTTCAGTATTTCCTTTCAGATGTTAGATATATTGGTCAAACATTCTAAATCTTAGCAACATAAATAAGATATTGCACCTTCTTTATTTGAACATTATCAATCATGTAGTATTTACACTGGTGTATATTCATAAGTGTGTATGTGTGTCCCTGTCCTGTGTGTGTGTGGTGTGTCTAGACATGAATCTAAGTGGCCAGCGTGTACGTCAGTATGCCTGACTCATTAGGACACATTAAGAGTGTTTTCACTGAGGCTGACGCCAACGTCTCTGTCTCATCCCAAACGAGAAAAGACGTGATGACAGCACACACACCAGAGATGATAGCTCCTCTGAAAGATGGAAAAAATAGTCCAAGCTGAAGAAATATGATTGTGTTTGTTCAGTTTTTCATCTCAAGATAACAGAATTGCGCAGTGAAAACTTTAAACCCCTCACTCGCTGCCCAAGGCCATGTTAATTGCGTTAATTTGTTCTGACAATTTCACCACAGGAAAAGAGAAGAAGAGGGAGTGGGGATGTGCCTTGGTTTGTGTGTTTGTGGCAGAACTGTTCTTGTCATTTTTCAGCAATGATTAAATTAGCAACAAGAGTTCTGTCTGGCTATAATCAATCATTACCCTCACTGCTGTGTCACCCAGTATCACCAAAACCATATTTCCCCCACTTGAGGACAAACTGCTTCTTGATTGTGTAGCACACTTGTCTATAAATATATCAGATGGGTCGCTCCCTGCAGGATTGAATTTGAGTTTTTCTTTTCTTTCTTTCTGTGTGTGTGTGTGTGTGTGTGTGTGTGTGTGTGTGTGTGTGTGTTTTCTGGCAAGAGTGTGTCTTTTGGGTTCTTTGAAGAGTAAAGATCTATTTGAGCTTCCAAGAGGCAGTGTGCTTTTTGTAGTCCAGTAGAACATTGTGTATCATGAAAATGATGACAGTTAACAGCAAAATATTTTAAATATGCTTTTGAACTCAACACAATTCATACATTTACTCTCTCTTTTGATTTTTTTGAAATTTGAAAAATCAAACCCTCTACAATAGGTGTTCCAGAGATGATATATCTAATGCAGAAAGGACAGAGATTCGTCTTTGATTATTTTTTTTACCACATTTGCATGTACTTTACTAATATTTCCTCAATCAAAACCTACGTATTTCATGCCAAACATCATGCCAATTACCTTACTATAGTTTCCAAAATATAACAAAGAAACTGTTAACAAATGTATGTACTTACAAAAGAAGACATGTTTTCCATTGCGAGGTAATATAATGTATACTGAGTTTGTTATATCAATCATATGTATTCCGCCTCTGTAATATTCTTGATATTTATAATCACCTTTAATTAAGCGATTTGTATATATTAGTGCTATTTCTTAAATTTCTAAATCTGTAACATATTGTATTATTGAAATTGTGTAGTCTGTTTATCTTACTGTCTCGGAGCAACATAATTTCCTTAGGGATTAATAAAGTCATCTGGTTGCGATATAGAAAAATCAATGATGATGGACTTGAAAAATGACAAAAATCTGTCAATTTTAACAGTGTCTCAATCTGACACTTTTCGTAGCAAATTAAGCAATTTTTGAAAGGAATTTGTTGTTCTATGAGTAAAGATGTATTTCCAATAAATAATATAAGCTAAGCCCCTTCCTCAGATAGTGTATACCATTCCCACAGGTTTTATGACTCAAGGTAATCTATAATTTTACCGTGTTTGGTTGGCCGTTGTTTTGACTTCAGGTGTCAGAAGACATTTAGCACAGCCGTCACATTCTTGTCGGCTGCATGGTGCTCTTTCCTCCTGAACCTGCACATAATGTCACAGCCCACATAAACTTGATTGTTGTGTTCAGGGTCATTGCTGGTGGTGGTAGTCAGACAGGGGCCATTCCTCGCTGCAGTGCCATGGTGGTTTGGTGATTTGTAAGCCGATTTGTTCCTTTATTTCCCCTGGCCATACACATGCAGGGCCCATACACTCACAAATACACACACACACACACACACACACACACACACACACACACAAACAAACAAACGCACACACCAAATAAGCCAAACACGCAAAGGCCCTCCCAAAGGACAATCTGTTCTGAATCGCATTACAGCCATTTCCCATTCTGTAGGTGGAGACTGGCCCCAGTAGAAATCAAATATTTATCATGTTGTATTAACCCCCACTGCTGCCCTGCACATGCACACGCACACAGTTCTCGCACTGCCTCCACACACTGAATTCATTATCCTATTAGGCTACAGCTCAGCTTCTGTGGCTGGTGTGTACGTTGAGTACAGTGTGTGCTGTGAATGCATGCAAATGTGCGCGCGCGCACACACACACACACACACACACACAAAACGATAGGTTATGTCATTTAGCTTCTTATGTGGTATGTGTTGTAAAAACATTGCATCAAGTTCTTCTGTTCTAGCTCTGATCCTTTTGTCTTCTGGTCTAACAGGAACAGAGAACATTACCTGAAAATGTCAACTGTCATGTGATAAGAGAACACATACAATAACACTGTAGATTTTGTCCTCAGGGTGTAACCTTTTGTTCCCCTCCCAATGTTTTCAGTAAACGCCTACTGGTGTAAATAAGCATCTAGGGTTTATTCACTTCAAGCTGAATTTTGTGTGTAGATTGAACTGATTCAGACAAAGGATATGAGCGTACACAATGTTTTATCACATTTATGGTGAATAATTACTATATCCTATTATAAACATATAACAATAACTTTGGGTGATCTGAGTTCACTAAAGACGTAGTAGATATCAGTTTTCTCAGGTACAGTAAAGAGTTTGTCTGAATTTGTAGAACGTAAACATTTCTCTTCTTCTGGGGCTCTGACTGAAGAGAAAACAATAAAGTCAGCTATCTTTTTATTGTGACTCTTCTCTCTCTCCATTTTCTCTTTTCTTCCCTCCTCTCTGCACAAACCGCATCATCGATGGATGGAGGACCGGGCTGTACACAGCTGTGATCAATAAGCTGGTTGTTATGTGATCAAACTGCATCCTTTTTTGTCCCCCATGGCAGGTCAAGACTAATGTCCCCTGTCACAGTCTGTGATGATAAAGTGTCTTATTACCCAACAACCAGGAATTTTAAGATTACTATGAATATGTTAAGGAATCAGTCTGACTCTACAGTCTTTGACCCAATTCACTGAATGTTTGCCTGTCTTTGTACTTCACACACTACGTGTGTGTGGTTTTGTGTTGTCATGCATACATATTCACATATGGATCTGTGTACATGCCTCAGTTTCGACAGGCACTGTATAATTGTGTTATTTCCAGCAGAATGAGAAAATTGAACCTGTGTATTTTTGTGCCACTGAATTTTCATTTAATTCAGTGGGTCTTTGTGTGGTCATCAAGTCTGGAAACTTTTCCTCCACTCTGCCCTAAACTTCTCAAGCTGGAGGGTAAAAAAGCAATTAAAAGCAGTGAAAAGAACAGCAGTAACTCTCACCAACATTCATCTCAGTCCTGCTGCTACAAAAGGCTACTGTTCAGGCAGTTCAGCTGTTTACTATCAGGTGATGAGCACAGATTTATCAATGCAAATATTTTGACACCTTGACTTTTGAGATAACTCCTTCTTTATGAGGTAATATTTCCCCCTGTTAGGTTTTTACATTAGGTGAATATTGCACTTAAAACACAACCATTTAATTATTTGCACCACCCTAATAAATATTACTTTATAGGGTCCATAAATCAAGAAAACAAAAACACAGTTCACATTTTTAATTTGATATTCTCTCATAAAGCTCCATCTATTTAAAAAAAAAAAAAAAAGGATTTTACGCCAAATGTAGAATAGCTTAAGTAAAAGTAATAAAGGTGCTAAGTATGGTGTATAAATATCACTTACTGCATGTTGTTAAATTGATGCATTAGGTAATAATGTGATATAAATAATTGTTTATTAGCAGACCATCTAAATCCAACTAAGGCTTAATGATATGTAGTCGTTTTTCAAAGGGAGTTTCATTGAGTGCACAAGTTTCCATCATCAGAGCCATTAATTAAAAGCAAAACTAAAGTTTTTATTATCATTCATCTAATGTTAAATCTAAATATTATAAGGAAGAAAAATAGTAAGAGTCTTCTGTTATGATTTAATTTTATTGTGGAGCTGCTGGATCTTTTTTTTCAGGCGTTTAATTTTATCCCCTGAATTATACATTACATTATCAGCATGTGATCTTCATTTAGCAACTTTCCACAGGTTGCTATTTAAAGCATTTATTTAAAAATGAATAATAAAAAAATAAAAATGAACTCTTAAGCTCTGAGCGCGTTAGTAATGAACATGGAAACATGGAATATGCCAGCCATGATGTTTGTAAATGTGAAGTACTAGTCCACCTAATGGCAGCTTTGCTCTATTCACTCTTTTATTAAATCTATTCATTTTATTCATCCAGTCTCTTAATCAATAACTAATTAATTTCTCTGGCTGAGTGAATACACACCCTATAATCTCTCTAATGTTTACTTACTCCTGCCACAGACTTTTTGTTTTATTTGAAAACTTAAGATTTAAGTCAGAAATGATTCTCATCCCATGTATGTCTTTCTGTTTCACTGATTCTCTTTTTCTTTTCTTTTTTTTTTGCCCAACGGATTTACTTTACCAAATGGACCATTCCGGCCTTGCCGTATTGGTCTATTTGACTCACCTTTGCTTTTATTGTTTATTTTATTTTCAATTCACTTGCTACACACGGGACAGATATGACTGGGGGAAAGAAAAGGGAGAGAGAAAGAGGGAAAGAAAAACAGCGGGGAAGAGGGACGGTGATAAAGGGCAAAAAACAAAAACCAACAAAACAGACAGACAAAAAATGCATATATCAATCACCTGGATCACCTGTTGAGAAAGAAAAAAGAGAAAACAAGCAAAAAACGAGAGCAATATAATAAACAACATCATCACGATGATCTATGTGAATATAACAGTAAATACTAAATATTGAATATTAGTTTGCAGCACGTAAGATCGACAGCGCACAGTGTGCTTTGAGGTAGGAGCCAAAAGGGGTGTAGTTTGTGTGTGTGAGCACCCGTGTGTACACCTGTGAGCATGAGTGCGGTTGTATTTAAAAGGTACCTTCATGTAATGATCTGCTAGAGGGTGTGGGGAGCCACTGCCCTGTCCTCCAGGGCATGAAGCAGGTATGGAGGAGATCCAGGCTCCAGACATCCAGAGGCCCCAACAGCAAAGGAGACCAAGGAAGACCAACGGAGGGGCAGCCGTGCCACTATCCCGGAAAGAGCCGAGGAGAGCCCCAGATGAGGGGTCACTCAGCAGCCATGGAGCAGAAGCCGGGGGGGGCTGTGCCAGAGTGACCGTTTCACTGATTCTCCATGTGAAATATTACAATTGTTTTGTTCAAGAGTTATGGGTTAAATAGAAAGTTAATGTCAGTAAAACATCCTGTTAAATTGTCATATAAAAAACATTTACAGTTGAAGGTCATTATAGACATCACAGTGCTAATACAGTGTCTTAAATTGATAAACTGAAGCGATGAGTACTTTTCGTAATGTTTCTATAAATCCATTTGTTTATGTAGAAAAAACATTTTAACAAAGGTCAGATAAAAGTCTAAACAAGATACAACACACCAAAAAAAAAAAAAGATTTATGTTTTAACTGCTTGTATTATATATTGGTTTTATATTGGTGAAACCCCAACTCAATGTATTATTCCTCCTATCAATTATTTCTAAAATGTCTGTTGCTGAAAACCCAAAACCATAAAAGGAATAGTCAGAGACAGACATTTATTGTTATGTTTAAAGAAGATGAACTAAAACATCATTAATTTCATGTTCTGAAATAAAAACACGATATGAAAGCTCCTTAAGCACAACTTTTGTGGAGCTCCAGCACAGAACCACAAGAAATGTTGGTTTATGTTTTTTGTTAATTTAATCGTTGTTTGATCACCAGATTCTAAGCAGAGAATTTCCAGCACCCAGAAACATTTAATTCATATAACAGCTTGGCCATTGATAGCCAAAACACAAAACCACTTCTCTACTTTAGTTTTGGTGCCCACCAATTTCTGCTCAATAAAATGACTCATGCATTTCATGTGTCCCAAATAGATTGTGATGATGCATTATACCTGAACTTCACGTGTAACTGTTATGATGCTATATTTCTGTTGTTATATATGTTGGTGTGTTATTTTTTTTTCTCTTAGCTGTGAAGCATGGGTTTACTGGGAAAGAGAAATCACACCTGAGAGGAAGGGAAATCGGATCAGCAAGCACAATAAAGCAACAACTCTGAAGAAAACAACCTGGAACAAGTCGTGTGTGTGTGTGTGTGTGGTATGTGTGTGTGTGTGTGTGTGTGTGATTAGAGGAATATAAATTCTTAAGGGAAGAAAGACTACGGTACATATAACTACAGGCTGTTGTTTTGTTTGCTCAGTCTTGTGGTAAAATGGAGGACATACATTGTTTCTTATTGCCTTTAAAAAAACAAAACAAAAAAGAGTGAAAAAAGGTGCTCAATGCAATTCCAGTTGCCCTTGGGTGTGCGGTGGCATTGGTCACTCAGGGAGTATGCTGAGGGGTCACATGGTTCAGATGAATCACATCAATTTGCTAGAAAAACAATATATCCCCCAACACCTCCATTGCACCCCTTATATATATTCTACCTACTTTTTGCCTTTTGTTTTCATCCTCTTGAAGCCCATAGTCATCTTTTTTTCTAAACAATGACCATTTTCTACGCGTCTTAGGTTTATATTCCATCTCTACATTAAAAAATACAAAATTGCTAGTAATGAAATCTATGAATTTGTTACCAGTCTTTAATCCCAGATCATATTTTACTTCTCTAAATATTTATATAGTTAGTTATATTTTACTCTTCTTTATAAGAGTGTTTGCTGTGTGATATTACAGAAAATAAGCAAATATATTAACATTACAAGCAATAATAATAAAAATATGCAAATCCAATATGGTTCAGTGTGAGTTTTGGTCTGAACGTTCAGTCTGAACATTCCTCACTTTTTAAAGATATCTACTGCCTTCCTGTGGTAAAGGATCCACATCACAACTCAAAGCAATTGTATCTTGAATTACTCCATTCCAATTGAGCCAGAGTGAGATTATTTTTATTGAGTGAGCTTATTTTATCATTGTTCTGTGAGACTACTTCAGTTATTTATTAAACCTCCAATTCATGTCACATATCACATTAATCTGCAATATCTGTATCTTAGTGGTGAGAGAGAGAGAGAATAAAAATACAGAACATGCATTTATATTTTTATTGCTTTTCTATAATTTTACCAATCTAGTAATGCACCAGAGAGCCAGAGATTAACACCAAGTATGATTGAGTGCAGTGAGGTCTATTAACACATAGTGAGTGAATAAGAAACACTCAGTGCATCATGGAAATCCTTCAGCAGCCTACGTCTATTGCAGCATAACTATGGGAGGATTCAGGGTCACCTGATCCAGCCCTAATTATATGCTTTAGCAAAAAGGAAAGTTTGAATATTAAAAGTAGAGATAGTGTCTGTCTCCTGAATCCAAACTGGAAGCTGGTTCCACAGAAGAGGGGCCTGAAAACTGAAGGCTCTGCCTCCCATTCTACTTTTAAATACTCTAGGAACAACAAGTAAGCCTGCAGTGTGTGTGTGGGTGTTTGTGTGTGTTTGTCTGTCTCCGTAATTTGAATTACAATACCTCCACCTAGTGTAAAAATATTTGAACTACATCGTCAGCCACACAAACAGAAGAGGGCAAAATGTGCTTAATATTTTGGCTATTACTGAGCTTTCACTTGTTAAAGCAGAACACCTTTTGGCCTATGAGACTTTGTAGTCATATTCTAAGCCTGCACAGATGACGGGAGAAGAGAGAGAAATATGTTTCTCAATAAATATGTAAAATGAAATAAAAAGAAAAATGTAAAAAGTAATTGATTGTGAATTATGTCTGTGAAGGTTCTCAGTCATCCAGGTCATCGCAGTCTAAGGAGCTTGGAAAGAAAAGCGTCTGGACTTCTTTAAGTTGCTTGAAGACGTTTCACCTCTCATGATTCAAGATTCAAGAGCTTTATTGTCAATACAGTAGTATACACAATATACAGTGTAACAAAATGTTGTTTCAGCCTAAGGCCCCCATTGTGCATTTATAAATATATAAAGGATATATCTCCAAGAGATATAAAACTAGGAATTACAAATAAATTACATGTTAAGTTTCAGTAAAAATTAAGGGATAAAAAGGTATTAATTACTAACTATACAATTCTATACAATACTATAATTGTAACTATATAATATTAACTGTACAATAAACAAAGATAAACAAAGACAGGACAGAGACAATACAAAGTAGAATGTGCAATAGGTACTGAATACCAGTTTCAAGTTATTGTCAGGATATTATTGGCGAGACATGACAAAGACATGTGCAAAATGCAAAATGTGCAAATATAATATAATTTAGGTGTGTGTTCAGAACTTTGTGACTGAGTGTGCAAATAGGCATATTGTTCCCAGGTCCAGTTTGTAGTGGATTTGTGGTAGTTTTTGTTGTTCTTCAGTCTTTTGTTGATTATTGTAAGGTGTGTGTAGAGGCGTATGTTTGTATCAGCCCTTTAGGGTTAGGTATTAGGAATTTGAGTTTTTGTTATTTCACAGTTGTGGTTCAGGTGCACTGGCATGCAGAAGTCCTTAATTCTCCACCCATTTATACTCCTGTATCCCCTGTACCTTGAGACTTTATTCTCCACTAGTCCTCTTAGCGGGTCTTTTAATTCGCTTTTTATTGCGTTATGTCCATCCATCCATCCTCATCCGCTTTGTCCGGGGCCGGGTCGTGGGGGCAGCAGCCTAAGCAAAGAGGCCCAGACCTCCCTCTCCCCAGCCACCTCCTCCAGCTTATCCGGGGGAATACCAAGGCGTTCCCAGGCCAGCCGAGAGATATAATCTCTCCAGCGTGTCCTGGGTCTGCCCCGGGGCCTCCTCCCGGTGGGACATGCCTGGAACACCTCACCTAGGAGGCCCCTGGAGCAGCCTCCTGGGTGCTGGGAGCAGCAGCTGCTCTACTCTGAGCCCCTCCCGGATGGCCGAACTTCTCACCCTATCTCTAAGGGAGAGGCCAGCCACCCTTCGGAGGAAGCTCATTTCTGCCGCTTGTATCCACGATCTCGTTCTTTCGGTCACTACCCACAGCTCGTGGCCATAGGTGAGGGTAGGGACGTAGATCGACCGGTAAATTGAGAGCTTCGCTTTTACACTCAGCTCCCTCTTCACCATGACGGACCGGTGCAGTGTCCGCATTACTGCAGCTGCAGCCCCAATCCGTCTGTCGATCTCCGGCTCCCTTCTCCCATCACTCGCGAACAAGACCCCGAGATACTTGAACTCCTCCACTTGGGGCAGGAACTCATCCCCGACCCAGAGTGGGCACTCCACCCTTTTCCGGCTGAGAACCATGCCCTCAGATTTGGAGGTGCTGATTCTCATTCCCGCTGCTTCACACTCGGCTGCGAACCGTTCCAGTGCGAGCTGGAGGCCCTCACCCGATGAAGCCAACAGAACCACATCATCTGCAAAAATCAGAGATGAGATTCTGAGGCCATCAAAGCGAAAGCCCTCCGCCACTTGGCTGCGCCTAGAAATCCTGTCCATAAAAATTATGAACAAAACCGGAGACAAAGGGCAGCCCTGGCGGAGCCCATCACCCACCAGGAACGAGTCCGACTTATTGCCGGCAATGCGAACCAAGCTCTTGCAACGGTTGTATAGGGATCGAATGGCCCGTAGCAATGGGCCAGACACCCCATATTCCCGCAACACCTCCCACAGGACACCCCGAGGGACACGGTCGAATGCCTTCTCCAAGTCCACAAAACACATGTAGACTGGTTGGGCAAACTCCCATGCACCCTCAAGTATCCTGGAGAGGATAAAGAGCTGGTCCAGTGTTCCGCGACCAGGACGAAAACCGCATTGTTCCTCCTGTATCCGAGGTTCGACTAACGGACGAACTCTCCTTTCCAGCACCCTGGCATAGACTTTCCCAGGGAGGCTGAGGAGTGTGATCCCCCTGTAGTTGGAACACACCCTCCGGTCCCCCTTCTTAAAGATGGGGACCACCACCCCGGTCTGCCAGTCCACAGGTACTGCCCCTGATCTCCACGCAACATTGCAGAGGCGTGTCAACCAGGACAGCCCTACAACGTCCAGAGCCTTCAGGAACTCGGGGCGGACCTCATCAACACCAGGGGCTCTGCCACCAAGGAGTTGTTTAACTGCCTCAGTGACCTCGCCCCCGGAAATTGGCGGGTCATTCCCCTCATCCCCAGACTCTGCTTCCTCCTCGGAAGACGTGTCAGTGGGATTAAGGAGGTCCTCGAAGTATTCCTTCCACCGCCTGACAATTTTCTCAGTCGACGTCAGCAGCGCTCCGCCAGCACTATACACAGTGCAGGTAGAGCACCGCTTTCCCCTCCTGAGACGTCTGACGGTTTGCCAGAATCTCTTCGAGGCAGTCCGAAAGTCTTTTTCCATGGCCTCTCTGAACTCCTCCCACACCCGAGTTTTTGCTTCAGCCACTGCCCGAGCCGCATTCCGCTTGGCCTGTCGATACCTGTCGGCTGCCTCCGGAGTTCCACAGGCTAACCAAGCCCGATAGGACTCCTTCTTCAGCCTAGTGGCTCCCTTCACCTCTGGTGTCCACCATTTGGTTCGGGGATTACCACCACGGCAGGCACCAACCACCTTGCGGCCGCAGCTCAATGCAGCAGCTTCGGCAATGGAGACGCTGAACATGGTCCATTCGGACTCAATGTCCCCAGTCTCCCTCGGAATGCTGTTGAAGCTCTGCCGGAGGTGTGCGTTGAAGATCTCGCGGACTGGGGCCTCTGCTAGACGTTCCCAGCACACCCTCACTATGCGTTTAGGTGCACCAGGTCTGTCCAGCGTCTTCCCCCGCCACCTGATCCAACTCACCACCAGGTGGTGATCAGTTATGCGTTATGTTTTTAAGGAAATAGACATTCTTATAAATTTGTATTCCCTTCTAACTGAAGAGGAAGAAGGATCTATATTTCTCTAATTTAACCTTCACATGCTCCCCCCCTTCCTAAAATAGTTAGTGCTCCTATATACAGTGAAATTAATAAGCATGCC
Source organism: Rhamphochromis longiceps (assembly GCF_057381845.1). Lineage (NCBI taxonomy): Eukaryota > Metazoa > Chordata > Actinopteri > Cichliformes > Cichlidae > Rhamphochromis > Rhamphochromis longiceps. The sequence goes on along the minus strand of NC_140557.1, from coordinate 241,837 downwards.
ATTCACAGGGGAGAGACTGTGAATAAAACAGATCCCACAAAATATATACACTGATATAATATAATCTCTATTTAGAATGTATTCGTTAATGATCAAAAAGTTATTTACAATGGTTTCTTTGCAAGCTCCTTTGACTATTTACAATGGTCTCATCTTTGTTGTTGAAATCTATTTTCCCACAGACAAAAAAGAAAATCAGACTCCACTTGTATCTCTCACCCTTCAGACCAAGATCCCTCTAAATAAGGAATATTACAGTCAAGGTAAGTATACAAAGGTAGGTTTGTTTGTTTTTTTTTTACTTTTATTGCCAAAAATAACAAGGCAATTCACATCGACAACATGACCTGAGACCAAATCTGCTGCATATAATGGTGGGGGTTATTCAAAAACTTAATTTAAAAGAAAAAAACATATATACACATATACATATACATACATACATACCAATACCTAAGCACAGATGTAACAATGTTAAGGCTTGAATGTCCTTTCAAGATATTTTATAATTAGTCTCCATTTTTTCTCAAAGGTTGGCACTTTTAGTTGTAGTTGAGCTGTTATCCGTTCCATCGTATAGACATGTCTAGTTTTCAAAAGCCACTGGGCAACTGTGGGTGTTTCTGGTTTGAGCCAGTGAATTGTCATCATTTTTCTTGCAGTCATGAGGAGGAGATGCAGGAGAAAGAGCTGCTCATAGGAGAAACCATCAGGAAAGATATCCAACAAAAAGATCAGGGGATCCATTGGGAGGTTGACTGACAATATGTTTTGTATAATGTTCTTGACATCCATCCAGTAGTTGTATGTAAACACAGTCCCAAAAAATATGCGTTTGGTCCCCCACAAACCCACACCCTCTCCAACACTTATCACTGACACTACTTTTGGATAGAAAGGTTTTCAGTGGAGTTCTAAAAAATCTTAATTTAACCTTCCAGTCAAATTCCTTCCACATTTGACTACCCACCCCTCTATGGCAGCCACAACAGACACTCTCCCATGTGACATCATCCAACATTATATTGAGTTCCAATTCCCATTGTTGTTTTATATGATATGCATTATCAGACATGTCAATCAGCAGTTTCTGGTAGATCAAAGACACTTGGTTTTTCAATGTACCTGACTTTTCAAGCAGTTTTATAAAATGGTTTTCCAACCCGATTGGTTCTCTTCTAATATTGTCCCAGTCTTTATGTTTTGTAATGTAGTCCCTTAACTGTAAGTATCTATAATGGTTCCCTGGGGATAAAGCATATTTAGCCCTTAGCTGGTCAAAACTTTTAAGAGTATTCTTTTCAAACAGCTGATTGACTGTAATCAATCCTGTCTCCGCCCACCTTTCAAAACTCCCGTCTGACAACGATGGAAGGAACTCAACATTTCCATTTATGGGAATCGCTCGAGACATAGTCAAATTCCCTTTTAACATTTTTAACACTTGGCTCCAAATCTTCACGGTATGCTTGACCCATGGGTTAGTTATTTTAATCTTTTTTCCGTGATTGGGGTTGAGAAATGGGAGACTCCGAAGGGAAATACCTGGTAATGAATACTCTTCCATAGATACCCACTGCATTTCTGAATCACGAATAATCCAGGCAGCCATTGATTTTAATTGAGCTGCCCAGTAGTACATTCTGAAGTTAGGCAACTTGAGGCCCCCTTTTTCCTTTCCAGACATTAAAATTTTGAGTCTGACCCTTGGTCGTTTATTCTGCCAGATAAATTTGGATGTAATGCGTTCTAATAATTTGAATGAAGACTGTGGGATCAAATTGGGTAGGTGCTGAAATAGGAATAATAGGCGTGGAAGAATATTCATCCTTATACATTCAATCCTCCCCATAAAAGTGAGTGGGAGTAGGTTCCATCTGTCCATGTCCCCCCTAATCTCCTTGAACAACCGATCATAATTGAGTGCAAGTAGCTGATTGGTTTTAGGAGTAATAATTACCCCCAAGTATCTGAAGCCCTGTTTGGAGTGTCTAAAAGATACAAGACAATCTAGCTGTGTGGGCCAGTTGCCAACAATCATTAACGCCTCAGATTTATTTGTATTTATTTTATAACCTGACACTGTACCATAATCTTTAAGGTTATTCAGAAGGGCCGGGATAGAGGTGACCAGATTCTCTAAAAATAGCAGAATATCATCTGCGAAAAGTGACAGCTTATGTTGTGTATTGGTTTCATCTCTAATTCCTTGTATGAGAGGGTTGGATCTGATCAGTTCAGCTAACGGTTCAATACTAAGAGCAAATAAGGACGGCGATAACACTTCACCCTGTCTAGTGCCACGGCCTAGGGAGAAAAAGTCAGAGCAGTGACCATTAACCCTTACCCGAGACCTGGGGTTTTTATATAGTGTTTGGACCCATGAGATAAAAGTCTCATTAAAGCCTATATGCCTGAGAGTCTGTTGCAGGAAATCCCAATCTACCCGGTCAAATTCCTTTTCCGCATCCAGGCTCAAGAACATTGAAGAGGTATCCCTTTCCTGTGCCATAATCTGAAGATTGAGGGCCCTTCTAACATTATCTGAACCTTGCCTATGGGAAATAAAACCTGTTTGGTCAGGTTTCACTAGTTTTCTTATATGTTTTTGAATTCTATTTGCAATAATGGCTGTAAGAATTTTTAAATCAACACAAAGCAGGCTTATGGGGCGATAAGACATGCATAAAGTCGGGTCCTTACTTTCTTTATGGATGACACTAATAATAGCTTCAGACCATGACTGGGGGGGATCACTTTTAAATAATGCATAATTATAAACTTTGCATAACAATGGTGTTAGCTCTTTTTCAAAAAAAATTGTAATACTCCCCAGGCAGGCCATCCACTCCGGGGGACCTGTTGTTTTTCAGTTTTCCAATACTGTTTTTTATTTCTTCAATGGTGATTGGATTTGTTATTAGTTCAGCTTCTTCCTGAGACAATTTACTAAGATTAATCGGGTTAAGAAATTGTTCAATCTTTTCAAATTTATTTGGGACATTTTCTTCTTTATACAATTCCTGATAATACAAGGAAAATGCTTTTGCAACTTCCTTAGGTTGGCACACAATTTTTCCGGAGTTTGGACATTTAATTTTATGAACAACCCTACTTGATTGCTTTTTACGCAGCTGAAATGCCAGCAGTCGGCTTGCCCGGTTGCCGTATTGGTAGTACTTTTGATTAACAAAGCGTAGTTGTCCCTCCGCCTTATACGTTAGTAAATCATCCAACTTTTGCCTCTGCTCTTTCAATGAGTTCAAAGTTCCAGTGTCTTTAGTTACCTGATAGACTTTCTCTAATTTCTTAATTTTGTTTTCTAGTTCTGTTTGTTCTGTGAGTCTCTCCTTTTTCAGTCTAGATGAAACTGCTATAATATTACCTCTCAAATAACTTTTGGCACTCTCCCACAAGATTGAAGGAGACACCTCATTATTATCATTGAATTGAATATATTCAGTCAGACTCTTTTGAAGTTCTTGTCGGGTTGTTTCATTATTCAAGACATATACATTGGCTCACCAATATTTAAAATGATTGTTTGGATTCAGTCTTAATGTCAGACAAACCGGGGCGTGATCAGAGATAGTGATTGCTTCTATGCTACACTGTCTAGTCCTATAAAGGTCCATCCTAGGCATTAAAAACATGTCTATCCTTGAATGGCTGCGATGTACATGTGAATAAAAAGTAAAATCTTTTTCTTGTGGGTGGAGCTGGCACCACACATCCACTAGGCCCAATTCCTTAATCATTGTATTTAAACTACAAGATTTTTTGGATTTGGGGCCAATGTGTGTCGGGAGTCTGTCGACAGCTGCTTTCAAAGTACAATTGAAATCACCTCCCACCAAGATCATTCCTTCAGATTTGTCTGCTATTAATGATGCAATATTCTTGAAGAAATTTGGACAGTCCTCGTTTGGTGCATATAAATTTAGTAAAATAATTTTAGACCCCCCTACAGAGCCAATCACCATTACATAGCGCCCTTCCCTATCCGCAAATGTTTTTTCATGGTGGAAATATGTTGACCGGCTAACAAGAATTGCAACTCCTCTTTTTCTCCCATCCTGATAAGTAGAGTTATATTGTTGTTCAACCCACTCTCTCCTCAACTTCCTGTGTTCCTTTTCAGAGAGGTGAGTCTCCTGGAGCGTTGCTATGAAGCACCCAAAGTTTTTCAGTTGGTTCAGTACCTTTTTCCTTTTAATTGGACTATTCAAACCCTTTACGTTATACGAAACACAAATTAGATCTTTCATATCTTAAACTCATATCGTACACAGACAAAACTAAATTATTATACTCAATGAAATAGTGGTCCACAATTGGTCTCAGGCCAAGATAAACTAAAACATTTAGAACTAAACAAACAAAGAACATTAAGAACAGTAGCTTCCACGTACCCGACTGGATTAATAACAACCTGAGTAATCCAGTCCCCGATGTACCCTGGGCGGAGGGTGGTGACAAGTCCTCCGTGGGGGAAAAACACAATGTGTTATTTCGTCGCTGTTGCCCGCTCGCAGAGCGGCTCATTGCGGTTATATAAGTGGGGGGGGGGGGGGGGGGGGGGGGTATCCACTTGTGTGCGCACTTTCCATCCATTGTATAAGCAAAAAAAAATTTTTTTTTTCATCTCTTCCTAACGTTTAAGTCAAAGAAAAACTAAAATGAACTCGGCGGGAGTGACATCTCAGTCCTCCATAAAGAAAGTTTTTATTTCGGCAAGGGAGAGGGTCATACCTGCCCTAGTTCCCTCAGCGGACCATCGGGACTGGGATAGCTCAGTTTCCATGCGCTCCCTCTGGTCGACTCGCACTTGTATCCCCAGCTCTTGAAGCGTCGGCAGGGCTTCCGTCAAACTTGAGAACGTCTTCTCACCACCATCCTTGAACAATCTCAGTTTTGCTGGAAACACACACTTTGCTCTGATGTTTTTCAGCTTTAATTGCTTTACCGCATCTCGTACCAGTGCCCTCCTCTTTTGCAGTTTCGGGGAAAAATCATGGTCCAAATATATCTGCGTGCCCTTATATAAGACATGCTTCTGGTTCCAGGCTTGTCGTAAAATGGTCTCTTTCACAGAGAAGTCCCAGAATCTGACCACCAGTGAGCGCGGTGCTGCGTTGGGGTCCTTGGGCTTAGCAGCGAGGGCTCTGTGGCTCGCTCTATTCCAATGTTAAGATCAGCGGGAAGTTGAAGAGTTGATTTACACAGCTCTAGTACAAACAGCTTAACATCTCTCCCCTCACTCCCTTCTGGGACACGATAGATCCTCAGGTTGTTTCGCCTTAGTCTATTTTGCATGTCCTCGCATTGTGCTGTAAGATCCATTTCTCTATGTAACAAGTACCGGAGGGCTCGTTCATGGCGCCTGGTGGAGTCTTCGTTGTCGCCGATCCGCTCCTCCATCTCCGTTGTTCTATTTTCCAACTTTGTCATATCTTCTCTCAAACTCTTGAAAGACCCCTCCAGTCTCGTCAGAGCTTGCTGTGTTTCCATATGCCCGTCTTTGTTATCTTCTCTTATCTTCTCCGGTTCTGCTAATATCCTCGTATCCGCATCACGAGTGCTAGCAGTAGCATTAGCATCTGCATTCGAGGACAAAGTTAGTTGCTTCAAATGCTCGCTGTTATCTTTATTTTGATCCTGTTTGCTGGATCTCTTGCCTCTCAGGGACGATGCCATGCTGGTTGGAATGGAAATTGCCGAGTTTTAAATTGTAGTTAGGAGTAATGTATTAACCTGGACGGAGCTCGTTCCTTATGCTGCTTTACCAGAACATGGCGTCACCAGAAGCCCACAAAGGTAGGTTTAATTAATTTTATTTTTTTATTTTTTTATTTTTTGTGGGAGAAAAAGACCAATTCAACAAGATCACTACGAGATTATTTACATAAGACGACCCGCAGAGACTTCCATCAGTAAAACTGAATCAATACTAAGTAACTTAAACACTCCTATCACAATTCCTGCAGTATAAAAAACTTTATTCTCACACAAAATGCAATAGATAGCCTATCAATACCACACTGGTATTATCTAAAGTTTAGCCCATAAGGAGTTCTGGTGTTCAATCTCTTGATCCACAGGTTCTCATGTCTCCTCCTCTGTCCCTCCGTCCATGCTGCACAGGATTGCAATCTCAGGATGCCCAGGGAGTTTGGTGAATGTGTTTGAAAATTTTGGACCAAGGGAGTATTTAATCTGCCTTCCCCAATGCTGTACAGGTGTTGTTTTAATCTCTTCGCGAGAGTCTGGCCCGTTTCTCCCACATACATTAAGGAACATTGTTCACAGACGATGCAATATACTATGTTTCTACTGGTGGATTTAAACCTCTCAAAAAATGGAGCTCCAGCACCACCGTGTGGGTTAAACAGATATTGCATTGGATTTAAAAAGATGCTGATCTATTCTTCACTTCCTCCCATGTCGATGGTCCTAAGTTGAGGATCTACTGAAAATCCAAACGTAATTGTTCACACCAGTTTGCAAGTACACACTGTGCTGTATCTTGTGTCCAGTGGATGTTGTCCCCAATTGTTCATCATCATCATCATTTATTTATTTATATAGCACTTTAAAAACACACCTGGTAGACCAAAGTGCTGTACAATACTAATATGCACATAATAATAAAACCAAACATAGCAATAAAGTTAAAAAACAATAAAAATGTCAGTTACCCACGGAGTTAAAAGCCAGGGAATAAAAATAGGTTTTTAATAAAGACTTAAAAACTGGCACTGATGCAGCCTGTCTAATATGGAGAGGAAGGTTATTCCAAAGCATCGGCGCGGCAACAGAGAACGCTCGGTCTCCTCTAAGTTTCAGCCGTGACTTTGGGACCGAAAGCAGCAACTGCTCAGCTGACCGAAGGGAACGAGTGGGGACGTGGGGCTTCAACAAGTCAGACAAATAAACAGGTGCCAGACCATTTAGAGATTTAAAAGCCAATAAAAGGACTTTAAAACGGATCCTAAATTCAATAGGAAGCCAGTGTAAAGAGGCCAAAATCGGAGTGATGTGATCAAATTTTCTTCTGCCAGTTAAAAATCGTGCCGCAGCATTTTGCACTAATTGCAAGCGTGACAAACTGCCCTGCCCAACCCCTGTTAAAAGAGAATTACAATAATCTAAACGTGAGGTAATAAAGCCATGAATAAAGCTTTCCAAGTCACGCTTGGAAAGAAAGGGCTTAACCTTTGATAAACGTCTGAGTTGATAAAATGCTGATTTTACCACCCCGTTTACATGGTCATCAAAGGTGAGTGCAGAATCAATTTTAACTCCGAGATTTGTGATCGAACTCTTTAGTTGGGAAGTCAAAGCTGCAAGATCAACATCCAGAGTATGAGAAGAACGATTTGGGCCAAATAAAATTGCTTCTGTCTTCCGATCTTAAAAATTTAAAAAGTTTTTTGCCATCCATGCTTTGACATCAGTAAGGCAGTCAAGCAGAGGTCCAGTTGGGAGACTATCAGAATGACTAAAAGGTAAGTAGAGCTGGCAGTCATCTGCGTATAGATGGAATGGCACTTTATACTTTCGGAAAATCGCGCCAAGAGGCAAGAGGTACAATGAAAACAGTAACGGCCCAAGAATAGATCCCTGTGGCACACCCCAAAGCAGAGGGGCCACAGAGGATGAAGCCGACCCCAACTTAACACAAAATGTCCTATTTAAAAGATAGGACTTTAACCACAAAAGTGCCGAACCAGTAATTCCCACACAGTGCTGTAAGCGGGAGATCAGCAAATCGTGATCCACAGTGTCAAATGCAGCTGTCATGTCCAACAAGACCAGCACTGCATATTTACCACGGTCTGTCGCTATCAGGATGTCATTCAATTGTTCTGAACTGGTCCCCGGGAAGCGGGTTCAAGACCAGAAATCGTTCTGCAGCAAATCTGTTAATGAGAGTCAGATTTCGTTGTTGTTCTTTTGGGAGCGAAGACAAAAAGTTAATTAAAGGAAAAAAACATGAGCATTTGGGAAGACAGATTTCGCTTTTTTGTATAACATTCTCAGTTGTTTGATGGAGGTTTTTTCTGCGTCCTGGTGCCTGTTATTGATTCCCAGCGACAACACTACCAATTTGGTGTTTGGATGAATCGGATCACCTATTTATTAGTCTGCTGTTTCTCCGTGACGTTCTGTCTCTCTTTCTCGTTCTCTATTATTTGAGGAGTGAAGCCCTGGGAAGAGCTAGGTCTGAATGGAGATGCGGCCAGGTGGTAATTTTTGGGTTCAGATGAGGTCTCCACACTTTGGTGTTCGGCCACACTGTGGTCAACAGACCCCCTCATCATCATGTTGTTAGTTTTATTTCCCACCAGCTTTGCCCGGCCACTTACACTCCTTTCACCTTTAGAGCATCAAATCAAATCAAAATTTATTTATATAGCACATATTAAAACAACAGTGTTGACCATAGTGCTTCACAGTCAGTAAAAACATGAGAAAATTAAAACAAACAATAGGTAACAACACAATAAGCTAGAACAGCCAACTAGTTAGAATCAAAGGCCAAAGTAAAAAGATAAGTTTTAAGACGTGATTTAAAAGACTGGATCGACTCGGCAGTACGAATATGAACAGGGAGGTTATTCCAGAGTCTGGGTGCCACAGTTACAAAGGCCTGGTCTCCTCTCGACTTCATTCGAGACCTAGGTTGTGCTAGGAGCATGTGTTTGGATGATCCAAGTGCTCTGTTGGGATTGTATAAGTGGAGTAGTTCAGAGAGATAGCTGGGCGCTAGATTATTCAGAAATGTAAAAGTGAACAAAAAATTTTTAAAATCTATGCAATATTTAACAGGGAGCCAATGCAGTTTGGCTAAAATTGGGGCTATGTGTTCATAGATTCTCATACCTGTTAAAAGACGTGCAGCTGCATTTTGAATTAACTGAAGCTGGTAAAGAGAAGAGTATTGGAGGCCAGAGTAGAGGGAGTTACAGTAGTCCAACCTGGATGTGATAAATGTGTGGACAAGCTTTTCAAGGTCCTTTAAAAAGGAAGGAATGGCTTTGCTTTAGATATGTGACGCAACTGGCAAAAGCTGTTTTTTACCACAGTGGAGACCTGTTTCTCAAGTTTAAAAGAGCCATCCAGGAACACTCCAAGGTTCCTTACAGTGAGCGAGAGATGGCTAGAATCCAAACTTTGAACTCCCCCAGGGGGCGCCCCTGTACCGTCAGCTAGAGCTCTGGCAGCAGAAGAGCAGGGGCCCGTTCTTCGTACGTCGCTTACTACATCCAAGATCAAATGACACATCCAAGATCAAATCATCGCGCTAACCGTGAGCTCGCTAATCCGGTTCCCCGAACACACCTGCTGTTGACGATTAGTACAGCTGGACGCAGTAATGTGACATCACTGGGTGTCATAAAAGGGGCTACGCATCGATAGTAGAAACATTGATCGGCAACCCTCTGATTGGTCGGCGAAAATGTCGAAGGAGCGCGCTCGGCTCGGTATTTTTCGGCAGCAGAGCAAGAACTCCTGAGTGAGGGATTTCAGGAGTTTCAGAGTTTAATCAGAACGCAAGGGAACACTGCAAAGGCTGCAAAAGCAAGGAGAGAGGGCTGGCAGAAAGTTGCTGACAAATTAAACTTGTAAGTAATTTAATAATAATAATAATAATATATTGGATTTATATAGCGCTTTTCAAGGCACCCAAAGCGCTTTACAATGCCACTATTCATTCACTCTCACATTCACACACTGGTGGAGGCAGCTACGGTTGTAGCCACAGCTGCCCTGGGGCAGACTGACAGAAGCGAGGCCGCCATATTGCGCCATCGGCCCCTCTGGCCAACACCAGTAGGCGGTAGGGTAGATTTATTATATTACACTATATTATCCAATATTATATTACATTATATTATATTGTTATATTATATCCTCTTTCACATTAGAGCCACAACAGGACCCACTAGAACATGGGAACAAGTAAAAGTGAAATATAAGAATATCCTACAGAATGGTAATATTTATCACTTATATTGCTTTTCGTCTCTTGGAAAGAGAGCCTGAAATAATCTGTTTGTTTGTTTATAACAGCAACCAAGAAAAGGGCAGAGCAAAAAAAGACAGGTGGTGGTCCTGCACCCCCTCGTCAACAAGTTGGTTAAGTAAATAATATCCTCACGGGAAAATCGATATCTCTCAATGAGCACACTGTCGCGCTGAGCTAAAGGATCCTGTCTGTCCCGCAATATACGCTGAATTCTGAGGACTCTCCTTATCAATCTTGCACCTTCCGCAATGGGTTGCTCGCGTAAACGGACAGGACATGGCTGCGACAGGCTTCCCAAATCCACCTTGGCTTTTATAGCCGTGGTCTCTCATCTTGATTACACGAAGTAATTTACAATTACTACTCTGAAATATGAATTACATCTGTAATAATCACATACATGTAATAGAATGTTAATAGTACATTTCCCTTTTTTAGGAAATGACCTGTATGTATCTGTGTGACATCAATAAAAGGATCAAGTGCTGCATTATCTTCAGTTACATTGATGTTATTTATTTATCGCTGTTGCTTTCGTATAAATGAAGCGGACATACCTGCGTGGCCGCGATCTAATCCTGTTTACATAAAGTAAACCTGCTCCCGAGCAGGTTTACGCTTACGGCTCTGTTGCTATGACAGCAAGTCCCGGATGAGCTTCGGGGAACCGACTGATCCAGGATCACGCGAAATCGTCAACAATCTAATCCGGCTAACCTACTTAGCGAGGTACGAAGAACGGGCCCCTGGTCTGATTGATAATCTGGGACCCGTCACCGTGGGTCTGTATCTCCGGGCTAGCCTGGAACACTGACACATTAGAATAGACATTTTCAGTCTGATGGAATGAATGAGATTTAGTCACAGTCTGTTGTTTTCTCTGTGCCTCAGATCTAGTTTTTACTTCGCTCCTATTTGCTCTATCAGTAGGTTTTCTCCAATTTGTTCTGGGCTGGACAAAATCATCATCTGTCTGAGGAATCGGTGGCCCATGTCTGCATGTTCTTTCCCACTGCCTCCCTAAGTTTCTCCGTGGGGGAGGAGGGTCTGATAAATGCTGTAAGTTTTAATATCTGTCTCCTCATTCCCTTAGGGGGAGTTTGGGTTAGAATAGCTTTGTCAATGATGTTCTTGTGATGAATGGCCTGTATTAATTTGAAGTAACTTTTGCTACCCGTCTAGTATTTACATTCAACGGTTGGTATACAAAATGATGATTACGTCGCGGACCTGTTTGTCCCCTCTCTCCCTCCCCACTCTCCCTCTGAATATTGCTGTGGTGTTTTCTGGCAGATGGATGACCAAAAGAATGTTAAGCAGCATTATAGAGCTTGACAGCTGCTGGTAAGAACGACCTAAAGTTTAAAGATGAAGTTTCTCTCAAATCTGAAATAAAGCTGATCCTTCTCTGTCCTCACACACTCGGCATCTGAACTACTACCCTTACATTTGTTACGTTTTGTTCATGTAGTGAAATATATTTTGGGGAGGATTTTACATGATGTCCGCAAACACAGCGCAAACATCCACACCTTCCCAGCTGATAATTAGAGGAATTATAAGAAACAGCTGTGCAGAGGGAAGTACAGGAAGAAACAGGAGAGAGGAGACGGTTATATCTCGACTTAGATTCAGACACACTGGTTTGAATAGCAAATTCTTTTTAATAAGAAAACACTGTACAGAGTGTGACTGCAGTAAGGAACAGGAAACAACACATTTTATTGCATTGTCAGAAATATGATATTGAAAGAAGACAACTGATCAAAAAAGCTGAACAATATGAGAGTGAAACTGGACATGATTGATTTATTTCGTACAAACTACATAAGTGAAAAGTATCAGGCTGCACTTTGATTTTTAAGGCAAACCCATTTGTGCGGGAGGATTTGAATTTTGTTTTTGTCATTTTGGTCCACACTCCACACCATTTGGTGGCTGTAATGCACCATTTTGCTGTGAAGGAGGAGGAGGAGAAGAAGATGACGACATCATTTTACATTCCTCTAACATCCAAGGTGGCCCAGAGCGTGAAGCAGCTAAGCACTGCAGAGCAATTTGATGTCTTCAGGAAAGCTGCTCATTTTACTATTGCCCTTCAGAGAGTGGATCATGCCACGCTACTTCTGTGTTGTAGTAGCCTTGTTGTCATTTTGCAAACGTTTATGGACTGCCTTTGGACTGACTCCTTGTTTTATGGTCTTTTACTGTGAATTGGTTGGCTTAGGGTTAATCTAGCAAATGAATTAACAACAGAGTGATTTTAGATGTTTTTGAACTATAAGATGATAAGCTGTGTGTCTTTTTCATAACAGTGACATGGTTGTATTTACCTTAATTGAAAGAGTCATCAGTCGTGGTAAACCCATCAACAAATAAACTGGAGCAGCTGGGCTAAATAAAAAGTGTGGGGGGGGGGGGTGTTTGAGGTCATGTCCAGCAGGTGTGTGGGCGGGAGCGTGACGCAGTCGCTCCACCTCAAGACACTACTGCGCAGACTCTGGCTCCAAAAATGCTGGGGGGGGGGTCCCACGAAACTTCAGAAGCAGATTTGCGTCGCGGAAACATGTCAGTTGCGCGACCTGTTTGAAGCACGGATTAAAATACGCACTGAAGTTTGTGTGGTGCATTTTGTGCATTCGCGCGTATCACGTCTACCGCTCAAGTTGGAAAAATCTGACCTCCAGCGTCAAGTCGCGCCCTGACAACAAATCAGGAGCCTGGTGATGTGATACTCTGACCTAGTTCAAAGGGGCAGGTCCTGCCAAAGCTATTCACTCCTCATTCAATATGGAGGAAAGGCTCATCAACGCTGTAGCCAACCACCCGGAGCTGTACGACACCAGCTGTTTTCTTTACCGAGAATTTTAATATTAGTTCAAATGAATTTTTGTAATGACTAATATCTCAGTTGTACTACACAGCAAATATTGACACACAACTTGACACATGTAGAATTTATTTCATATTATACTAATGAAAAAAATCTGCTACTTTATAGGAACATAGTGAAGACCAATTATTTAAGAGAATAAAGAGAGGTTAGTTTATTTTGGAGGCAAGCTCCATTTATTAAGAAAATTTAAAAAAGGCAGCAACGTTCTTTAGAGGTTTGTGGGTGGCTCTTAAAAGTGCCGTTGTGGGGGTGTCACTGGGACTTCAAATGGGCTGTTCTTTTGGCTGCCAAGATGCTGCTCCCTCCGCCGAGACGTGGGCCATGAACTTCTCCCTCACCACGACAGCCTCTCTGGAGTAGTTGTTGGCTGCTACACGACCCAGGCCTTGCAACGGCTCCACCACAGCAGGTGCCCCTCTCTCATCCAAACAGTGCAGAAAATTGTTATCATTGCAAACACTGATAACATAGCATAAATTGAATTAAGGAGGACTAGGACTTGATGAGACCTTTTCAGTATCACAAGAAATATTATAAACAGTCATCTCCATACCACAGTTTGCTATCAGTAAACACAGACGGCATTCACTGATAGCATACCACATCCATGTATAAACTGATAGTTTAGCATATATTAGCACAGGTATCAATAAAGGACTACCGTATTAAACACTTTTACTAACCACAGGCAGACAGACAGGCAATCTGCAGGTGGGATTGAGCGCCTGTAGTTGGTGTCTAGGCAGGCAATGCTTGGACCGACGTGGGACAGCAGCTCCTCAAACTGTGCGAGGGACAGACGGTGTTACTGCTGAAAGTGGCTGTCATCCATACGCAGCTCCTGGAGAAACTGCTCCTGCTTGTGGAGGGCCTGATGGACCCAGATACGGTGAGGACGTTCTTTACGCCGCTGCTCTGCTCTCCACAGTAAATAGAGAAGGGAGACTCTCTCTTCAAATGCTAGCCTGACAGCTGCCATCTTGAAAACATACCATCTGGCACCACTTCCTCCCACATTTCCGCTTCATGCATGTGAAAATTGGATATTTTAAAGCGTGACCAGTTCGCATTGGGCGCGCGTCGAGGCGCTTTTTGGTCGCATCTATCGCATTCGGGTTAGGGTTAGGGTTTATAAGTTACACCTTAAAGAATCTATCCTCTTGCTAAATGACGTGGAAAAATGCCAGAACAGAGTATTTTTCACACCTCATAGCTTCAAAAAAGAAAGATCCTAAATTCTTGTTTAAAACAATTAAGAGTATTGTTTCTCCTGATGCTCCTTGTGCACCAGTTCACTCAACGTCCGACTGCAATGAGTTTATGAACTATTTCAAAAATAAGGTCATTGCAACCAGGTCTAATATCGCTCCATCATCTTCTCAATATCAAACTTTTAACTTGCTCTCCTCTGATACTTGGTCGTCTTTTACTCCTGTTACATTACAAGACATCAGAGGCCTGCTTTGTCATATAAAACAGACTTCAAGCCCCTTGATGTCTGCTTGTGAATCTATCTGTTTAGTTCTGTGTCTTGTCTGGTTCTGTGTCTGAGTTTCCTGTTTTACTTTGAAGGTCTCCGTCTGATGTGAGTGTGTTCAGTTTACATTTCCACTATCCCGTCAGCTCTGATTTTTCCCAGCTGTGTTGCCCTCCTGTCTCTCATCCCCTGATTACTGGTGTGTGCATTTAAGCCCTGTGTGTTCTCTTGCCTGTTGCCGGTTCGTCTGTGTTACTCCGTGTCAGTCCGCGTTCCTCGGTGTCCTGCTCTTCGTCTGCCTCTCATCCCTTTGTCGTGTGCTCCCAGGTCTGTTATTTTAGTTCTCCCAGTTTAGGTGTCTTCAGTTATTTGTCATGCCCCACTGTTTGTTTGCCACTACACCTTATAAATAAACTTCACTAGCATTTTCATCCACTGCTTGCATCTTGGGTCCTCTTTCCTCCACACCACACGGCTTGCCTTCGCAGCCGTGACAGCAGAGATGTCTGAGTCTTCCAAGTGTTCAGTAAGTAAAGATCTAACTGCCTCCAACGTGCCTGCAGCCAACCTGGCTTTATAGCGCTTTGTCATCCAATTGGCTGTGACCTGAAAAGGTGTATCGTCCCATGTTGTATAATGATGATCTACAATAATCTTAGCGTAATGTTCCTGCAATATGAAAAGGGTATTTTGTAACCAGGGTTAGGGTTAGGTATTTAGAGCTTTGGCTTAGTTTATTTCAACTGAAACTTTATTGCACGGTTAGGTGTTAGGAAACTAAAGCTTAGATGTTTTTAATTCAAACTTTGGTGCATGGTCCTAGGAATTGCTGAATCATCCCATCTCCACTTTCTCCGCTCTTCTCCTTCTCCACAGCATACTCTTCTTCTTGGGTGCATCTTGTACCTCCTTCCATATGTTGTCAATCATAAAATCGTCCCCCAAGGTCTTTATTACCCACAGGCCATAAGGCGGTCTCATTGAAAGTTCCAGCAATGTCACCAATATTAAAAAAATGGTCCCAAAGCCATACTTCTCCCATAGCTCCCTGGAGGGGATGCAACCTCCAAGAGAAAGGATTTTTTTTTTTTTATCATTTTTGATTTTCTTATTTATTTTCAACAATAATCACACTCCATGCAGTTAGTAGTTATAATAAGTCATCACACTATTAGTGTTATACTCTTCATGCAGTTCTGTTATGGGGACTTATGGCAATCAGGGAAACATACACAATATCGACAAGTAGTCTTTATATATGTTTTTTTTTTTTTTTTTTTTTTGGTGACAGTTTGCTTAGAAATACAAATATGATCTGTTCACAGAACTTCTATGTTATAAAGCAAACAACAGGTTTTTCTTTTGGAACTTTCTTTATTTCTCACCATACTTTCAAAGCCTGACCTATAATTCTAAAGATTCTCCCTCCCTCAGACATTGGAGTCTTGATTGATTATTCTGGACCATATACTGCATATACTTAATATTGACAACATCAAAGAAATACCAAAGGTAATTAAAAATTCTACACCCACAACAAATTTTTCACAAATGACCATAAACCGGAGAGTCTGTATAGTTGTCTCTCAGGCAGGCACATTCAGGCCTGTTGGCCTATAAGTTTTCAACCTGTCAATCCATATCCTCTCCATTCTCCTCCGCTGACTGACCGACCAGCCCGGATTGGCCTGTAGGCCCATGATGCTCAGGGCCTCCTCTGTATGTTCCCTGAAATGAATTGCCACTGTGGAGCGCGGCTGATCCGCCCGTATGGCATACAGATGTTGCTGCAAGCGTGCTCTCAAACAGGCCCCAGTTTCCCCCACATACATTAACCCACAACGCCTACATCGTATTACGTAAATCACATTCTTTACCTCAAGAGAAAATCTGCCTATGGTCGCCCAAGAAGCCCCACTGTGTGGATTGTTAATCATATGGCTATATGTTAAATAGCCTTTGAGTGTATCAGGCGGTTCTTTTTCTCTCCCCCCCAGTTTGGCCCTAACCAAAAGATCACCCAGGCTGGGATTCTTCCTAAAGGCCTTAATAAAACGGACCTCGAACGTGCGGCCCCGAGCTTTCATGTCATCAAGGTTCTGTTGTATACCGTCAAGGAAGGATTTGGAGTTCACATGGAACGTGCTGACAAAAGGTAAGATGTTCTCCCCTTCACCTTCATCCCCGATGGCGTTTGGATCAAAGGGAGTGCCTTCATCATCCTCCCCGCGTTCTCTCTGAGAGCAGAGGTTCGAGATGGTATCCTTATATACTCTTCTCAACATGGACCGTGAGTAGCCCCTCCTTTTCAGACTCTTAAACAATATGCGGGTAGCATTATTGAAATCCTCCCTTTTACTACATATCCTATGAAACCTCAATATTTGTGACTTTACAATTCCTCGGAACGTGTGAGGTGGATGGTAACTTGATTTATGTAAAAGCGCGTGCGTATCGGTGGGCTTGAAGTAAACCCTCGTATGTAGCCTCTTCCCTTCCTCCCCCCCCTCCCCGAAAAAGACCGTCGTGTCTAAAAAATTGATCTCAACATGGCTGTACTCATATTTTAGCTTTATTGATGGGTGGTGTGTGTTTAATGTCTGTACAAACTGATGGAAAGCATCCTCCCTGTGCGTCCACGCGCCCACAATGTCATCTAGGAACTGCAAATAAAATACCGGCTGTAACGGGCATTTGGCCAGAGCCTCTCTCTCCCATTCGCTCATATAAATGTTTGCATATGAAGGGGCATATCTTTGGCCCATCGCCGTGCCCTCCATCTGCAAATAGATTTTATTCTCAAACTGGAAGTCATTATTAACCAGGCATATTTCTAGCAGCTTCAAAATCTCCGTGTCCGGACGCGCAGCCTCTGGATAACGGCGGAAGATATTGCTAACTGCCCTCAGACCCATTTCAGTATTGATGTTCGTGTATAAACTATCAATATCTATGGTGAATAAAAATGCATTGGTGGGCACTGACATAGAGCGAATAATATCTAAAAAGTGATGCGTATCCTTAAGGTAGCTCGGGTGTTTATTAGATAGCGGTCCGAGAAATGAATCAATATACTGCGACACATTGTATGTAGCGCTACTACAGTCCGAGACAATCGGCCTCCCAGGTGGGACTTCAAATTTGACGGTCCAGGTATCAGGGCTCTTATGGATTTTAGGCAAAAGGTAGAATAAACGCGGGCGAGGATCATCAGGGCCCAATAAATAGTCACGTTGTTTAGCAGAAATATGTTTATTATGATACAATGAATAAATGATCTTTCTGATGCTCCGTTGCACTTCAGGTTGGATCGAATGTGGAATACATTTATAATACTTTGTATTGTCAAGTTGTCTTTGAACCTCTAGTCTGTACTGCTGCTTATCCATGATGACTATTTTGGACCCTTTATCTGCCGGTTTTATCACAATGTTCTCATTCTCCTTCAGGTCCTTCAGAGCCTGTTGTTCCTCCCTCGAGAGCCCACCTACCCCACCCACCTGCGGCCAGAAGGAATGAAATAACCGGATATCCCTCCTTATCAGATCTCTAAGCGAGTCACTCAAGGCGCCCCACTCTGGTTCCCAAACAGACGGCTGAATAAAGGGCTCTCTACAAAAATCATCATTGTCAAAATAGTCCCTCAATTTTAAGCGTCTATGATAATAATGTAAATCACGTCGGAGTAGCTCTCGGGAGAAGCTGAACGGTTTTGGGCTGAAAGTGAGGCCCTTCTCCAATAAACCTAGTTGTGCTGATGATGGGACAAAAAGCCTAGAAAGGTTCAACACATTAGAGGGAGAGGACCAATCTAAATCTAGCAGGGGAACAGGAGTCATTTCCTCAATCCGCTGCTCCGAGCGCGGCTCTGTCACTCCTCTAAACCCACGCTGAGTCGCAGGCCTTCACACCAGCTGTCAAAGATTTTTTTAGCAGTCTCACTCGTCCAATGAATGCCATCAGCTATGGTATGGAAGTGTTGTTGCGGTATGCACGGTAAATAATTATAATGTGTACTGATGAAGTTATTGATCATAGTGAGATTTGTCTGTTGGAGTTTGGACAGTGATCTGGAAAAGTGGATGTGGGCTACAAAAATGTCCGCATTCGGAAACACGGCTTTCGCCCCATTCACCACCTTGCGTAATTGTTTAATTGAGGTCTTCTGGGGGTCCTGATCCTTATTATTAAGGCCTACAGACAAAATCACCATTGCCGTATTTTCGCACACCGGTGTCATTTCCAACAGGTTAAAAAAGTGATAAAAATTCGCACCCGGGTAGCTCTCTACCTGAACCTGATCATTCTCAAAGGGGGGTATTCTATTTAGATTGGAGTCGCCCAAGAAAACTACAGGTTTGTCAACTTTAATTCTCCAATCCTGTAGTTTCCTACTAGGCCTCGCCCGATGGTAAGTAGGCGTATGGTATCCCCTCTCTGCGTCCCTCGTCTCCACCCACGCCCCGACCGGATCTCCCTTTCCCGTAAGCCCGCGTCCGCTGTGAGACTCCCTCTGCTTTATTTGCCGCACGGTTTTAAACTCTGCCACCGAGCCATTGCTCTCATTATCCTCCTCGCTCAGGTGAAAATTACTCTCAATATTAAAATAGTGGGGATCAGCTCGGTCCAATGAGTCACTGCTCAGGTTTTCCGCTGGCTCCTGCTGTTGCAGGGCCTCAATCGTCATTTCACCCACTACCTTATCACCTGTTTCAGCAGAGGTTTGGATTTTTACTCGCTTTTGTTGTTTCATTATAGGGTCCGGACCATTCGTCCGGTCTCCTGCGCGAGACGTGGAGCAAGAAACTGAAGGGGTGACGGGCTCAGATGGCAACCTGTTCGCGGCCGTTAAGGGCAAGTCACGGCGCACAGTATTTCTAGGACACACAGGGGGGGAGCACAAAGAGGCAGGCAGAATGTCATCAGTTTCATCCAAATCTACCACAACGTTTGATCTGACTCTGGCTGTTGCCTCCACCCTACTCCCACCCTCTCCCGTCTTCCCCCCATCTACATTTCTCCCCTTTTCTACAATTACCCTCGGGAGGGCTCCCGAGGTGGCCGGCGCACGGGCATTAACAGTCTGAAGCTCATTCAGCTCCTCTGAAATAGTTTTCCTTTTCCCCAATGATAGGTTTTTCTGATGGGAAACATTTTGTGTATTACTGCTACTAGCAGTCTGGTTTTTCACCATTGTAGATAAGGGCGGAAATTCATTGTCATCTCTCAAGTTAATCGGCATTAACCCCGATCTTCCCCCCCTCTGTGCTGTGTTCTGTTCCCGTGTGTGGCCGGCCTCCGAGCGGGCCCTCCCTCCACCCTCTTCCCCTGACGATTTAAGCAGAGTTTCAACTGTTGACATTGTAGAAACTCGTAAGCGAGCCCAGTATCTTTTAAAAGCCCACGTCTTTGCCACCTGAAATGACACCTCAGTCTTTCTAGTTCCTTTTAAAGATTCAATAACAGTGGCATAATGATCATAAAGAATATCTAGATTTTTGGACATCCAAGAGTCTGTGTTTTGCTCAAGTTGCCTCCTAACCTGTTCTGTGGGCGCAGCCGGTTTTATAAAACTAGAGAGCCTGGACACCTGTTTTATCATACCCCTGGGGTATAAGCCCGTGTCGCGTGCTTCCTCAATCACACTTTTATGGTGTACTGTCTGTATTAATTTAAATATATTCTTCGCACTCTTCCTTGTGTCAGCATCAAGTGCACGATTTGGTGCGGGGGCATCTTGTCCTCCTTGTTGTCTAACACGTCTCATGTTCGGGCGACCCCATCCCTCCCCGTGCCTCGTCCCCTCCCGACCCCCAGCATGCGTAGCCAGACCACCACCAGCCGAACTTTCACCTAAGGTTTCAAAGTTATTGTTTTGTACCTTGTATTTGTCAGTGGGGAGCTCACCTGAGTTTCTTTGTGTTTGTTGGACCACTCGATTCAGGCTCAGTGATCTCTGTCTCCTCCGTGCTCTTCGCTGGTGGCGTGGAAACGTCCATCCGCCATCCTGCATGTCGTCTTCTTGCAGTCATGGCGTTTCCAACCGGTGTGCTTCCATCCTGGACCCGAACAATATAGTAGTCCCACCGACCACGGGCGTCCCCGCGTCAGTGTCTGTTGGTCGGTTAAGACTCAAAAAACAAGAGGGTTTAGGTGCACAAACCGATGCCTCGCTCAGATCCAACGCCACCTCTCACTTCCCGTTTAGAGTTCACGGACAGTTCGCTACAGGTGAATAAAAACTCCCCACTTTACAGTTATGAAAAAAGTTCGTCAATTAAAATAGTCTTTCATATGACTGGGCTAAACAAAGTTACTTGTCGCCCATCTCTGGAAGGGCTAAAAAAAAGTCGCCTTTCTTCCAACAAATGTCTAGCGTCCCTGACGTTTCGCGGAGTTACCGCTTCTTCAGAGGGATACATGCTACTGGGTGTCAGGAAGGAGCGAGGCAACTTTCAGCACTACTTCTTAGCCAACAGGCTTCAGTTTATCTCAGGATGGCTTAAACACACCCTCTTAGATGAACCTTGGCTAGATGTAGAACAAGCACTCTGCAATAATCTAGAGATCTCAGACCTACCATTTATCAGCTCAAACATCCAACGACATGAATGCTTTAAAAGCATCAACATCAGCTCTTCTCTGACAGCATGGTGGGAGTTTCTAAAATTGACGGCGTCTTCATTAATCCCATGCAAACGTACACCTATCTGGAACAACCCTGACATATTACAAAACAATAATATGATAAACTTTTCAGATTGGAGTGATAAAGGAATCAAATATTTAGAACATATACTAGAAGGAACAGAATTTATTTCATTTGACGGACTAGTTACACAATATGGGATCAACAAGAAAAGATTTTTAGAATATCAACAAATTAAATCCATAGTAAAAAAGAAATTTAAACCGGGTCAAGTTGAACTACAAACACCACCAAGTGTAGTTCAATTTCTTACTCTTAAACCCCCCAAATTACTATCCAAAATATACAGAATGCTTTCTAAAACAGATGAATCAATATCACTTCCTATTGCAAAATGGGAAGCGGATTTATCAGTTAACTTAGACCTAAACTTCTGGTCTCAGATTTGCTTAAAAACCTTTCATCTAATTAGAAATCCCAGTCTTCAATTAATTCAATACAAAATATTACATAGAGTACACTATACAGGTCATCGGATGTTCAAGATGGGCTTTACGTCTACCAACAACTGCTCACACTGCCAAACCAATTCACCGGACAATTATATCCACGCTCTTTGGTTCTGTCCACCAGTTCAGAAGTTTTGGCGCGAGATATGTGAAGACTTATCGAAGTGTCTGAAATGTAACATTCCAACTTCCCCCTTAGTGTGTTTGTTGGGCAGCTTAGATAATGTCACTTCAGAAAAGAATATCGCCCATATGGTTTTCACTGCCCTATGCATAGCCAAGAAAACAGTCCTCATGAACTGGAAAAATAAAAATAATCTTAATTCTAACCAATATAGAAATTATCTATTAGATTACATTAGTCTTGATACAGCCTCTGCCACCACATCAGATCAATTGCTCTGGGCTCCTTTGATCAGCTCCATCACCTAGTGGGGGTGGGGGGTCATAGTTTGGTCCCGCCTTCACTGTTGTGATTGGTGTGGGGGTAGGGACAGGCTTAGGGTGTCGGGGGGTTCCCCGGAGGCATCTTCCTTGGGGGGCTCAACCCGGGGTAGCGGTCATGTCCGGTTAGGGGCTCTGTTGGCTCTCCGGTGACTGTTTCCTCGCGGCTGCGTGCAGCGGGGCTAGGGGAGGGTCTGTGCTGACGGACGTGGGTTACTGACCTGGTAGCCTGGCTGGCCCTGGGTGGGTCCGGGATGGGCGTGAGGTTCTGGGGGCGCTCCGTCTCTGGGCTGGGACCCGGACTGGGCCTCGGGGGCTTGGGTCCTGGTTGGTGTGTTGCCGGGGTTGTGGGCGGGTGGGTGCATGGGGGCCCAGCCCTGGAGCAGGGTGCCGCCAGTGCGTCGAGCCACCTGGGGGGCTCTTCAACTGGTGGGGGAGATTGTCACATCTTGCAGGAGCTTTCCTCTCCTCAGGAGCTCCCTCTGCAGGAGGGGGAGATACAGGAGAGGTGGAGGAAGATCTCAGCCTGGGTGTTTATTGTCTTATGTAGTCTGGAAGATGAGTGGATGGTGGGGTGGGTGCAGTTTTCTCTGTGGTGGGGTTGGGTGGACTGTCCCGGGCTCTGTGGGGCCGGGCGGCGCTGCTGCACTGGGCCCGGTCTGGATGGGCCTGGGCCCCCTTTCCCTGGCGGGTCGCGGAGTATGGGGGTGCCTACTGGGGTCAGCGGGGGAGCTGGCCCCAGGGAGGGGTCACTTGCCCCTCCCTTCCTTCCCTCCCCATCTCCAGCTGCCTCCCTCTTCCCGCTCCACCACAACCACCCACACATGCAGGGCCTTGGAGTAGGGGTATGTCACCAGGGTGCAGAGGAGGCTACCCCCCCTCTGTCCCCTTCTGGCTGCCTCTGCCTCAATTTTATTCCACAACTTAGACATTCACATTACTCACACTCTCATTACACATACATATAGGATCTTGGGGGTGGGCACGATACACGGAGTCCAAAGTACCATCAGGGTGTACACCCCACCCCTGGCATCGTTGCCCACCTCTCAATTTTAAATACACGTAGACATTGAGGGCTAGCAGGAGGGACCATGCGCTTACCTGCTGCTCTCTGGCAGGTAGCTCCATGCCCTCCTGGGTTTTAAATGCACCTTAGAACACACATGCATCAACATTACAATGAGCGGGTGGAGGGAGGTTTGGAGTCTTCTCTCACCCCCGTTCTCTGCGACCTGCTGGAGCAGGGGGGCTAGGAGGAGGAGTTGGCCGTCCGACTGCGGTCTGGAGTGTGGAGCCTTCCTGCTGCTGCGGAGTCGGGGCGGTCTGCCTCCCCCCACCGCAGGGAAAAGGGAAACACCACCTGGGTCTGGGTGCAGTTCCCCCCTCCAGGGGCGAGGGCACCTAGACCCGGTTTGTAGAGTACGCTTGGGGAGTGTGATCGTGTGTACAACGTCTCTTTATTTCTGTCTCCACGTTGGTTGAGTGTGGAGTAAGTGCATATGAGAGCATGAGGGTGGGAATGGATGTTTGTATCTGTGTGTGCCTGTATGTCTGTGTCTATATGTCAGGTTGGGTGTCAGGCGCCACCTCTCTGGGGACATCTCAGGCCCTCCAAGGTTTGGAGGCCTATCTCCCCCTACCACCACTTCCCCTGCCAGTGGCGGACCCCCTCAGACATCGGTGCGTTGGTGGTTCTTTGTATCCGGGGATGGGCGTCCAGGTACACACCGGCTCACTCCTTGGCGGCCGCTTATCGGGGCCTGGAGCCTGGGGCTTGCTCGGGCCACTTCGGAGGTGGGGTGCCCCCGGCCTCTCGGCCTGGGGCTCGGTCACTCAGGCGCAGCTGGCTGCCGGCGGAGCTCACGGGCGCGTCACTGCAACTCCCCCTGGCTTCTGCTCCGCGGCTGCTGAGTGAGCCCTCATCTGGGACTCTCCTCAGCTCTTTCCGGGACAGTGGCACAGCTGCCCCTCTGTTGGTCTTCCTTGGTCTCTTGTGTTCTGGGGGCCTCTGGATGTCTGGAGTTTTGATCTCCTCCACACCTGCTTCACGCCCTGGAGGACGGGGCTGTGGCCCCCCCACACCCTCTAGCAGATTATTACATGAAGGAACCTTTGAAAAAAAAAAAAAACAAGCGCGTCCATGCTCACAGGTGTACACACGGGTGATCACACCCACAAACTACACCCTTTTTGGCTCCTACCTCAAAGCACACTGTGTTCTGTTGATCTTATGTGCTGCACAATAATGTTTAACATTTAGTATTTACTGTCATATTCCCATATATCATTGTGATGTTGTTTATTCTATTACTCTTGTTCTCTTCTGCTTGCTTTCTTTTTTCTTTCTCAGCAGGTGATCCAGGTGATTGATATATGCATTTTTTTTTCTCTGCCCGTTCTGTTGGTTTTTGTCTTTTGCCCTTCTCCCCCGTCCCTCTTCTCAGCTGTTTCTCTTTCCCTCTTTCTTTCTCCCCTTCTTTCCCCCAGTCAAGTCTGTCCCGTATTCAGTAAGTGAAAATAAAATAAACAATAAAAGGTGAATCAAATGGACCATTACGGCAAGGCTGGGATGGTCAGTTTGGTAAAGTAAATCCGTTGGGCATCTTTCTTTGCCTTTAGACAACAATTCTGATGGCAAAAGAGCCAAACGGGACAGGCAAAAAAAAAAAAAAAAAAAAAAAAAAGGAAGGAGCGAGGCATTTAAACATCTCCTGGGAGACGCCCAAGTCCTGCGCCCCTCCCAGGATTGGTAATCATAGGTCACATGGATGTTTTCATGTCACCAAATCCCTCCCCGATATTAAAAGGTGTCCAGGCCTCTCTCTAAAAGAACAATAAAACTAAAATAAAAAACAATTTAAAATATCATATAAAGTTGATAAGAAAGAATAAAAATAACCATAAAAAGATAAGAAATAAAACCCATGATAATACAATTCAAAACCATAAAATTATTATTTATAATCTATATAAATAAAGCGTCATCCTGCTGAGGATGATTAATAATATATATATATATATATATATATATATATATATATATATATATATATATATATATATATATATATATATATATATATATATATATCATTGTGTAACAAAGAAGGTGAATACAAAAAATATCTCTGAAAAGCAAGAGGGATGGAAAAAATTCAATGAAGCTAAAGGTAAGACAAAAATAAAACAAATGGGGATGGAGAGGGAGAATAAAATAAACAAACTAGGTAGGGGAGTGGGGTCCAGAGGGAGTCTTAGGGCTGTCGCGGACCAGGGGGAGAACCCGACAACGGGTAACATCCGGAGCAGGAACGTGAAAAGCAGGGAAAGGAAGGGAAAAGAAAAGACATAAAAAAATCTACAAAAACTAACTAAACAATCAAACCATATTCACCTTCATTCCAAAACTAAAAGATCTATGTAAGGCACCCCATAATAATTAGGACCCTACATTAAGAATAGCTTTATAAGAGTAATTTAATAAACAATCAACGGAAACCACAACTTGAAGGGCTGCTTTTCCTTCTTCACTAGGACAGCCATTATACTCCCCAATAGATGGTGGGGGGAATACATCACTACAACAAAACCAGGTAAAGGGTCCAGTCGGTCAGCGGAGGCCTCAAAATAAATAAGAAGGCAAATTAATTCTCATTCCATGGCCACCTCAACCCCAATGCTTGGCATTTTAAATATTAAATCCCCACTATAGGGTTTAAGTTTCCCAAATGCAGTTTCTAACTGTTAATATTTCCCCCAGGATGTTAAATTAGGGGTCATGCGGTCTGGGCAGGGTCATCTTCCCTTTTAATTCCCCAGTTCTAGTAATATCTGCCAAGCCAAAGTGGTTAGGTTTAGGGTCATGTGTCTGGTTAAGACCATCCTCCAAGGGTTAGGGTGTGGGGAAAGACTAGGCCCGGCTATGCCGGAACCTAAGTGCACGGTCCATCACTGCGACTGGTATTGGTGCCCCCTGATCAAAAAATTACCCTAAGCGGGTGTAGTGCACTGTGGTGGGCCATTCGCGACGTTTCGGCTCAATGTGGCCTTCTTCAGGCTGGCCCACCCGCTCTTGTGTTTAGTTATGCCAATCTGGGCCTTTTATACTCTTCTTTTTCATTTCTGTTTTTCTTAATTTTTTCTGTTTCTCAGCTTTGGCTGCCTTAGCTCTCCCTTTTTCTATCTTTCTTTGTACTTCTGTTTTTCTTTATTCTTGTTCTTTGTTCTTTCTGTTTTTCTTATCTTTATTCTTTCTCTTTATTTCTCTTTTCTGTCTTTTCTGTTAGGGGTTTGGGTAAAGAAAGGGGTCCCAGGCAGAAGTCTGGGTCCCCTGATGCACGCTCACTCGACTGGGGTGGGCACTGATGCCCCCGGATCAAAAAATTGCCCATCATTGGGTAGTAGTGGCCATTAGTTTGTCTATTGAGCCCGTCGCGACGTTTCGGCGTTACTTCGCCTTCATCAGGCTGGGCTCAATGAGGGTAGGGACTGATTTGTCCTCTATTTATACTTTTTCTTTTCTTAGCTTTTCTTTCTGACTTAGGGGGTTAGGTTAGGGGAAATTGAAACTCCTCCCTCGTTTAAGAGGGCAGGAGTATGTGCACGCTCCGCACCATGACCCTTCCCGAGACCCGTTACGTTATCGCCACCCCATCTACCGTATCCGGCAATCCCCAGATCCGAATCGAGGTAAGTACCGTCCTTTTCTTTTTTAGGTTCAGGTAAGTACCAAATTGTGTTTAATTTTGCCGAATTTGTGTTTTATTTGTCCTGTTCTTTAGGTTCTAACTGTTTTTTAATAAAATTTGTCTTTGCTCAATGAATTTAGTCTCTGTGTCGTTTTTATTTCCAATTCTTAGGCTTTTAAACTGTTTTTATCCATAAATTATCCAATTTTTAGGTTATAGATTTATGATAGTCCATATATTAGGTTTTTAATTTTTTAGGCCAGTAAATCAATACATAAATGAAAAAACATCAAAAGAAATCCCCCCCGAAAATAACAAACTAAAATAACAAACTAAAATAACAAACAAAAACACATTTTAGTGCTGACGCATGGCTGTAGCTACGTTTCGGCTGGATTGTGCCTTCTTCAGGCTGTGCACATGCGTCGCTGGCCAAATCAAAATGAAGAGACTCTTCTCTGCCCCTCCTTTTATATGTGCTGTGGCTCCTCCCTCCAGCAGCCGCTGAAAGTACCGGATGTACGTCACTTTGCTTTTTTTCTTTTTTTGTGTTTTTCTCTTTTTCTTTTTCTGGTTTTTCCTTTTTTCTTGCTGCTTACTTTTACTTAATCCTTTGCTTCCCTTCTTTCCTTCTCTCCTTTCCTACCTTTTCTTTGCCTTCTTCCTTTTGTCTCCTAATCCCTGCATCTCTTCCTTTTGCCTTAAAGTCCCTCCTTACTCTTCTCCCCTCCATTGACTCTCCTTTGACAGTCCCTGTTTTCTGGCCTCTATTTGTCTTTGCTTTGGCTTTATTTCTTTGTCTTTGTGGCCCATCTATAATTTTCCCTCTCTTGGGTTTCTATTTTCCCTCTCTTGGGGTATCATCATCCGCAACTGGGGATGGAATTGGGGTATCTGTACAAAGGGGTCAGCATTGGGGTTGGGGTTAAGGTCAGGGCTTAGGCTGGGGATGGGACTAGAGATAGGGCATTAGTCATGTGGCTAGGGTTAAGGTTAGGGTAAGAATGTGGGATGGGGATAAATCAGGCCGAATTGGCATTGGGATTGGGAATCAAATTTGGGGTCCAAATCAGGGGTCAGAGGAATTCAATTAGGCATCCTGAGCGAGATGCAAAATAGAGGTGAGGGGTAACCAGATAAGGAATGGAAATGGCTTCGGCAACGGGTCCCAGTCAATCTGGGAAACCCAGCGGGTCCATGGTAGGACCTGGCGGGTAAGGTTAGGGGAAATTGAAACTCCTCCCTCGTTTAAGAGGGCAGGAGTATGTGCACGCTCCGCACCATGACCCTTCCCGAGACCCGTTACGTTATCGCCACCCCATCTACCGTATCCGGCAATCCCCAGATCCGAATCGAGGTAAGTACCGTCCTTTTCTTTTTTAGGTTCAGGTAAGTACCAAATTGTGTTTAATTTTGCCGAATTTGTGTTTTATTTGTCCTGTTCTTTAGGTTCTAACTGTTTTTTAATAAAATTTGTCTTTGCTCAATGAATTTAGTCTCTGTGTCGTTTTTATTTCCAATTCTTAGGCTTTTAAACTGTTTTTATCCATAAATTATCCAATTTTTAGGTTATAGATTTATGATAGTCCATATATTAGGTTTTTAATTTTTTAGGCCAGTAAATCAATACATAAATGAAAAAACATCAAAAGAAATCCCCCCCGAAAATAACAAACTAAAATAACAAACTAAAATAACAAACAAAAACACATTTTAGTGCTGACGCATGGCTGTAGCTACGTTTCGGCTGGATTGTGCCTTCTTCAGGCTGTGCACATGCGTCGCTGGCCAAATCAAAATGAAGAGACTCTTCTCTGCCCCTCCTTTTATATGTGCTGTGGCTCCTCCCTCCAGCAGCCGCTGAAAGTACCGGATGTACGTCACTTTGCTTTTTTTCTTTTTTTGTGTTTTTCTCTTTTTCTTTTTCTGGTTTTTCCTTTTTTCTTGCTGCTTACTTTTACTTAATCCTTTGCTTCCCTTCTTTCCTTCTCTCCTTTCCTACCTTTTCTTTGCCTTCTTCCTTTTGTCTCCTAATCCCTGCATCTCTTCCTTTTGCCTTAAAGTCCCTCCTTACTCTTCTCCCCTCCATTGACTCTCCTTTGACAGTCCCTGTTTTCTGGCCTCTATTTGTCTTTGCTTTGGCTTTATTTCTTTGTCTTTGTGGCCCATCTATAATTTTCCCTCTCTTGGGTTTCTATTTTCCCTCTCTTGGGGTATCATCATCCGCAACTGGGGATGGAATTGGGGTATCTGTACAAAGGGGTCAGCATTGGGGTTGGGGTTAGGGTTAGGGGTTAGGGTTAGGGGTTAGGGTTAGGTGTTAGGAAATGAGCAGGCCCGGCTATGCCGGAACCTGAGTGCACGGGCCATCAGTGGGACCGGTGTTGGTGCCCCCTGTTCAAAAAATTACCCTTAAGCGGGTGTAGTGCACTGGGGTTGGGCCATTCGCGACGTTTCGGCTTAATTTAGCCTTCTTCAGGCTTGGCCCACCCGCTTCTTGTGTTCAATTTCGCCACTCTGGGCCTTTTATACTCTTGTTTTTCGTTTCTGTTTTTCTTAACTTTTTTCTGTTTCTTAGTTTTTACTTGTTCTCAGTTTTTTCTGCTTTAGCTCTCCCTTTTTCAATCTTTTTCTGTTGTTCTTTGTTCTTTCTTTCTCTTTGTATTTCTGTTTTTCTTTATACTTGTTCTTTATTCTTTGTTTCCCCTTATCTTTCTCTTTGTATTTCTGTTTTTCTTTATACTTGTTCTTTATTCTTTGTTTCTCTTTATCTTTCTCTTTGTATCTCTGTTGTTCTTTTTTCCTTTCTGTTGTTCTTTATTATTTCTCTTTAAATGGCACCCCCTTCTCTTTCGACATCCCGTCCTGTTCTGTATTTTTCTCTTTTATGGCACCCCCTTCCTGTAAATCCTTTCTTTTTATACTCTGTCTTTTTTCTGACTTTTCTTGTCCTTTTTTCTCTTAGTTTAGGTTTTTAGGGCTCCCTTAGGGTTAGGGCTAGAAGGGGAGGGGGAGGGGGGCAAAGGGGTTAGGGTTAGGAAAAGGTAGTGGGTGGGGGGCTCCCCATAGTTAGGGAGAGAGGCAATGGGCAGGGGCACCACCAATCCCATGAGGCACTGGCTGGTTAGGTGTTAGGAAATGAGCAGGCCCGGCTATGCCGGAACCTGAGTGCACGGGCCATCAGTGGGACCGGTGTTGGTGCCCCCTGTTCAAAAAATTACCCTTAAGCGGGTGTAGTGCACTGGGGTTGGGCCATTCGCGACGTTTCGGCTTAATTTAGCCTTCTTCAGGCTTGGCCCACCCGCTTCTTGTGTTCAATTTCGCCACTCTGGGCCTTTTATACTCTTGTTTTTCGTTTCTGTTTTTCTTAACTTTTTTCTGTTTCTTAGTTTTTACTTGTTCTCAGTTTTTTCTGCTTTAGCTCTCCCTTTTTCAATCTTTTTCTGTTGTTCTTTGTTCTTTCTTTCTCTTTGTATTTCTGTTTTTCTTTATACTTGTTCTTTATTCTTTGTTTCCCCTTATCTTTCTCTTTGTATTTCTGTTTTTCTTTATACTTGTTCTTTATTCTTTGTTTCTCTTTATCTTTCTCTTTGTATCTCTGTTGTTCTTTTTTCCTTTCTGTTGTTCTTTATTATTTCTCTTTAAATGGCACCCCCTTCTCTTTCGACATCCCGTCCTGTTCTGTATTTTTCTCTTTTATGGCACCCCCTTCCTGTAAATCCTTTCTTTTTATACTCTGTCTTTTTTCTGACTTTTCTTGTCCTTTTTTCTCTTAGTTTAGGTTTTTAGGGCTCCCTTAGGGTTAGGGCTAGAAGGGGAGGGGGAGGGGGGCAAAGGGGTTAGGGTTAGGAAAAGGTAGTGGGTGGGGGGCTCCCCATAGTTAGGGAGAGAGGCAATGGGCAGGGGCACCACCAATCCCATGAGGCACTGGCTGGTTAGGTGTTAGGAAATGAGCAGGCCCGGCTATGCCGGAACCTGAGTGCACGGGCCATCAGTGGGACCGGTGTTGGTGCCCCCTGTTCAAAAAATTACCCTTAAGCGGGTGTAGTGCACTGGGGTTGGGCCATTCGCGACGTTTCGGCTTAATTTAGCCTTCTTCAGGCTTGGCCCACCCGCTTCTTGTGTTCAATTTCGCCACTCTGGGCCTTTTATACTCTTGTTTTTCGTTTCTGTTTTTCTTAACTTTTTTCTGTTTCTTAGTTTTTACTTGTTCTCAGTTTTTTCTGCTTTAGCTCTCCCTTTTTCAATCTTTTTCTGTTGTTCTTTGTTCTTTCTTTCTCTTTGTATTTCTGTTTTTCTTTATACTTGTTCTTTATTCTTTGTTTCCCCTTATCTTTCTCTTTGTATTTCTGTTTTTCTTTATACTTGTTCTTTATTCTTTGTTTCTCTTTATCTTTCTCTTTGTATCTCTGTTGTTCTTTTTTCCTTTCTGTTGTTCTTTATTATTTCTCTTTAAATGGCACCCCCTTCTCTTTCGACATCCCGTCCTGTTCTGTATTTTTCTCTTTTATGGCACCCCCTTCCTGTAAATCCTTTCTTTTTATACTCTGTCTTTTTTCTGACTTTTCTTGTCCTTTTTTCTCTTAGTTTAGGTTTTTAGGGCTCCCTTAGGGTTAGGGCTAGAAGGGGAGGGGGAGG